>NC_135385.1:2124390-2427875 GCF_049243985.1 Paroedura picta | reverse complement strand
ATCCTTAAACAGTCTAGGAGTCAGAAAAGGGCCAGAGACATTGGATGGCTAATGACATGACATCACAAAGACCTCATCTGTGTTTAATTGTGAAGAAAAAAACCTCTTACTGCCTTTTGGGGCGATCCTTAAACAGTCTAGGAGTCAGAAAAGGGCCAGAGACACTGGATACCTACTGACATGACATCACAAAGA
Organism: Paroedura picta; assembly: GCF_049243985.1. Lineage (NCBI taxonomy): Eukaryota > Metazoa > Chordata > Lepidosauria > Squamata > Gekkonidae > Paroedura > Paroedura picta. The sequence goes on along the minus strand of NC_135385.1, from coordinate 2,427,680 downwards.
CCTCATCTGTGTTTAATTGTGAAGAAAAAAACCTCTTACTGCCTTTTGGGGCGATCCTTAAACAGTCTAGGAGTCAGAAAAGGGCCAGAGACACTGGATACCTACTGACATGACATCACAAAGACCTCATCTGTGTTTAATTGAGAAAAAAACCTCTTACTGTCTTTTGAAGCGATCCTTAAACAGTCTAGGAGTCAGAAAAGGTCCAGAGACACTGGATGCCTACTGACATGACATCACAAAGACCTCATCTGTGTTTAATTGAGAAGAAAAAAACCTCTTACTGGCTTTGGGGCCATCTATAAACAGACTGAAAGTCAGAAAAGGGCCAGAGACACTGGATACCTACTGACATGACATCACAAAAACCTCACCTGTGTTTAATTGAGAAGAAAAAAACCACTTACTGTCTTTTGAGGCGATCCTTAAACAATCAAGGAGTCAGAAAAGGGCCAGAGACACTGGATGGCTAATGACATGACATCACAAAGACCTCATCTGTGTTTAATTGTCAAGAAAAAAACCTCTTACTGCCTTTTGGGGCGATCCTTAAACAGTCTAGGAGTCAGAAAAGGGCCAGAGACACTGGATGCCTACTGACATGACATCACAAAGACCTCATCTGTGTTTAATTGAGAAAAAAAACCTCTTACTGCCTTTTGGGGCGATCCTTAAACAGTCTAGGAGTCAGAAAAGGGCCAGAGGCACTGCATGCCTACTCACATGACATCACAAAGACCTCATCTGTGTTTAATTGAGAAAAAGACCTCTTACTGCCTTTTGGGGCGATCCTTAAACAGTCTAGGAGTCAGAAAAGGGCCAGAGACACTGCATGCCTACTGACATGACATCACAAAGACCTCATCTGTGTTTAATTGAGAAGAAAAACCTCTTACTGTCTTTTGAAGCGATCCTTAAACAGTCTAGGAGTCAGAAAAGGGCCAGAGACACTGGATACCTACTGAAATGACATCACAAAGACCTCATCTGTGTTTAATTGAGAAGAAAAACCTCTTACTGTCTTTTGAAGCGATCCTTAAACAGTCTAGGAGTCAGAAAAGGGCCAGAGACACTGGATGGCTAATGACATGACATCACAAAGACCTCATCTGTGTTTAATTGTGAAGAAAAAAACCTCTTACTGCCTTCAGGGGCGATCCTTAAACAGTCTAGGTGTCAGAAAAGGGCCAGAGACACTGGATGCCTACTGACATGACATCACAAAGACCTCATCTCTGTTTAATTGAGAAGAAAAAAACCTCTTGCTGCCTTTTGGGGCGATCTTTAAACAGACTAAAAGTCAGAAAAGGGCGAGAGACACTGGATACCTACTGACATGACATCACAAAGACCTCATCTGTGTTTAATTGAGAAAAAAACCTCTTACTGTCTTTTGAAGCGATCCTTAAACAGTCTAGGAGTCAGAAAAGGGCCAGAGACACTGGAGGCCTACTGACATGACATCACAAAGACCTCATCTGTGTTTAATTGGGAAAAAAACCTCTTACTGTCTTTTGAAGCGATCCTTAAACAGTCTAGGAATCAGAAAAGGTCCAGAGACACTGGATGCCTACTGACATGACATCACAAAGACCTCATCTGTGTTTAATTGAGAAGAAAAAAACCTCTTACTGCCTTTTGGGGCGATCCTTAAACAGTCTAGGAGTCAGAAAAGGGCCAGAGACACTGGATGCCTACTGACATGACATCACAAACACCTCACCTTTGTTTTATTTAGAAGAAAAAACCTCTTACTGGCTTTGGGGCCATCTATAAACAGACTGAAAGTCAGAAAAGGGCCAGAGACACTGGATACCTACTGACATGACATCACAAAAACCTCACCTGTGTTTAATTGAGAAGAAAAAAACCACTTACTGTCTTTTGAGGCGATCCTTAAACAGTCTAGGAGTCAGAAAAGGGCCAGAGACACTGGATGGCTAATGACATGACATCACAAAGACCTCATCTGTGTTTAATTGTCAAGAAAATACCTCTTACTGCCTTTTGGGGCGATCCTTAAACAGTCTAGGAGTCAGAAAAGGGCCAGAGACACTGCATGCCTACTGACATGACATCACAAAGACCTCATCTGTGTTTAATTGAGAAAAAGACCTCTTACTGCCTTTTGGGGCGATCCTTAAACACTCTAGGAGTCAGAAAAGGGCCAGAGACACTGGATGCCTACTGACATGACATCACAAACACCTCACCTTTGTTTTATTTAGAAGAAAAAAACCTCTTACTGGCTTTGGGGCCATCTATAAACAGACTGAAAGTCAGAAAAGGGCCAGAGACACTGGATACCTACTGACATGACATCACAAAAACCTCACCTGTGTTTAATTGAGAAGAAAAAAACCACTTACTGTCTTTTGAGGCGACCCTTAAACAGTCTAGGAGTCAGAAAAGGGCCAGAGACACTGGATACCTACTGACATGACATCACAAAAACCTCACCTGTGTTTAATTGAGAAAAAAAACCTCTTACTGCCTTTTGGGGCGATCCTTAAACAGTCTAGGAGTCAGAAAAGGGCCAGAGGCACTGCATGCCTACTCACATGACATCACAAAGACCTCATCTGTGTTTAATTGAGAAAAAGACCTCTTACTGCCTTTTGGGGCGATCCTTAAACAGTCTAGGAGTCAGAAAAGGGCCAGAGACACTGCATGCCTACTGACATGACATCACAAAGACCTCATCGGTGTTTAATTGAGAAGAAAAACCTCTTACTGTCTTTTGAAGCGATCCTTAAACAGTCTAGGAGTCAGAAAAGGGCCAGAGACACTGGATACCTACTGAAATGACATCACAAAGACCTCATCTGTGTTTAATTGAGAAGAAAAACCTCTTACTGTCTTTTGAAGCGATCCTTAAACAGTCTAGGAGTCAGAAAAGGGCCAGAGACACTGGATGGCTAATGACATGACATCACAAAGACCTCATCTGTGTTTAATTGTGAAGAAAAAAACCTCTTACTGCCTTCAGGGGCGATCCTTAAACAGTCTAGGTGTCAGAAAAGGGCCAGAGACACTGGATGCCTACTGACATGACATCACAAAGACCTCATCTCTGTTTAATTGAGAAGAAAAAAACCTCTTGCTGCCTTTTGGGGCGATCTTTAAACAGACTAAAAGTCAGAAAAGGGCGAGAGACACTGGATACCTACTGACATGACATCACAAAGACCTCATCTGTGTTTAATTGAGAAAAAAACCTCTTACTGTCTTTTGAAGCGATCCTTAAACAGTCTAGGAGTCAGAAAAGGGCCAGAGACACTGGAGGCCTACTGACATGACATCACAAAGACCTCATCTGTGTTTAATTGGGAAAAAAACCTCTTACTGTCTTTTGAAGCGATCCTTAAACAGTCTAGGAATCAGAAAAGGTCCAGAGACACTGGATGCCTACTGACATGACATCACAAAGACCTCATCTGTGTTTAATTGAGAAGAAAAAAACCTCTTACTGCCTTTTGGGGCGATCCTTAAACAGTCTAGGAGTCAGAAAAGGGCCAGAGACACTGGATGCCTACTGACATGACATCACAAACACCTCACCTTTGTTTTATTTAGAAGAAAAAACCTCTTACTGGCTTTGGGGCCATCTATAAACAGACTGAAAGTCAGAAAAGGGCCAGAGACACTGGATACCTACTGACATGACATCACAAAAACCTCACCTGTGTTTAATTGAGAAGAAAAAAACCACTTACTGTCTTTTGAGGCGATCCTTAAACAGTCTAGGAGTCAGAAAAGGGCCAGAGACACTGGATGGCTAATGACATGACATCACAAAGACCTCATCTGTGTTTAATTGTCAAGAAAATACCTCTTACTGCCTTTTGGGGCGATCCTTAAACAGTCTAGGAGTCAGAAAAGGGCCAGAGACACTGCATGCCTACTGACATGACATCACAAAGACCTCATCTGTGTTTAATTGAGAAAAAGACCTCTTACTGCCTTTTGGGGCGATCCTTAAACACTCTAGGAGTCAGAAAAGGGCCAGAGACACTGGATGCCTACTGACATGACATCACAAACACCTCACCTTTGTTTTATTTAGAAGAAAAAAACCTCTTACTGGCTTTGGGGCCATCTATAAACAGACTGAAAGTCAGAAAAGGGCCAGAGACACTGGATACCTACTGACATGACATCACAAAAACCTCACCTGTGTTTAATTGAGAAGAAAAAAACCACTTACTGTCTTTTGAGGCGACCCTTAAACAGTCTAGGAGTCAGAAAAGGGCCAGAGACACTGGATACCTACTGACATGACATCACAAAAACCTCACCTGTGTTTAATTGAGAAGAAAAACTTCTTACTGTCTTTTGAAGCGATCCTTAAACAGTCTAGGAGTCAGAAAAGGGCCAGAGACACTGGATACCTACTGAAATGACATCACAAAGACCTCATCTGTGTTTAATTGAGAAGAAAAACCTCTGTCTTTTGAAGCGATCCTTAAACAGTCTAGGAGTCAGAAAAGGGCCAGAGACACTGGAGGCCTACTGACATGACATCACAAAGTCCTCATCTGTGTTTAATTGAGAAGAAAAACCTCTTACTGTCTTTTGAAGCGATCCTTAAACAGTCTAGGAGTCAGAAAAGGGCCAGAGACACTGGATGCCTAATGACATGACATCACAAAGACCTCATCTGTGTTTAATGGAGAAGAAAAAAACCTCTTACTGCCTTTTGGGGCGATCCTTAAACAGTCTAGGAGTCAGAAAAGGGCCAGAGACACTGGATGCCTACTGACATGACATCACAAACACCTCACCTTTGTTTTATTTAGAAGAAAAAAACCTCTTACTGGCTTTGGGGCCATCTATAAACAGACTGAAAGTCAGAAAAGGGCCAGAGACACTGGATACCTACTAACATGACATCACAAAAACCTCACCTGTATTTAATTGAGAAGAAAAACCTCTGTCTTTTGAAGCGATCCTTAAACAGTCTAGGAGTCAGAAAAGGGCCAGAGACACTGGATACCTACTGAAATGACATCACAAAGACCTCATCTGTGTTTAATTGAGAAGAAAAACCTCTGTCTTTTGAAGCGATCCTTAAACAGTCTAGGAGTCAGAAAAGGGCCAGAGACACTGGAGGCCTACTGACATGACATCACAAAGTCCTCATCTGTGTTTAATTGAGAAGAAAAACCTCTTACTGTCTTTTGAAGCGATCCTTAAACAGTCTAGGAGTCAGAAAAGGGCCAGAGGCACTGCATGCCTACTCACATGACATCACAAAGACCTCATCTGTGTTTAATTGAGAAAAAGACCTCTTACTGCCTTTTGGGGCGATCTTTAAACAGACTAAAAGTCAGAAAAGGGCGAGAGACACTGGATACCTACTGACATGACATCACAAAGACCTCACCTGTGTTTAATTGAGAAGAAAAAAACCACTTACTGTCTTTTGAGGCGACCCTTAAACAGTCTAGGAGTCAGAAAAGGGCCAGAGACACTGGATACCTACTGACATGACATCACAAAAACCTCACCTGTGTTTAATTGAGAAGAAAAACTTCTTACTGTCTTTTGAAGCGATCCTTAAACAGTCTAGGAGTCAGAAAAGGGCCAGAGACACTGGATACCTACTGAAATGACATCACAAAGACCTCATCTGTGTTTAATTGAGAAGAAAAACCTCTGTCTTTTGAAGCGATCCTTAAACAGTCTAGGAGTCAGAAAAGGGCCAGAGACACTGGAGGCCTACTGACATGACATCACAAAGTCCTCATCTGTGTTTAATTGAGAAGAAAAACCTCTTACTGTCTTTTGAAGCGATCCTTAAACAGTCTAGGAGTCAGAAAAGGGCCAGAGACACTGGATGCCTAATGACATGACATCACAAAGACCTCATCTGTGTTTAATGGAGAAGAAAAAAACCTCTTACTGCCTTTTGGGGCGATCCTTAAACAGTCTAGGAGTCAGAAAAGGGCCAGAGACACTGGATGCCTACTGACATGACATCACAAACACCTCACCTTTGTTTTATTTAGAAGAAAAAAACCTCTTACTGGCTTTGGGGCCATCTATAAACAGACTGAAAGTCAGAAAAGGGCCAGAGACACTGGATACCTACTAACATGACATCACAAAAACCTCACCTGTATTTAATTGAGAAGAAAAACCTCTGTCTTTTGAAGCGATCCTTAAACAGTCTAGGAGTCAGAAAAGGGCCAGAGACACTGGATACCTACTGAAATGACATCACAAAGACCTCATCTGTGTTTAATTGAGAAGAAAAACCTCTGTCTTTTGAAGCGATCCTTAAACAGTCTAGGAGTCAGAAAAGGGCCAGAGACACTGGAGGCCTACTGACATGACATCACAAAGTCCTCATCTGTGTTTAATTGAGAAGAAAAACCTCTTACTGTCTTTTGAAGCGATCCTTAAACAGTCTAGGAGTCAGAAAAGGGCCAGAGGCACTGCATGCCTACTCACATGACATCACAAAGACCTCATCTGTGTTTAATTGAGAAAAAGACCTCTTACTGCCTTTTGGGGCGATCCTTAAACAGTCTAGGAGTCAGAAAAGGGCCAGAGACACTGCATGCCTACTGACATGACATCACAAAGACCTCATCTGTGTTTAATTGAGAAGAAAAACCTCTTACTGTCTTTTGAAGCGATCCTTAAACAGTCTAGGAGTCAGAAAAGGGCCAGAGACACTGGATACCTACTGAAATGACATCACAAAGACCTCATCTGTGTTTAATTGAGAAGAAAAACCTCTTACTGTCTTTTGAAGCGATCCTTAAACAGTCTAGGAGTCAGAAAAGGGCCAGAGACACTGGATGGCTAATGACATGACATCACAAAGACCTCATCTGTGTTTAATTGTGAAGAAAAAAACCTCTTACTGCCTTCAGGGGCGATCCTTAAACAGTCTAGGTGTCAGAAAAGGGCCAGAGACACTGGATGCCTACTGACATGACATCACAAAGACCTCATCTCTGTTTAATTGAGAAGAAAAAAACCTCTTGCTGCCTTTTGGGGCGATCTTTAAACAGACTAAAAGTCAGAAAAGGGCGAGAGACACTGGATACCTACTGACATGACATCACAAAGACCTCATCTGTGTTTAATTGAGAAAAAAACCTCTTACTGTCTTTTGAAGCGATCCTTAAACAGTCTAGGAGTCAGAAAAGGGCCAGAGACACTGGAGGCCTACTGACATGACATCACAAAGACCTCATCTGTGTTTAATTGGGAAAAAAACGTCTTACTGTCTTTTGAAGCGATCCTTAAACAGTCTAGGAATCAGAAAAGGTCCAGAGACACTGGATGCCTACTGACATGACATCACAAAGACCTCATCTGTGTTTAATTGAGAAGAAAAAAACCTCTTACTGCCTTTTGGGGCGATCCTTAAACAGTCTAGGAGTCAGAAAAGGGCCAGAGACACTGAATGCCTACTGACATGACATCACAAACACCTCACCTTTGTTTTATTTAGAAGAAAAAACCTCTTACTGGCTTTGGGGCCATCTATAAACAGACTGAAAGTCAGAAAAGGGCCAGAGACACTGGATACCTACTGACATGACATCACAAAAACCTCACCTGTGTTTAATTGAGAAGAAAAAAACCACTTACTGTCTTTTGAGGCGATCCTTAAACAGTCTAGGAGTCAGAAAAGGGCCAGAGACACTGGATGGCTAATGACATGACATCACAAAGACCTCATCTGTGTTTAATTGTCAAGAAAATACCTCTTACTGCCTTTTGGGGCGATCCTTAAACAGTCTAGGAGTCAGAAAAGGGCCAGAGACACTGCATGCCTACTGACATGACATCACAAAGACCTCATCTGTGTTTAATTGAGAAAAAGACCTCTTACTGCCTTTTGGGGCGATCCTTAAACACTCTAGGAGTCAGAAAAGGGCCAGAGACACTGGATGCCTACTGACATGACATCACAAACACCTCACCTTTGTTTTATTTAGAAGAAAAAAACCTCTTACTGGCTTTGGGGCCATCTATAAACAGACTGAAAGTCAGAAAAGGGCCAGAGACACTGGATACCTACTGACATGACATCACAAAAACCTCACCTGTGTTTAATTGAGAAGAAAAAAACCACTTACTGTCTTTTGAGGCGACCCTTAAACAGTCTAGGAGTCAGAAAAGGGCCAGAGACACTGGATACCTACTGACATGACATCACAAAAACCTCACCTGTGTTTAATTGAGAAGAAAAACTTCTTACTGTCTTTTGAAGCGATCCTTAAACAGTCTAGGAGTCAGAAAAGGGCCAGAGACACTGGATACCTACTGAAATGACATCACAAAGACCTCATCTGTGTTTAATTGAGAAGAAAAACCTCTGTCTTTTGAAGCGATCCTTAAACAGTCTAGGAGTCAGAAAAGGGCCAGAGACACTGGAGGCCTACTGACATGACATCACAAAGTCCTCATCTGTGTTTAATTGAGAAGAAAAACCTCTTACTGTCTTTTGAAGCGATCCTTAAACAGTCTAGGAGTCAGAAAAGGGCCAGAGACACTGGATGCCTAATGACATGACATCACAAAGACCTCATCTGTGTTTAATGGAGAAGAAAAAAACCTCTTACTGCCTTTTGGGGCGATCCTTAAACAGTCTAGGAGTCAGAAAAGGGCCAGAGACACTGGATGCCTACTGACATGACATCACAAACACCTCACCTTTGTTTTATTTAGAAGAAAAAAACCTCTTACTGGCTTTGGGGCCATCTATAAACAGACTGAAAGTCAGAAAAGGGCCAGAGACACTGGATACCTACTAACATGACATCACAAAAACCTCACCTGTATTTAATTGAGAAGAAAAAAACCACTTACTGTCTTTTGAGGCGATCCTTAAACAGTCTAGGAGTCAGAAAAGGGCCAGAGACACTGGATGGCTAATGACATGACATCACAAAGACCTCATCTGTGTTTAATTGTGAAGAAAAAAACCTCTTATTGCCTTTTGGGGCGATCCTTAAACAGTCTAGGAGTCAGAAAAGGGCCAGAGACACTGGATGCCTACTAACATGACATCACAAAGACCTCATCTGTGTTTAATTGAGAAAAAAACCTCTTACTGCCTTTTGGGGCGATCCTTAAACAGTCTAGGAGTCAGAAAAGGGCCAGAGACACTGCATGCCTACTGACATGACATCACAAAGACCTCATCTGTGTTTAATTGAGAAAAATACCTCTTACTGCCTTTAGGGGCGATCCTTAAACAGTCTAGGAGTCAGAAAAGGGCCAGAGACACTGGATGCCTACTGACATGACATCACAAAGACCTCATCTGTGTTTAATTGAGAAGAAAAACCTCTTACTGTCTTTTGAAGCGATCCTTAAACAGTCTAGGAGTCAGAAAAGGGCCAGAGACACTGGATACCTACTGAAATGACATCACAAAGACCTCATCTGTGTTTAATTGAGAAGAAAAACCTCTTACTGTCTTTTGAAGCGATCCTTAAACAGTCTAGGAGTCAGAAAAGGGCCAGAGACACTGGATACCTACTGAAATGACATCACAAAGACATCATCTGTGTTTAATTGAGAAGAAAAACCTCTTACTGTCTTTTGAAGCGATCCTTAAACAGTCTAGGAGTCAGAAAAGGTCCAGAGACACTGGATGGCTAATGACATGACATCACAAAGACCTCATCTGTGTTTAAATGTGAAGAAAAAAACCTCTTACTGCCTTCAGGGGCGATCCTTAAACAGTCTAGGTGTCAGAAAAGGGCCAGAGACACTGGATGCCTACTGACATGACATCACAAAGACCTCATCTCTGTTTAATTGAGAAGAAAAAAACCTCTTGCTGCCTTTTGGGGCGATCTTTAAACAGACTAAAAGTCAGAAAAGGGCGAGAGACACTGGATACCTACTGACATGACATCACAAAGACCTCATCTGTGTTTAATTGAGAAAAAAACCTCTTACTGTCTTTTGAAGCGATCCTTAAAGAGTCTAGGAGTCAGAAAAGGGCCAGAGACACTGGAGGCCTACTGAGATGACATCACAAAGACCTCATCTGTGTTTAATTGAGAAGAAAACCTCTTACTGTCTTTTAAAGCGATCCTTAAACAGTCTAGGAGTCAGAAAAGGGCCAGAGACACTGGAGGCCTACTGACATGACATCACAAAGACCTCATCTGTGTTTAATTGAGAAGAAAAAAACCTCTTACTGCCTTTTGGGGCGATCCTTAAACAGTCTAGGAGTCAGAAAAGGGCCAGAGACACTGCATGCCTACTGACATGACATCACAAACACCTCACCTTTGTTTTATTTAGAAGAAAAAACCTCTTACTGGCTTTGGAGCCATCTATAAACAGACTGAAAGTCAGAAAAGGGCCAGAGACACTGGATACCTACTGACATGACATCACAAAGACCTCATCTGTGTTTAATTCAGAAGAAAAACCTCTTACTGTCTTTTGAAGCGATCCTTAAACAGTCTAGGAGTCAGAAAAGGGCCAGAGACACTGGATGGCTAATGACATGACATCACAAAGACCTCATCTGTGTTTAATTGTGAAGAAAAAAACCTCTTACTGCCTTCAGGGGCGATCCTTAAACAGTCTAGGTGTCAGAAAAGGGCCAGAGACACTGGATGCCTACTGACATGACATCACAAAGACCTAATCTCTGTTTAATTGAGAAGAAAAAAACCTCTTGCTGCCTTTTGGGGCGATCTTTAAACAGACTAAAAGTCAGAAAAGGACGAGAGACACTGGATACCTACTGACATGACATCACAAAGACCTCATCTGTGTTTAATTGAGAAAAAAACCTCTTACTGTCTTTTGAAGCGATCCTTAAACAGTCTAGGAGTCAGAAAAGGGCCAGAGACACTGGAGGCCTACTGAGATGACATCACAAAGACCTCATCTGTGTTTAATTGAGAAGAAAACCTCTTACTGTCTTTTAAAGCGATCCTTAAACAGTCTAGGAGTCAGAAAAGGGCCAGAGACACTGGAGGCCTACTGACATGACATCACAAAGACCTCATCTGTGTTTAATTGAGAAAAAAACCTCTTACTGTCTTTTGAAGCGATCCTTAAACAGTCTAGGAATCAGAAAAGGTCCAGAGACACTGGATGCCTACTGACATGACATCACAAAGACCTCATCTGTGTTTAATTGAGAAGAAAAAAACCTCTTACTGCCTTTTGGGGCGATCCTTAAACAGTCTAGGAGTCAGAAAAGGGCCAGAGACACTGGATGCCTAATGACATGACATCACAAACACCTCACCTTTGTTTTATTTAGAAGAAAAAACCTCTTACTGGCTTTGGGGCCATCTATAAACAGACTGAAAGTAAGAAAAGGGCCAGAGACACTGGATACCTACTGACATGACATCACAAAAACCTCACCTGTGTTTAATTGAGAAGAAAAAAACCACTTACTGTCTTTTGAGGCGATCCTTAAACAGTCTAGGAGTCAGAAAAGGGCCAGAGACACTGGATGGCTAATGACATGACATCACAAAGACCTCATCTGTGTTTAATTGTCAAGAAAATACCTCTTACTGCCTTTTGGGGCGATCCTTAAACAGTCTAGGAGTCAGAAAAGGGCCAGAGACACTGGATGCCTACTGACATGACATCACAAAGACCTCATCTGTGTTTAATTGAGAAAAAAAACCTCTTACTGCCTTTTGGGGCGATCCTTAAACAGTCTAGGAGTCAGAAAAGGGCCAGAGACACTGCATGCCTACTGACATGACATCACAAAGACCTCATCTGTGTTTAATTGAGAAAAAGACCTCTTACTGCCTTTTGGGGCGATCCTTAAACACTCTAGGAGTCAGAAAAGGGCCAGAGACACTGGATGCCTACTGACATGACATCACAAAGACCTCATCTGTGTTTAATTGAGAAAAAAAACCTCTTACTGTCTTTTGAAGCGATCCTTAAACAGTCTAGGAGTCAGAAAAGGGCCAGAGACACTGGATGCCTACTGACATGACATCACAACGACCTCATCTGTGTTTAATTGAGAAAAAAACCCTCTTAGTGTCTTTTGAAGCGATCCTTAAACAGTAGGAGTCAGAAAAGGGCCAGAGACACTGGATGCCTACTGACATGACATCACAAAGACCTCACCTGTGTTTAATTGAGAAGAAAAAAACCTCTTACTGACTTTTGGGGCGATCCTTAAACAGACTGAAAGTCAGAAAAGGGCCAGAGACACTGGATACCTACTGACATGACATCACAAAAACCTCACCTGTGTTTAATTGAGAAGAAAAAAACCACTTACTGTCTTTTGAGGCGATCCTTAAACAGTCTAGGAGTCAGAAAAGGGCCAGAGACACTGGATACCTACTGACATGACATCACAAAGACCTCATCTGTGTTTAATTGAGAAGAAAAACCTCTGTCTTTTGAAGCGATCCTTAAACAGTCTAGGAGTCAGAAAAGGGCCAGAGACACTGGAGGCCTACTGACATGACATCACAAAGACCTCATCTGTGTTTAATTGAGAAGAAAAACCTCTTACTGTCTTTTGAAGCGATCCTTAAACAGTCTAGGAGTCAGAAAAGGGCCAGAGACATTGGATGGCTAATGACATGACATCACAAAGACCTCATCTGTGTTTAATTGTGAAGAAAAAAACCTCTTACTGCCTTTTGGGGCGATCCTTAAACAGTCTAGGAGTCAGAAAAGGTCCAGAGACACTGGATGCCTACTGACATGACATCACAAAGACCTCATCTGTGTTTAATTGAGAAGAAAAAAAGCTCTTACTGCCTTTTGGGGCGATCTTTAAACAGACTAAAAGTCAGAAAAGGGCCAGAGACACTGGATACCTACTGACATGACATCACAAAGACCTCATCTGTGTTTAATTGAGAAAAATACCTCTTACTGCCTTTTGGGGCGATCCTTAAACAGTCTAGGAGTCAGAAAAGGGCCAGAGACACTGGATGCCTACTGACATGACATCACAAAGACCTCATCTGTTTTTAATTGAGAAGAAAAAAACCTCTTACTGCCTTTTGGGGCGATCTTTAAAAAGACTAAAAGTCAGAAAAGGGCCAGAGACACTGGATACCTACTGACATGACATCACAAAGACCTCATCTGTGTTTAATTGAGAAGAAAAACCTCTTAATGTCTTTTGAAGCGATCCTTAAACAGTCTAGGAGTCAGAAAAGGGCCAGAGACACTGGATACCTACTGAAATGACATCACAAAAACCTCATCTGTGTTTAATTGAGAAGAAAAACCTCTTACTGTCTTTTGAAGCGATCCTTAAACAGTCTAGGAGTCAGAAAAGGGCCAGAGACACTGGATGGCTAATGACATGACATCACAAAGACCTCATCTGTGTTTAATTGTGAAGAAAAAAACCTCTTACTGCCTTCAGGGGCGATCCTTAAACAGTCTAGGTGTCAGAAAAGGGCCAGAGACACTGGATGCCTACTGACATGACATCACAAAGACCTCATCTGTGTTTAATTTAGAAAAATACCTCTTACTGCCTTTTGGGGCGATCCTTAAACAGTCTAGGAGTCAGAAAAGGGCCAGAGACACTGGATGCCTACTGACATGACATCACAAAGACCTCATCTGTGTTTAATTGAGAAGAAAAAAACCTCTTACTGCCTTTTGGGGCGATCTTTAAACAGACTAAAAGTCAGAAAAGGGCCAGAGACACTGGATGCCTACTGACATGACATCACAAAGACCTCATCTGTGTTTAATTGAGAAAAATACCTCTTACTGCCTTTTGGGGCCATCCTTAAACAGTCTAGGAGTCAGAAAAGGGCCAGAGACACTGGATGCCTACTGACATGACATCACAAAGACCTCATCTGTGTTTAATTGAGAAGAAAAAAACCTCTTACTGCCTTTTGGGGCGATCCTTAAACAGTCTAGGAGTCAGAAAAGGGCCAGAGACACTGGATGCCTACTGACATGACATCACAAAGACCTCACCTTTGTTTTATTTAGAAGAAAAAAACCTCTTACTGGCTTTGGGGCCATCTATAAACAGACTGAAAGTCAGAAAAGGGCCAGAGACACTGGATACCTACTGACATGACATCACAAAAACCTCACCTGTGTTTAATTGAGAAGAAAAAAACCACTTACTGTCTTTTGAGGCGATCCTTAAACAGTCTAGGAGTCAGAAAAGGGCCAGAGACACTGGATGGCTAATGACATGACATCACAAAGACCTCATCTGTGTTTAATTGTCAAGAAAAAAACCTCTTACTGCCTTTTGGGGCGATCCTTAAACAGTCTAGGAGTCAGAAAAGGGCCAGAGACACTGCATGCCTACTGACATGACATCACAAAGACCTCATCTGTGTTTAATTGAGAAAAAGACCTCTTACTGCCTTTTGGGGCGATCCTTAAACAGTCTAGGAGTCAGAAAAGGGCCAGAGACACTGCATGCCTACTGACATGACATCACAAAGACCTCATCTGTGTTTAATTGAGAAGAAAAACTTCTTACTGTCTTTTGAAGTGATCCTTAAACAGTCTAGGAGTCAGAAAAGGGCCAGAGACACTGGATGGCTAATGACATGACATCACAAAGACCTCATCTGTGTTTAATTGTCAAGAAAAAAACCTCTTACTGCCTTTTGGGGCGATCCGTAAACAGTCTAGGAGTCAGAAAAGGGCCAGAGACATTGGATGGCTAATGATATGACATCACAAAGACCTCATCTGTGTTTAATTGTGAAGAAAAAAACCTCTTACTGCCTTTTGGGGCGATCCTTAAACAGTCTAGGAGTCAGAAAAGGGCCAGAGACACTGCATGCCTACTGACATGACATCACAAAGACCTCATCTGTGTTTAATTGAGAAAAAGACCTCTTACTGCCTTTTGGAGCGATCCTTAAACACTCTAGGAGTCAGAAAAGGGCCAGAGACACTGGATGCCTACTGACATGACATCACAAAGACCTCACCTTTGTTTTATTTAGAAGAAAAAAACCTCTTACTGGCTTTGGGGCCATCTATAAACAGACTGAAAGTCAGAAAAGGGCCAGAGACACTGGATACCTACTGACATGACATCACAAAAACCTCACCTGTGTTTAATTGAGAAGAAAAAAACCACTTACTGTCTTTTGAGGCGATCCTTAAACAGTCTAGGAGTCAGAAAAGGGCCAGAGACACTGGATGGCTAATGACATGACATCACAAAGACCTCATCTGTGTTTAATTGTCAAGAAAAAAACCTCTTACTGCCTTTTGGGGCGATCCTTAAACAGTCTAGGAGTCAGAAAAGGGCCAGAGACACTGCATGCCTACTGACATGACATCACAAAGACCTCATCTGTGTTTAATTGAGAAAAAGACCTCTTACTGCCTTTTGGGGCGATCCTTAAACAGTCTAGGAGTCAGAAAAGGGCCAGAGACACTGCATGCCTACTGACATGACATCACAAAGACCTCATCTGTGTTTAATTGAGAAGAAAAACTTCTTACTGTCTTTTGAAGTGATCCTTAAACAGTCTAGGAGTCAGAAAAGGGCCAGAGACACTGGATGGCTAATGACATGACATCACAAAGACCTCATCTGTGTTTAATTGTCAAGAAAAAAACCTCTTACTGCCTTTTGGGGCGATCCGTAAACAGTCTAGGAGTCAGAAAAGGGCCAGAGACATTGGATGGCTAATGATATGACATCACAAAGACCTCATCTGTGTTTAATTGTGAAGAAAAAAACCTCTTACTGCCTTTTGGGGCGATCCTTAAACAGTCTAGGAGTCAGAAAAGGGCCAGAGACATTGGATGGCTAATGACATGACATCACAAAGACCTCATCTGTGTTTAATTGTGAAGAAAAAAACCTCTCACTGCCTTTTGGGGCGATCCTTAAACAGTCTAGGAGTCAGAAAAGGGCCAGAGACATTGGATGGCTAATGACATGACATCACAAAGACCTCATCTGTGTTTAATTGAGAAGAAAAACCTCTTACTGTCTTTTGAAGCGATCCTTAAACAGTCTAGGAGTCAGAAAAGGGCCAGAGACACTGGAGGCCTACAGACATGACATCACAAAGACCTCATCTGTGTTTAATTGTGAAGAAAAAAACCTCTTACTGCCTTTTGGGGCGATCCTTAAACAGTCTAGGAGTCAGAAAAGGGCCAGAGACACTGGATACCTACTGAAATGACATCACAAAGACCTCATCTGTGTTTAATTGAGAAGAAAAACCTCTTACTGTCTTTTGGGGCGATCCTTAAACAGTCTAGGAGTCAGAAAAGGGCCAGAGACACTGGATGGCTAATGACATGACATCACAAAGACCTCATCTGTGTTTAATTGTCAAGAAAAAAACCTCTTACTGCCTTTTGGGGCGATCCTTAAACAGTCTAGGAGTCAGAAAAGGGCCAGAGACACTGCATGCCTACTGACATGACATCACAAAGACCTCATCTGTGTTTAATTGAGAAAAAGACCTCTTACTGCCTTTTGGGGCGATCCTTAAACAGTCTAGGAGTCAGAAAAGGGCCAGAGACACTGCATGCCTACTGACATGACATCACAAAGACCTCATCTGTGTTTAATTGAGAAGAAAAACTTCTTACTGTCTTTTGAAGTGATCCTTAAACAGTCTAGGAGTCAGAAAAGGGCCAGAGACACTGGATGGCTAATGACATGACATCACAAAGACCTCATCTGTGTTTAATTGTCAAGAAAAAAACCTCTTACTGCCTTTTGGGGCGATCCTTAAACAGTCTAGGAGTCAGAAAAGGGCCAGAGACATTGGATGGCTAATGATATGACATCACAAAGACCTCATCTGTGTTTAATTGTGAAGAAAAAAACCTCTTACTGCCTTTTGGGGCGATCCTTAAACAGTCTAGGAGTCAGAAAAGGGCCAGAGACATTGGATGGCTAATGACATGACATCACAAAGACCTCATCTGTGTTTAATTGAGAAGAAAAACCTCTTACTGTCTTTTGAAGCGATCCTTAAACAGTCTAGGAGTCAGAAAAGGGCCAGAGACATTGGATGGCTAATGACATGACATCACAAAGACCTCATCTGTGTTTAATTGTGAAGAAAAAAACCTCTTACTGCCTTTTGGGGCGATCCTTAAACAGTCTAGGAGTCAGAAAAGGGCCAGAGACACTGGATACCTACTGAAATGACATCACAAAGACCTCATCTGTGTTTAATTGAGAAGAAAAACCTCTTACTGTCTTTTGGGGCGATCCTTAAACAGTCTAGGAGTCAGAAAAGGGCCAGAGACACTGGATGCCTACTGACATGACATCACAAAGACCTCATCTGTGTTTAATTGAGAAGAAAAACCTCTTACTGTCTTTTGAAGTGATCCTTAAACAGTCTAGGAGTCAGAAAAGGGCCAGAGACACTGGATGCCTACTGACATGACATCACAAAGACCTCATCTGTGTTTAATTGAGAAGAAAAACCTCTTACTGTCTCTTGAAGCGATCCTTAAACAGTCTAGGAGTCAGAAAAGGGCCAGAGACACTGGATGGCTAATGACATGTCATCACAAAGACCTCATCTGTGTTTAATTGTGAAGAAAAAAACCTCTTACTGCCTTTTGGGGCGATCCTTAAACAGTCTAGGAGTCAGAAAAGGGCCAGAGACACTGGATGGCTAATGACATGACATCACAAAGACCTCATCTGTGTTTAAATGTGAAGAAAAAAACCTCTTACTGCCTTCAGGGGCGATCCTTAAACAGTCTAGGTGTCAGAAAAGGGCCAGAGACACTGGATGCCTACTGACATGACATCACAAAGACCTCATCTCTGTTTAATTGAGAAGAAAAAAACCTCTTGCTGCCTTTTGGGGCGATCTTTAAACAGACTAAAAGTCAGAAAAGGGCGAGAGACACTGGATACCTACTGACATGACATCACAAAGACCTCATCTGTGTTTAATTGAGAAAAAAACCTCTTACTGTCTTTTGAAGCGATCCTTAAAGAGTCTAGGAGTCAGAAAAGGGCCAGAGACACTGGAGGCCTACTGAGATGACATCACAAAGACCTCATCTGTGTTTAATTGAGAAGAAAACCTCTTACTGTCTTTTAAAGCGATCCTTAAACAGTCTAGGAGTCAGAAAAGGGCCAGAGACACTGGAGGCCTACTGACATGACATCACAAAGACCTCATCTGTGTTTAATTGAGAAGAAAAAAACCTCTTACTGCCTTTTGGGGCGATCCTTAAACAGTCTAGGAGTCAGAAAAGGGCCAGAGACACTGGATGCCTAATGACATAACATCACAAAGACCTCATGTGTGTTTAATGGAGAAGAAAAAAACCTCTTATTGCCTTTTGGGGCGATCCTTAAACAGTCTAGGAGTCAGAAAAGGGCCAGAGACACTGGATGCCTACTGACATGACATCACAAACACCTCACCTTTGTTTTATTTAGAAGAAAAAAACCTCTTACTGGCTTTGGGGCCATCTATAAACAGACTGAAAGTCAGAAAAGGGCCAGAGACACTGGATACCTACTAACATGACATCACAAAAACCTCACCTGTATTTAATTGAGAAGAAAAAAACCACTTACTGTCTTTTGAGGCGATCCTTAAACAGTCTAGGAGTCAGAAAAGGGCCAGAGACACTGGATGGCTAATGACATGACATCACAGAGACCTCATCTGTGTTTAATTGTGAAGAAAAAAACCTCTTATTTCCTTTTGGGGCGATCCTTAAACAGGCTAGGAGTCAGAAAAGGGCCAGAGACACTGCATGCCTACTGACATGACATCACAAAGACCTCATCTGTGTTTAATTGAGAAAAAAACCTCTTACTGCCTTTTGGGGCGATCCTTAAACAGTCTAGGAGTCAGAAAAGGGCCAGAGACACTGCATGCCTACTGATATGACATCACAAAGACCTCATCTGTGTTTAATTGAGAAAAATACCTCTTACTGCCTTTTGGGGCGATCCTTAAACAGTCTAGGAGTCAGAAAAGGGCCAGAGACACTGGATGCCTATTGACATGACATCACAAAGACCTCATCTGTGTTTAATTGAGAAGAAAAAAACCTCTTACTGCCTTTTGGGGCGATCTTTAAAAAGACTAAAAGTCAGAAATGGGCCAGAGACACTGGATACCTACTGACATGACATCACAAAGACCTCATCTGTGTTTAATTGAGAAGAAAAACCTCTTACTGTCTTTTGAAGCGATCCTTAAACAGTCTAGGAGTCAGAAAAGGGCCAGAGACACTGGATACCTAATGACATGACATCACAAAGACCTCATCTGTGTTTAATGGAGAAGAAAAAAACCTCTTACTGCCTTTTGGGGCGATCCTTAAACAGTCTAGGAGTCAGAAAAGGGCCAGAGACACTGGATGCCTACTGACATGACATCACAAACACCTCACCTTTGTTTTATTTAGAAGAAAAAAACCTCTTACTGGCTTTGGGGCCATCTATAAAAAGACTGAAAGTCAGAAAAGGGCCAGAGACACTGGATGCCTACTGACATGACATCACAAACACCTCATCTGTGTTTAATTGAGAAGAAAAAAACCTCTTACTGCCTTTTGGGGCGATCTTTAAAAAGACTAAAAGTCAGAAAAGGGCCAGAGACACTGGATACCTACTGACATTACATCACAAAGACCTCATCTGTGTTTAATTGAGAATTAAAAAACCTCTTACTGCCTTTTGGGGCGATCTTTAAAAAGACTAAAAGTCAGAAAAGGGCCAGAGACACTGGATACCTACTGACATGACATCACAAAGACCTCATCTGTGTTTAATTCAGAAGAAAAACCTCTTACTGTCTTTTGAAGCGATCCTTAAACAGTCTAGGAGTCAGAAAAGGGCCAGAGACACTGGATGGCTAATGACATGACATCACAAAGACCTCATCTGTGTTTAATTGTGAAGAAAAAAACCTCTTACTGCCTTCAGGGGCGATCCTTAAACAGTCTAGGTGTCAGAAAAGGGCCAGAGACACTGGATGCCTACTGACATGACATCACAAAGACCTAATCTCTGTTTAATTGAGAAGAAAAAAACCTCTTGCTGCCTTTTGGGGTGATCTTTAAACAGACTAAAAGTCAGAAAAGGACGAGAGACACTGGATACCTACTGACATGACATCACAAAGACCTCATCTGTGTTTAATTGAGAAAAAAACCTCTTACTGTCTTTTGAAGCGATCCTTAAACAGTCTAGGTGTCAGAAAAGGGCCAGAGACACTGGAGGCCTACTGACATGACATCACAAAGACCTCATCTGTGTTTAATTGAGAAAAAAACCTCTTACTGTCTTTTGAAGCGATCCTTAAACAGTCTAGGAATCAGAAAAGGTCCAGAGACACTGGATGCCTACTGACATGACATCACAAAGACCTCATCTGTGTTTAATTGAGAAGAAAAAAACCTCTTACTGCCTTTTGGGGCGATCCTTAAACAGTCTAGGAGTCAGAAAAGGGCCAGAGACACTGGATGCCTAATGACATGACATCACAAACACCTCACCTTTGTTTTATTTAGAAGAAAAAACCTCTTACTGGCTTTGGGGCCATCTATAAACAGACTGAAAGTAAGAAAAGGGCCAGAGACACTGGATACCTACTGACATAACATCACAAAAACCTCACCTGTGTTTAATTGAGAAGAAAAAAACCACTTACTGTCTTTTGAGGCGATCCTTAAACAGTCTAGGAGTCAGAAAAGGGCCAGAGACACTGGATGGCTAATGACATGACATCACAAAGACCTCATCTGTGTTTAATTGTCAAGAAAATACCTCTTACTGCCTTTTGGGGCGATCCTTAAACAGTCTAGGAGTCAGAAAAGGGCCAGAGACACTGGATGCCTACTGACATGACATCACAAAGACCTCATCTGTGTTTAATTGAGAAAAAAAACCTCTTACTGCCTTTTGGGGCGATCCTTAAACAGTCTAGGAGTCAGAAAAGGGCCAGAGACACTGCATGCCTACTGACATGACATCACAAAGACCTCATCTGTGTTTAATTGAGAAAAAGACCTCTTACTGCCTTTTGGGGCGATCCTTAAACACTCTAGGAGTCAGAAAAGGGCCAGAGACACTGGATGCCTACTGACATGACATCACAAAGACCTCATCTGTGTTTAATTGAGAAAAAAAACCTCTTACTGTCTTTTGAAGCGATCCTTAAACAGTCTAGGAGTCAGAAAAGGGCCAGAGACACTGGATGCCTACTGACATGACATCACAACGACCTCATCTGTGTTTAATTGAGAAAAAAACCCTCTTAGTGTCTTTTGAAGCGATCCTTAAACAGTAGGAGTCAGAAAAGGGCCAGAGACACTGGATGCCTACTGACATGACATCACAAAGACCTCACCTGTGTTTAATTGAGAAGAAAAAAACCTCTTACTGACTTTTGGGGCGATCCTTAAACAGACTGAAAGTCAGAAAAGGGCCAGAGACACTGGATACCTACTGACATGACATCACAAAAACCTCACCTGTGTTTAATTGAGAAGAAAAAAACCACTTACTGTCTTTTGAGGCGATCCTTAAACAGTCTAGGAGTCAGAAAAGGGCCAGAGACACTGGATACCTACTGACATGACATCACAAAGACCTCATCTGTGTTTAATTGAGAAGAAAAACCTCTGTCTTTTGAAGCGATCCTTAAACAGTCTAGGAGTCAGAAAAGGGCCAGAGACACTGGAGGCCTACTGACATGACATCACAAAGACCTCATCTGTGTTTAATTGAGAAGAAAAACACTGTCTTTTGAAGCGATCCTTAAACAGTCTAGGAGTCAGAAAAGGGCCAGAGACATTGGATGGCTAATGACATGACATCACAAAGACCTCATCTGTGTTTAATTGTGAAGAAAAAAACCTCTTACTGCCTTTTGGGGCGATCCTTAAACAGTCTAGGAGTCAGAAAAGGGCCAGAGACACTGGATACCTACTGACATGACATCACAAAGACCTCATCTGTGTTTAATTGTGAAGAAAAAAACCTCTTACTGCCTTTTGGGGCGATCCTTAAACAGTCTAGGAGTCAGAAAAGGGCCAGAGACACTGGATACCTACTGACATGACATCACAAAGACCTCATCTGTGTTTAATTGAGAAGAAAAACCGCTTACTGTCTTTTGAAGCGATCCTTAAACAGTCTAGGAGTCAGAAAAGGGCCAGAGACATTGGATGGCTAATGACATGACATCACAAAGACCTCATCTGTGTTTAATTGTGAAGAAAAAAACCTCTTACTGCCTTTTGGGGCGATCCTTAAACAGTCTAGGAGTCAGAAAAGGGCCAGAGACACTGGATACCTACTGAAATGACATCACAAAGACCTCATCTGTGTTTAATTGAGAAGAAAAACCTCTTACTGTCTTTTGGGGCGATCCTTAAACAGTCTAGGAGTCAGAAAAGGGCCAGAGACACTGGATGCCTACTGACATGACATCACAAAGACCTCATCTGTGTTTAATTGAGAAGAAAAACCTCTTACTGTCTTTTGAAGTGATCCTTAAACAGTCTAGGAGTCAGAAAAGGGCCAGAGACACTGGATGCCTACTGACATGACATCACAAAGACCTCATCTGTGTTTAATTGAGAAGAAAAACCTCTTACTGTCTCTTGAAGCGATCCTTAAACAGTCTAGGAGTCAGAAAAGGGCCAGAGACACTGGATGGCTAATGACATGTCATCACAAAGACCTCATCTGTGTTTAATTGTGAAGAAAAAAACCTCTTACTGCCTTTTGGGGCGATCCTTAAACAGTCTAGGAGTCAGAAAAGGGCCAGAGACACTGGATGGCTAATGACATGACATCACAAAGACCTCATCTGTGTTTAAATGTGAAGAAAAAAACCTCTTACTGCCTTCAGGGGCGATCCTTAAACAGTCTAGGTGTCAGAAAAGGGCCAGAGACACTGGATGCCTACTGACATGACATCACAAAGACCTCATCTCTGTTTAATTGAGAAGAAAAAAACCTCTTGCTGCCTTTTGGGGCGATCTTTAAACAGACTAAAAGTCAGAAAAGGGCGAGAGACACTGGATACCTACTGACATGACATCACAAAGACCTCATCTGTGTTTAATTGAGAAAAAAACCTCTTACTGTCTTTTGAAGCGATCCTTAAAGAGTCTAGGAGTCAGAAAAGGGCCAGAGACACTGGAGGCCTACTGAGATGACATCACAAAGACCTCATCTGTGTTTAATTGAGAAGAAAACCTCTTACTGTCTTTTAAAGCGATCCTTAAACAGTCTAGGAGTCAGAAAAGGGCCAGAGACACTGGAGGCCTACTGACATGACATCACAAAGACCTCATCTGTGTTTAATTGAGAAGAAAAAAACCTCTTACTGCCTTTTGGGGCGATCCTTAAACAGTCTAGGAGTCAGAAAAGGGCCAGAGACACTGGATGCCTAATGACATAACATCACAAAGACCTCATGTGTGTTTAATGGAGAAGAAAAAAACCTCTTATTGCCTTTTGGGGCGATCCTTAAACAGTCTAGGAGTCAGAAAAGGGCCAGAGACACTGGATGCCTACTGACATGACATCACAAACACCTCACCTTTGTTTTATTTAGAAGAAAAAAACCTCTTACTGGCTTTGGGGCCATCTATAAACAGACTGAAAGTCAGAAAAGGGCCAGAGACACTGGATACCTACTAACATGACATCACAAAAACCTCACCTGTATTTAATTGAGAAGAAAAAAACCACTTACTGTCTTTTGAGGCGATCCTTAAACAGTCTAGGAGTCAGAAAAGGGCCAGAGACACTGGATGGCTAATGACATGACATCACAGAGACCTCATCTGTGTTTAATTGTGAAGAAAAAAACCTCTTATTTCCTTTTGGGGCGATCCTTAAACAGGCTAGGAGTCAGAAAAGGGCCAGAGACACTGCATGCCTACTGACATGACATCACAAAGACCTCATCTGTGTTTAATTGAGAAAAAAACCTCTTACTGCCTTTTGGGGCGATCCTTAAACAGTCTAGGAGTCAGAAAAGGGCCAGAGACACTGCATGCCTACTGATATGACATCACAAAGACCTCATCTGTGTTTAATTGAGAAAAATACCTCTTACTGCCTTTTGGGGCGATCCTTAAACAGTCTAGGAGTCAGAAAAGGGCCAGAGACACTGGATGCCTATTGACATGACATCACAAAGACCTCATCTGTGTTTAATTGAGAAGAAAAAAACCTCTTACTGCCTTTTGGGGCGATCTTTAAAAAGACTAAAAGTCAGAAATGGGCCAGAGACACTGGATACCTACTGACATGACATCACAAAGACCTCATCTGTGTTTAATTGAGAAGAAAAACCTCTTACTGTCTTTTGAAGCGATCCTTAAACAGTCTAGGAGTCAGAAAAGGGCCAGAGACACTGGATACCTAATGACATGACATCACAAAGACCTCATCTGTGTTTAATGGAGAAGAAAAAAACCTCTTACTGCCTTTTGGGGCGATCCTTAAACAGTCTAGGAGTCAGAAAAGGGCCAGAGACACTGGATGCCTACTGACATGACATCACAAACACCTCACCTTTGTTTTATTTAGAAGAAAAAAACCTCTTACTGGCTTTGGGGCCATCTATAAAAAGACTGAAAGTCAGAAAAGGGCCAGAGACACTGGATGCCTACTGACATGACATCACAAACACCTCATCTGTGTTTAATTGAGAAGAAAAAAACCTCTTACTGCCTTTTGGGGCGATCTTTAAAAAGACTAAAAGTCAGAAAAGGGCCAGAGACACTGGATACCTACTGACATTACATCACAAAGACCTCATCTGTGTTTAATTGAGAATTAAAAAACCTCTTACTGCCTTTTGGGGCGATCTTTAAAAAGACTAAAAGTCAGAAAAGGGCCAGAGACACTGGATACCTACTGACATGACATCACAAAGACCTCATCTGTGTTTAATTCAGAAGAAAAACCTCTTACTGTCTTTTGAAGCGATCCTTAAACAGTCTAGGAGTCAGAAAAGGGCCAGAGACACTGGATGGCTAATGACATGACATCACAAAGACCTCATCTGTGTTTAATTGTGAAGAAAAAAACCTCTTACTGCCTTCAGGGGCGATCCTTAAACAGTCTAGGTGTCAGAAAAGGGCCAGAGACACTGGATGCCTACTGACATGACATCACAAAGACCTAATCTCTGTTTAATTGAGAAGAAAAAAACCTCTTGCTGCCTTTTGGGGTGATCTTTAAACAGACTAAAAGTCAGAAAAGGACGAGAGACACTGGATACCTACTGACATGACATCACAAAGACCTCATCTGTGTTTAATTGAGAAAAAAACCTCTTACTGTCTTTTGAAGCGATCCTTAAACAGTCTAGGAGTCAGAAAAGGGCCAGAGACACTGGAGGCCTACTGACATGACATCACAAAGACCTCATCTGTGTTTAATTGAGAAAAAAACCTCTTACTGTCTTTTGAAGCGATCCTTAAACAGTCTAGGAATCAGAAAAGGTCCAGAGACACTGGATGCCTACTGACATGACATCACAAAGACCTCATCTGTGTTTAATTGAGAAGAAAAAAACCTCTTACTGCCTTTTGGGGCGATCCTTAAACAGTCTAGGAGTCAGAAAAGGGCCAGAGACACTGGATGCCTAATGACATGACATCACAAACACCTCACCTTTGTTTTATTTAGAAGAAAAAACCTCTTACTGGCTTTGGGGCCATCTATAAACAGACTGAAAGTAAGAAAAGGGCCAGAGACACTGGATACCTACTGACATAACATCACAAAAACCTCACCTGTGTTTAATTGAGAAGAAAAAAACCACTTACTGTCTTTTGAGGCGATCCTTAAACAGTCTAGGAGTCAGAAAAGGGCCAGAGACACTGGATGGCTAATGACATGACATCACAAAGACCTCATCTGTGTTTAATTGTCAAGAAAATACCTCTTACTGCCTTTTGGGGCGATCCTTAAACAGTCTAGGAGTCAGAAAAGGGCCAGAGACACTGGATGCCTACTGACATGACATCACAAAGACCTCATCTGTGTTTAATTGAGAAAAAAAACCTCTTACTGCCTTTTGGGGCGATCCTTAAACAGTCTAGGAGTCAGAAAAGGGCCAGAGACACTGCATGCCTACTGACATGACATCACAAAGACCTCATCTGTGTTTAATTGAGAAAAAGACCTCTTACTGCCTTTTGGGGCGATCCTTAAACACTCTAGGAGTCAGAAAAGGGCCAGAGACACTGGATGCCTACTGACATGACATCACAAAGACCTCATCTGTGTTTAATTGAGAAAAAAAACCTCTTACTGTCTTTTGAAGCGATCCTTAAACAGTCTAGGAGTCAGAAAAGGGCCAGAGACACTGGATGCCTACTGACATGACATCACAACGACCTCATCTGTGTTTAATTGAGAAAAAAACCCTCTTAGTGTCTTTTGAAGCGATCCTTAAACAGTAGGAGTCAGAAAAGGGCCAGAGACACTGGATGCCTACTGACATGACATCACAAAGACCTCACCTGTGTTTAATTGAGAAGAAAAAAACCTCTTACTGACTTTTGGGGCGATCCTTAAACAGACTGAAAGTCAGAAAAGGGCCAGAGACACTGGATACCTACTGACATGACATCACAAAAACCTCACCTGTGTTTAATTGAGAAGAAAAAAACCACTTACTGTCTTTTGAGGCGATCCTTAAACAGTCTAGGAGTCAGAAAAGGGCCAGAGACACTGGATACCTACTGACATGACATCACAAAGACCTCATCTGTGTTTAATTGAGAAGAAAAACCTCTGTCTTTTGAAGCGATCCTTAAACAGTCTAGGAGTCAGAAAAGGGCCAGAGACACTGGAGGCCTACTGACATGACATCACAAAGACCTCATCTGTGTTTAATTGAGAAGAAAAACACTGTCTTTTGAAGCGATCCTTAAACAGTCTAGGAGTCAGAAAAGGGCCAGAGACATTGGATGGCTAATGACATGACATCACAAAGACCTCATCTGTGTTTAATTGTGAAGAAAAAAACCTCTTACTGCCTTTTGGGGCGATCCTTAAACAGTCTAGGAGTCAGAAAAGGGCCAGAGACACTGGATACCTACTGACATGACATCACAAAGACCTCATCTGTGTTTAATTGTGAAGAAAAAAACCTCTTACTGCCTTTTGGGGCGATCCTTAAACAGTCTAGGAGTCAGAAAAGGGCCAGAGACACTGGATACCTACTGACATGACATCACAAAGACCTCATCTGTGTTTAATTGAGAAAAAAACCTCTTACTGTCTTTTGAAGCGATCCTTAAACAGTCTAGGAGTCAGAAAAGGTCCAGAGACACTGGATGCCTACTGACATGACATCACAAAGACCTCATCTGTGTTTAATTGAGAAGAAAAAAAGCTCTTACTGCCTTTTGGGGCGATCTTTAAACAGACTAAAAGTCAGAAAAGGGCCAGAGACACTGGATACCTACTGACATGACATCACAAAGACCTCATCTGTGTTTAATTGAGAAAAATACCTCTTACTGCCTTTTGGGGCGATCCTTAAACAGTCTAGGAGTCAGAAAAGGGCCAGAGACACTGGATGCCTACTGACATGACATCACAAAGACCTCATCTGTTTTTAATTGAGAAGAAAAAAACCTCTTACTGCCTTTTGGGGCGATCTTTAAAAAGACTAAAAGTCAGAAAAGGGCCAGAGACACTGGATACCTACTGACATGACATCACAAAGACCTCATCTGTGTTTAATTGAGAAGAAAAACCTCTTAATGTCTTTTGAAGCGATCCTTAAACAGTCTAGGAGTCAGAAAAGGGCCAGAGACACTGGATACCTACTGAAATGACATCACAAAGACCTCATCTGTGTTTAATTGAGAAGAAAAACCTCTTACTGTCTTTTGAAGCGATCCTTAAACAGTCTAGGAGTCAGAAAAGGGCCAGAGACCCTGGATGGCTAATGACATGACATCACAAAGACCTCATCTGTGTTTAATTGTGAAGAAAAAAACCTCTTACTGCCTTCAGGGGCGATCCTTAAACAGTCTAGGTGTCAGAAAAGGGCCAGAGACACTGGATGCCTACTGACATGACATCACAAAGACCTCATCTGTGTTTAATTTAGAAAAATACCTCTTACTGCCTTTTGGGGCGATCCTTAAACAGTCTAGGAGTCAGAAAAGGGCCAGAGACACTGGATGGCTAATGACATGTCATCACAAAGACCTCATCTGTGTTTAATTGTGAAGAAAAAAACCTCTTACTGCCTTTTGGGGCGATCCTTAAACAGTCTAGGAGTCAGAAAAGGGCCAGAGACACTGGATGGCTAATGACATGACATCACAAAGACCTCATCTGTGTTTAAATGTGAAGAAAAAAACCTCTTACTGCCTTCAGGGGCGATCCTTAAACAGTCTAGGTGTCAGAAAAGGGCCAGAGACACTGGATGCCTACTGACATGACATCACAAAGACCTCATCTCTGTTTAATTGAGAAGAAAAAAACCTCTTGCTGCCTTTTGGGGCGATCTTTAAACAGACTAAAAGTCAGAAAAGGGCGAGAGACACTGGATACCTACTGACATGACATCACAAAGACCTCATCTGTGTTTAATTGAGAAAAAAACCTCTTACTGTCTTTTGAAGCGATCCTTAAAGAGTCTAGGAGTCAGAAAAGGGCCAGAGACACTGGAGGCCTACTGAGATGACATCACAAAGACCTCATCTGTGTTTAATTGAGAAGAAAACCTCTTACTGTCTTTTAAAGCGATCCTTAAACAGTCTAGGAGTCAGAAAAGGGCCAGAGACACTGGAGGCCTACTGACATGACATCACAAAGACCTCATCTGTGTTTAATTGAGAAGAAAAAAACCTCTTACTGCCTTTTGGGGCGATCCTTAAACAGTCTAGGAGTCAGAAAAGGGCCAGAGACACTGGATGCCTAATGACATAACATCACAAAGACCTCATGTGTGTTTAATGGAGAAGAAAAAAACCTCTTATTGCCTTTTGGGGCGATCCTTAAACAGTCTAGGAGTCAGAAAAGGGCCAGAGACACTGGATGCCTACTGACATGACATCACAAACACCTCACCTTTGTTTTATTTAGAAGAAAAAAACCTCTTACTGGCTTTGGGGCCATCTATAAACAGACTGAAAGTCAGAAAAGGGCCAGAGACACTGGATACCTACTAACATGACATCACAAAAACCTCACCTGTATTTAATTGAGAAGAAAAAAACCACTTACTGTCTTTTGAGGCGATCCTTAAACAGTCTAGGAGTCAGAAAAGGGCCAGAGACACTGGATGGCTAATGACATGACATCACAGAGACCTCATCTGTGTTTAATTGTGAAGAAAAAAACCTCTTATTTCCTTTTGGGGCGATCCTTAAACAGGCTAGGAGTCAGAAAAGGGCCAGAGACACTGCATGCCTACTGACATGACATCACAAAGACCTCATCTGTGTTTAATTGAGAAAAAAACCTCTTACTGCCTTTTGGGGCGATCCTTAAACAGTCTAGGAGTCAGAAAAGGGCCAGAGACACTGCATGCCTACTGATATGACATCACAAAGACCTCATCTGTGTTTAATTGAGAAAAATACCTCTTACTGCCTTTTGGGGCGATCCTTAAACAGTCTAGGAGTCAGAAAAGGGCCAGAGACACTGGATGCCTATTGACATGACATCACAAAGACCTCATCTGTGTTTAATTGAGAAGAAAAAAACCTCTTACTGCCTTTTGGGGCGATCTTTAAAAAGACTAAAAGTCAGAAATGGGCCAGAGACACTGGATACCTACTGACATGACATCACAAAGACCTCATCTGTGTTTAATTGAGAAGAAAAACCTCTTACTGTCTTTTGAAGCGATCCTTAAACAGTCTAGGAGTCAGAAAAGGGCCAGAGACACTGGATACCTAATGACATGACATCACAAAGACCTCATCTGTGTTTAATGGAGAAGAAAAAAACCTCTTACTGCCTTTTGGGGCGATCCTTAAACAGTCTAGGAGTCAGAAAAGGGCCAGAGACACTGGATGCCTACTGACATGACATCACAAACACCTCACCTTTGTTTTATTTAGAAGAAAAAAACCTCTTACTGGCTTTGGGGCCATCTATAAAAAGACTGAAAGTCAGAAAAGGGCCAGAGACACTGGATGCCTACTGACATGACATCACAAACACCTCATCTGTGTTTAATTGAGAAGAAAAAAACCTCTTACTGCCTTTTGGGGCGATCTTTAAAAAGACTAAAAGTCAGAAAAGGGCCAGAGACACTGGATACCTACTGACATTACATCACAAAGACCTCATCTGTGTTTAATTGAGAATTAAAAAACCTCTTACTGCCTTTTGGGGCGATCTTTAAAAAGACTAAAAGTCAGAAAAGGGCCAGAGACACTGGATACCTACTGACATGACATCACAAAGACCTCATCTGTGTTTAATTCAGAAGAAAAACCTCTTACTGTCTTTTGAAGCGATCCTTAAACAGTCTAGGAGTCAGAAAAGGGCCAGAGACACTGGATGGCTAATGACATGACATCACAAAGACCTCATCTGTGTTTAATTGTGAAGAAAAAAACCTCTTACTGCCTTCAGGGGCGATCCTTAAACAGTCTAGGTGTCAGAAAAGGGCCAGAGACACTGGATGCCTACTGACATGACATCACAAAGACCTAATCTCTGTTTAATTGAGAAGAAAAAAACCTCTTGCTGCCTTTTGGGGTGATCTTTAAACAGACTAAAAGTCAGAAAAGGACGAGAGACACTGGATACCTACTGACATGACATCACAAAGACCTCATCTGTGTTTAATTGAGAAAAAAACCTCTTACTGTCTTTTGAAGCGATCCTTAAACAGTCTAGGAGTCAGAAAAGGGCCAGAGACACTGGAGGCCTACTGACATGACATCACAAAGACCTCATCTGTGTTTAATTGAGAAAAAAACCTCTTACTGTCTTTTGAAGCGATCCTTAAACAGTCTAGGAATCAGAAAAGGTCCAGAGACACTGGATGCCTACTGACATGACATCACAAAGACCTCATCTGTGTTTAATTGAGAAGAAAAAAACCTCTTACTGCCTTTTGGGGCGATCCTTAAACAGTCTAGGAGTCAGAAAAGGGCCAGAGACACTGGATGCCTAATGACATGACATCACAAACACCTCACCTTTGTTTTATTTAGAAGAAAAAACCTCTTACTGGCTTTGGGGCCATCTATAAACAGACTGAAAGTAAGAAAAGGGCCAGAGACACTGGATACCTACTGACATAACATCACAAAAACCTCACCTGTGTTTAATTGAGAAGAAAAAAACCACTTACTGTCTTTTGAGGCGATCCTTAAACAGTCTAGGAGTCAGAAAAGGGCCAGAGACACTGGATGGCTAATGACATGACATCACAAAGACCTCATCTGTGTTTAATTGTCAAGAAAATACCTCTTACTGCCTTTTGGGGCGATCCTTAAACAGTCTAGGAGTCAGAAAAGGGCCAGAGACACTGGATGCCTACTGACATGACATCACAAAGACCTCATCTGTGTTTAATTGAGAAAAAAAACCTCTTACTGCCTTTTGGGGCGATCCTTAAACAGTCTAGGAGTCAGAAAAGGGCCAGAGACACTGCATGCCTACTGACATGACATCACAAAGACCTCATCTGTGTTTAATTGAGAAAAAGACCTCTTACTGCCTTTTGGGGCGATCCTTAAACACTCTAGGAGTCAGAAAAGGGCCAGAGACACTGGATGCCTACTGACATGACATCACAAAGACCTCATCTGTGTTTAATTGAGAAAAAAAACCTCTTACTGTCTTTTGAAGCGATCCTTAAACAGTCTAGGAGTCAGAAAAGGGCCAGAGACACTGGATGCCTACTGACATGACATCACAACGACCTCATCTGTGTTTAATTGAGAAAAAAACCCTCTTAGTGTCTTTTGAAGCGATCCTTAAACAGTAGGAGTCAGAAAAGGGCCAGAGACACTGGATGCCTACTGACATGACATCACAAAGACCTCACCTGTGTTTAATTGAGAAGAAAAAAACCTCTTACTGACTTTTGGGGCGATCCTTAAACAGACTGAAAGTCAGAAAAGGGCCAGAGACACTGGATACCTACTGACATGACATCACAAAAACCTCACCTGTGTTTAATTGAGAAGAAAAAAACCACTTACTGTCTTTTGAGGCGATCCTTAAACAGTCTAGGAGTCAGAAAAGGGCCAGAGACACTGGATACCTACTGACATGACATCACAAAGACCTCATCTGTGTTTAATTGAGAAGAAAAACCTCTGTCTTTTGAAGCGATCCTTAAACAGTCTAGGAGTCAGAAAAGGGCCAGAGACACTGGAGGCCTACTGACATGACATCACAAAGACCTCATCTGTGTTTAATTGAGAAGAAAAACACTGTCTTTTGAAGCGATCCTTAAACAGTCTAGGAGTCAGAAAAGGGCCAGAGACATTGGATGGCTAATGACATGACATCACAAAGACCTCATCTGTGTTTAATTGTGAAGAAAAAAACCTCTTACTGCCTTTTGGGGCGATCCTTAAACAGTCTAGGAGTCAGAAAAGGGCCAGAGACACTGGATACCTACTGACATGACATCACAAAGACCTCATCTGTGTTTAATTGTGAAGAAAAAAACCTCTTACTGCCTTTTGGGGCGATCCTTAAACAGTCTAGGAGTCAGAAAAGGGCCAGAGACACTGGATACCTACTGACATGACATCACAAAGACCTCATCTGTGTTTAATTGAGAAAAAAACCTCTTACTGTCTTTTGAAGCGATCCTTAAACAGTCTAGGAGTCAGAAAAGGTCCAGAGACACTGGATGCCTACTGACATGACATCACAAAGACCTCATCTGTGTTTAATTGAGAAGAAAAAAAGCTCTTACTGCCTTTTGGGGCGATCTTTAAACAGACTAAAAGTCAGAAAAGGGCCAGAGACACTGGATACCTACTGACATGACATCACAAAGACCTCATCTGTGTTTAATTGAGAAAAATACCTCTTACTGCCTTTTGGGGCGATCCTTAAACAGTCTAGGAGTCAGAAAAGGGCCAGAGACACTGGATGCCTACTGACATGACATCACAAAGACCTCATCTGTTTTTAATTGAGAAGAAAAAAACCTCTTACTGCCTTTTGGGGCGATCTTTAAAAAGACTAAAAGTCAGAAAAGGGCCAGAGACACTGGATACCTACTGACATGACATCACAAAGACCTCATCTGTGTTTAATTGAGAAGAAAAACCTCTTAATGTCTTTTGAAGCGATCCTTAAACAGTCTAGGAGTCAGAAAAGGGCCAGAGACACTGGATACCTACTGAAATGACATCACAAAGACCTCATCTGTGTTTAATTGAGAAGAAAAACCTCTTACTGTCTTTTGAAGCGATCCTTAAACAGTCTAGGAGTCAGAAAAGGGCCAGAGACACTGGATGGCTAATGACATGACATCACAAAGACCTCATCTGTGTTTAATTGTGAAGAAAAAAACCTCTTACTGCCTTCAGGGGCGATCCTTAAACAGTCTAGGTGTCAGAAAAGGGCCAGAGACACTGGATGCCTACTGACATGACATCACAAAGACCTCATCTGTGTTTAATTTAGAAAAATACCTCTTACTGCCTTTTGGGGCGATCCTTAAACAGTCTAGGAGTCAGAAAAGGGCCAGAGACACTGGATGCCTACTGACATGACATCACAAAGACCTCATCTGTGTTTAATTGAGAAGAAAAAAACCTCTTACTGCCTTTTGGGGCGATCTTTAAACAGACTAAAAGTCAGAAAAGGGCCAGAGACACTGGATGCCTACTGACATGACATCACAAAGACCTCATCTGTGTTTAATTGAGAAAAATACCTCTTACTGCCTTTTGGGGCCATCCTTAAACAGTCTAGGAGTCAGAAAAGGGCCAGAGACACTGGATGCCTACTGACATGACATCACAAAGACCTCATCTGTGTTTAATTGAGAAGAAAAAAACCTCTTACTGCCTTTTGGGGCGATCCTTAAACAGTCTAGGAGTCAGAAAAGGGCCAGAGACACTGGATGCCTACTGACATGACATCACAAAGACCTCACCTTTGTTTTATTTAGAAGAAAAAAACCTCTTACTGGCTTTGGGGCCATCTATAAACAGACTGAAAGTCAGAAAAGGGCCAGAGACACTGGATACCTACTGACATGACATCACAAAAACCTCACCTGTGTTTAATTGAGAAGAAAAAAACCACTTACTGTCTTTTGAGGCGATCCTTAAACAGTCTAGGAGTCAGAAAAGGGCCAGAGACACTGGATGGCTAATGACATGACATCACAAAGACCTCATCTGTGTTTAATTGTCAAGAAAAAAACCTCTTACTGCCTTTTGGGGCGATCCTTAAACAGTCTAGGAGTCAGAAAAGGGCCAGAGACACTGCATGCCTACTGACATGACATCACAAAGACCTCATCTGTGTTTAATTGAGAAAAAGACCTCTTACTGCCTTTTGGGGCGATCCTTAAACAGTCTAGGAGTCAGAAAAGGGCCAGAGACACTGCATGCCTACTGACATGACATCACAAAGACCTCATCTGTGTTTAATTGAGAAGAAAAACTTCTTACTGTCTTTTGAAGTGATCCTTAAACAGTCTAGGAGTCAGAAAAGGGCCAGAGACACTGGATGGCTAATGACATGACATCACAAAGACCTCATCTGTGTTTAATTGTCAAGAAAAAAACCTCTTACTGCCTTTTGGGGCGATCCGTAAACAGTCTAGGAGTCAGAAAAGGGCCAGAGACATTGGATGGCTAATGATATGACATCACAAAGACCTCATCTGTGTTTAATTGTGAAGAAAAAAACCTCTTACTGCCTTTTGGGGCGATCCTTAAACAGTCTAGGAGTCAGAAAAGGGCCAGAGACATTGGATGGCTAATGACATGACATCACAAAGACCTCATCTGTGTTTAATTGTCAAGAAAAAAACCTCTTACTGCCTTTTGGGGCGATCCTTAAACAGTCTAGGAGTCAGAAAAGGGCCAGAGACATTGGATGGCTAATGACATGACATCACAAAGACCTCATCTGTGTTTAATTGTCAAGAAAAAAACCTCTTACTGCCTTTTGGGGCGATCCTTAAACAGTCTAGGAGTCAGAAAAGGGCCAGAGACATTGGATGGCTAATGACATGACATCACAAACACCTCATCTGTGTTTAATTGAGAAGAAAAACCTCTTACTGTCTTTTGAAGCGATCCTTAAACAGTCTAGGAGTCAGAAAAGGGCCAGAGACACTGGAGGCCTACTGACATGACATCACAAAGACCTCATCTGTGTTTAATTGTGAAGAAAAAAACCTCTTACTGCCTTCAGGGGCTATCCTTAAACAGTCTAGGTGTCAGAAAAGGGCCAGAGACACTGGATGCCTACTGACATGACATCACAAAGACCTCATCTGTGTTTAATTTAGAAAAATACCTCTTACTGCCTTTTGGGGCGATCCTTAAACAGTCTAGGAGTCAGAAAAGGGCCAGAGACACTGGATGCCTACTGACATGACATCACAAAGACCTCATCTGTGTTTAATTGAGAAGAAAAAAACCTCTTACTGCCTTTTGGGGCGATCTTTAAACAGACTAAAAGTCAGAAAAGGGCCAGAGACACTGGATGCCTACTGACATGACATCACAAAGACCTCATCTGTGTTTAATTGAGAAAAATACCTCTTACTGCCTTTTGGGGCCATCCTTAAACAGTCTAGGAGTCAGAAAAGGGCCAGAGACACTGGATGCCTACTGACATGACATCACAAAGACCTCATCTGTGTTTAATTGAGAAGAAAAAAACCTCTTACTGCCTTTTGGGGCGATCCTTAAACAGTCTAGGAGTCAGAAAAGGGCCAGAGACACTGGATGCCTACTGACATGACATCACAAAGACCTCACCTTTGTTTTATTTAGAAGAAAAAAACCTCTTACTGGCTTTGGGGCCATCTATAAACAGACTGAAAGTCAGAAAAGGGCCAGAGACACTGGATACCTACTGACATGACATCACAAAAACCTCACCTGTGTTTAATTGAGAAGAAAAAAACCACTTACTGTCTTTTGAGGCGATCCTTAAACAGTCTAGGAGTCAGAAAAGGGCCAGAGACACTGGATGGCTAATGACATGACATCACAAAGACCTCATCTGTGTTTAATTGTCAAGAAAAAAACCTCTTACTGCCTTTTGGGGCGATCCTTAAACAGTCTAGGAGTCAGAAAAGGGCCAGAGACACTGCATGCCTACTGACATGACATCACAAAGACCTCATCTGTGTTTAATTGAGAAAAATACCTCTTACTGCCTTTTGGGGCCATCCTTAAACAGTCTAGGAGTCAGAAAAGGGCCAGAGACACTGGATGCCTACTGACATGACATCACAAAGACCTCATCTGTGTTTAATTGAGAAGAAAAAAACCTCTTACTGCCTTTTGGGGCGATCCTTAAACAGTCTAGGAGTCAGAAAAGGGCCAGAGACACTGGATGCCTACTGACATGACATCACAAAGACCTCACCTTTGTTTTATTTAGAAGAAAAAAACCTCTTACTGGCTTTGGGGCCATCTATAAACAGACTGAAAGTCAGAAAAGGGCCAGAGACACTGGATACCTACTGACATGACATCACAAAAACCTCACCTGTGTTTAATTGAGAAGAAAAAAACCACTTACTGTCTTTTGAGGCGATCCTTAAACAGTCTAGGAGTCAGAAAAGGGCCAGAGACACTGGATGGCTAATGACATGACATCACAAAGACCTCATCTGTGTTTAATTGTCAAGAAAAAAACCTCTTACTGCCTTTTGGGGCGATCCTTAAACAGTCTAGGAGTCAGAAAAGGGCCAGAGACACTGCATGCCTACTGACATGACATCACAAAGACCTCATCTGTGTTTAATTGAGAAAAAGACCTCTTACTGCCTTTTGGGGCGATCCTTAAACAGTCTAGGAGTCAGAAAAGGGCCAGAGACACTGCATGCCTACTGACATGACATCACAAAGACCTCATCTGTGTTTAATTGAGAAGAAAAACTTCTTACTGTCTTTTGAAGTGATCCTTAAACAGTCTAGGAGTCAGAAAAGGGCCAGAGACACTGGATGGCTAATGACATGACATCACAAAGACCTCATCTGTGTTTAATTGTCAAGAAAAAAACCTCTTACTGCCTTTTGGGGCGATCCGTAAACAGTCTAGGAGTCAGAAAAGGGCCAGATACATTGGATGGCTAATGATATGACATCACAAAGACCTCATCTGTGTTTAATTGTGAAGAAAAAAACCTCTTACTGCCTTTTGGGGCGATCCTTAAACAGTCTAGGAGTCAGAAAAGGGCCAGAGACATTGGATGGCTAATGACATGACATCACAAAGACCTCATCTGTGTTTAATTGTGAAGAAAAAAACCTCTTACTGCCTTTTGGGGCGATCCTTAAACAGTCTAGGAGTCAGAAAAGGGCCAGAGACATTGGATGGCTAATGACATGACATCACAAAGACCTCATCTGTGTTTAATTGTCAAGAAAAAAACCTCTTACTGCCTTTTGGGGCGATCCTTAAACAGTCTAGGAGTCAGAAAAGGGCCAGAGACATTGGATGGCTAATGACATGACATCACAAAGACCTCATCTGTGTTTAATTGAGAAGAAAAACCTCTTACTGTCTTTTGAAGCGATCCTTAAACAGTCTAGGAGTCAGAAAAGGGCCAGAGACACTGGAGGCCTACTGACATGACATCACAAAGACCTCATCTGTGTTTAATTGTGAAGAAAAAAACCTCTTACTGCCTTCAGGGGCGATCCTTAAACAGTCTAGGTGTCAGAAAAGGGCCAGAGACACTGGATGCCTACTGACATGACATCACAAAGACCTCATCTGTGTTTAATTTAGAAAAATACCTCTTACTGCCTTTTGGGGCGATCCTTAAACAGTCTAGGAGTCAGAAAAGGGCCAGAGACACTGGATGCCTACTGACATGACATCACAAAGACCTCATCTGTGTTTAATTGAGAAGAAAAAAACCTCTTACTGCCTTTTGGGGCGATCTTTAAACAGACTAAAAGTCAGAAAAGGGCCAGAGACACTGGATGCCTACTGACATGACATCACAAAGACCTCATCTGTGTTTAATTGAGAAAAATACCTCTTACTGCCTTTTGGGGCCATCCTTAAACAGTCTAGGAGTCAGAAAAGGGCCAGAGACACTGGATGCCTACTGACATGACA
The DNA here is from genome assembly GCF_049243985.1 of Paroedura picta. Lineage (NCBI taxonomy): Eukaryota > Metazoa > Chordata > Lepidosauria > Squamata > Gekkonidae > Paroedura > Paroedura picta. Next base: position 2,389,453 of record NC_135385.1, on the reverse strand, counting down.
TCACAAAGACCTCATCTGTGTTTAATTGAGAAGAAAAAAACCTCTTACTGCCTTTTGGGGCGATCCTTAAACAGTCTAGGAGTCAGAAAAGGGCCAGAGACACTGGATGCCTACTGACATGACATCACAAAGACCTCACCTTTGTTTTATTTAGAAGAAAAAAACCTCTTACTGGCTTTGGGGCCATCTATAAACAGACTGAAAGTCAGAAAAGGGCCAGAGACACTGGATACCTACTGACATGGCATCACAAAAACCTCACCTGTGTTTAATTGAGAAGAAAAAAACCACTTACTGTCTTTTGAGGCGATCCTTAAACAGTCTAGGAGTCAGAAAAGGGCCAGAGACACTGGATGGCTAATGACATGACATCACAAAGACCTCATCTGTGTTTAATTGTCAAGAAAAAAACCTCTTACTGCCTTTTGGGGCGATCCTTAAACAGTCTAGGAGTCAGAAAAGGGCCAGAGACACTGCATGCCTACTGACATGACATCACAAAGACCTCATCTGTGTTTAATTGAGAAAAAGACCTCTTACTGCCTTTTGGGGCGATCCTTAAACAGTCTAGGAGTCAGAAAAGGGCCAGAGACACTGCATGCCTACTGACATGACATCACAAAGACCTCATCTGTGTTTAATTGAGAAGAAAAACTTCTTACTGTCTTTTGAAGTGATCCTTAAACAGTCTAGGAGTCAGAAAAGGGCCAGAGACACTGGATGGCTAATGACATGACATCACAAAGACCTCATCTGTGTTTAATTGTCAAGAAAAAAACCTCTTACTGCCTTTTGGGGCGATCCGTAAACAGTCTAGGAGTCAGAAAAGGGCCAGAGACATTGGATGGCTAATGATATGACATCACAAAGACCTCATCTGTGTTTAATTGTGAAGAAAAAAACCTCTTACTGCCTTTTGGGGCGATCCTTAAACAGTCTAGGAGTCAGAAAAGGGCCAGAGACATTGGATGGCTAATGACATGACATCACAAAGACCTCATCTGTGTTTAATTGTCAAGAAAAAACCTCTTACTGCCTTTTGGGGCGATCCTTAAACAGTCTAGGAGTCAGAAAAGGGCCAGAGACATTGGATGGCTAATGACATGACATCACAAAGACCTCATCTGTGTTTAATTGTCAAGAAAAAAACCTCTTACTGCCTTTTGGGGCGATCCTTAAACAGTCTAGGAGTCAGAAAAGGGCCAGAGACATTGGATGGCTAATGACATGACATCACAAAGACCTCATCTGTGTTTAATTGAGAAGAAAAACCTCTTACTGTCTTTTGAAGCGATCCTTAAACAGTCTAGGAGTCAGAAAAGGGCCAGAGACACTGGAGGCCTACTGACATGACATCACAAAGACCTCATCTGTGTTTAATTGTGAAGAAAAAAACCTCTTACTGCCTTCAGGGGCGATCCTTAAACAGTCTAGGTGTCAGAAAAGGGCCAGAGACACTGGATGCCTACTGACATGACATCACAAAGACCTCATCTGTGTTTAATTTAGAAAAATACCTCTTACTGCCTTTTGGGGCGATCCTTAAACAGTCTAGGAGTCAGAAAAGGGCCAGAGACACTGGATGCCTACTGACATGACATCACAAAGACCTCATCTGTGTTTAATTGAGAAGAAAAAAACCTCTTACTGCCTTTTGGGGCGATCTTTAAACAGACTAAAAGTCAGAAAAGGGCCAGAGACACTGGATGCCTACTGACATGACATCACAAAGACCTCATCTGTGTTTAATTGAGAAAAATACCTCTTACTGCCTTTTGGGGCCATCCTTAAACAGTCTAGGAGTCAGAAAAGGGCCAGAGACACTGGATGCCTACTGACATGACATCACAAAGACCTCATCTGTGTTTAATTGAGAAGAAAAAAACCTCTTACTGCCTTTTGGGGCGATCCTTAAACAGTCTAGGAGTCAGAAAAGGGCCAGAGACACTGGATGCCTACTGACATGACATCACAAAGACCTCACCTTTGTTTTATTTAGAAGAAAAAAACCTCTTACTGGCTTTGGGGCCATCTATAAACAGACTGAAAGTCAGAAAAGGGCCAGAGACACTGGATACCTACTGACATGACATCACAAAAACCTCACCTGTGTTTAATTGAGAAGAAAAAAACCACTTACTGTCTTTTGAGGCGATCCTTAAACAGTCTAGGAGTCAGAAAAGGGCCAGAGACACTGGATGGCTAATGACATGACATCACAAAGACCTCATCTGTGTTTAATTGTCAAGAAAAAAACCTCTTACTGCCTTTTGGGGCGATCCTTAAACAGTCTAGGAGTCAGAAAAGGGCCAGAGACACTGCATGCCTACTGACATGACATCACAAAGACCTCATCTGTGTTTAATTGAGAAAAAGACCTCTTACTGCCTTTTGGGGCGATCCTTAAACAGTCTAGGAGTCAGAAAAGGGCCAGAGACACTGCATGCCTACTGACATGACATCACAAAGACCTCATCTGTGTTTAATTGAGAAGAAAAACTTCTTACTGTCTTTTGAAGTGATCCTTAAACAGTCTAGGAGTCAGAAAAGGGCCAGAGACACTGGATGGCTAATGACATGACATCACAAAGACCTCATCTGTGTTTAATTGTCAAGAAAAAAACCTCTTACTGCCTTTTGGGGCGATCCGTAAACAGTCTAGGAGTCAGAAAAGGGCCAGAGACATTGGATGGCTAATGATATGACATCACAAAGACCTCATCTGTGTTTAATTGTGAAGAAAAAAACCTCTTACTGCCTTTTGGGGCGATCCTTAAACAGTCTAGGAGTCAGAAAAGGGCCAGAGACATTGGATGGCTAATGACATGACATCACAAAGACCTCATCTGTGTTTAATTGTGAAGAAAAAAACCTCTTACTGCCTTTTGGGGCGATCCTTAAACAGTCTAGGAGTCAGAAAAGGGCCAGAGACATTGGATGGCTAATGACATGACATCACAAAGACCTCATCTGTGTTTAATTGTCAAGAAAAAAACCTCTTACTGCCTTTTGGGGCGATCCTTAAACAGTCTAGGAGTCAGAAAAGGGCCAGAGACATTGGATGGCTAATGACATGACATCACAAAGACCTCATCTGTGTTTAATTGAGAAGAAAAACCTCTTACTGTCTTTTGAAGCGATCCTTAAACAGTCTAGGAGTCAGAAAAGGGCCAGAGACACTGGAGGCCTACTGACATGACATCACAAAGACCTCATCTGTGTTTAATTGAGAAGAAAAACCTCTTACTGTCTTTTGAAGCGATCCTTAAACAGTCTAGGAGTCAGAAAAGGGCCAGAGACATTGGATGGCTAATGACATGACATCACAAAGACCTCATCTGTGTTTAATTGTGAAGAAAAAAACCTCTTACTGCCTTAAACAGTCTAGGAGTCAGAAAAGGGCCAGAGACACTGGATACCTACTGAAATGACATCACAAAGACCTCATCTGTGTTTAATTGAGAAGAAAAACCTCTTACTGTCTTTTGGGGCGATCCTTAAACAGTCTAGGAGTCAGAAAAGGGCCAGAGACACTGGATGGCTAATGACATGACATCACAAAGACCTCATCTGTGTTTAATTGTCAAGAAAAAAACCTCTTACTGCCTTTTGGGGCGATCCTTAAACAGTCTAGGAGTCAGAAAAGGGCCAGAGACACTGCATGCCTACTGACATGACATCACAAAGACCTCATCTGTGTTTAATTGAGAAAAAGACCTCTTACTGCCTTTTGGGGCGATCCTTAAACAGTCTAGGAGTCAGAAAAGGGCCAGAGACACTGCATGCCTACTGACATGACATCACAAAGACCTCATCTGTGTTTAATTGAGAAGAAAAACTTCTTACTGTCTTTTGAAGTGATCCTTAAACAGTCTAGGAGTCAGAAAAGGGCCAGAGACACTGGATACCTACTGACATGCCATCACAAAAACCTCACCTGTGTTTAATTGAGAAGAAAAAAACCACTTACTGTCTTTTGAGGCGATCCTTAAACAGTCTAGGAGTCAGAAAAGGGCCAGAGACACTGGATGGCTAATGACATGACATCACAAAGACCTCATCTGTGTTTAATTGTCAAGAAAAAAACCTCTTACTGCCTTTTGGGGCGATCCTTAAACAGTCTAGGAGTCAGAAAAGGGCCAGAGACACTGCATGCCTACTGACATGACATCACAAAGACCTCATCTGTGTTTAATTGAGAAAAAGACCTCTTACTGCCTTTTGGGGCGATCCTTAAACAGTCTAGGAGTCAGAAAAGGGCCAGAGACACTGCATGCCTACTGACATGACATCACAAAGACCTCATCTGTGTTTAATTGAGAAGAAAAACTTCTTACTGTCTTTTGAAGTGATCCTTAAACAGTCTAGGAGTCAGAAAAGGGCCAGAGACACTGGATGGCTAATGACATGACATCACAAAGACCTCATCTGTGTTTAATTGTCAAGAAAAAAACCTCTTATTGCCTTTTGGGGCGATCCGTAAACAGTCTAGGAGTCAGAAAAGGGCCAGAGACATTGGATGGCTAATGATATGACATCACAAAGACCTCATCTGTGTTTAATTGTGAAGAAAAAAACCTCTTACTGCCTTTTGGGGCGATCCTTAAACAGTCTAGGAGTCAGAAAAGGGCCAGAGACATTGGATGGCTAATGACATGACATCACAAAGACCTCATCTGTGTTTAATTGTGAAGAAAAAAACCTCTTACTGCCTTTTGGGGCGATCCTTAAACAGTCTAGGAGTCAGAAAAGGGCCAGAGACATTGGATGGCTAATGACATGACATCACAAAGACCTCATCTGTGTTTAATTGTCAAGAAAAAAACCTCTTACTGCCTTTTGGGGCGATCCTTAAACAGTCTAGGAGTCAGAAAAGGGCCAGAGACATTGGATGGCTAATGACATGACATCACAAAGACCTCATCTGTGTTTAATTGAGAAGAAAAACCTCTTACTGTCTTTTGAAGCGATCCTTAAACAGTCTAGGAGTCAGAAAAGGGCCAGAGACACTGGAGGCCTACTGACATGACATCACAAAGACCTCATCTGTGTTTAATTGAGAAGAAAAACCTCTTACTGTCTTTTGAAGCGATCCTTAAACAGTCTAGGAGTCAGAAAAGGGCCAGAGACATTGGATGGCTAATGACATGACATCACAAAGACCTCATCTGTGTTTAATTGTGAAGAAAAAAACCTCTTACTGCCTTAAACAGTCTAGGAGTCAGAAAAGGGCCAGAGACACTGGATACCTACTGAAATGACATCACAAAGACCTCATCTGTGTTTAATTGAGAAGAAAAACCTCTTACTGTCTTTTGGGGCGATCCTTAAACAGTCTAGGAGTCAGAAAAGGGCCAGAGACACTGGATGGCTAATGACATGACATCACAAAGACCTCATCTGTGTTTAATTGTCAAGAAAAAAACCTCTTACTGCCTTTTGGGGCGATCCTTAAACAGTCTAGGAGTCAGAAAAGGGCCAGAGACACTGCATGCCTACTGACATGACATCACAAAGACCTCATCTGTGTTTAATTGAGAAAAAGACCTCTTACTGCCTTTTGGGGCGATCCTTAAACAGTCTAGGAGTCAGAAAAGGGCCAGAGACACTGCATGCCTACTGACATGACATCACAAAGACCTCATCTGTGTTTAATTGAGAAGAAAAACTTCTTACTGTCTTTTGAAGTGATCCTTAAACAGTCTAGGAGTCAGAAAAGGGCCAGAGACACTGGATGGCTAATGACATGACATCACAAAGACCTCATCTGTGTTTAATTGTCAAGAAAAAAACCTCTTACTGCCTTTTGGGGCGATCCTTAAACAGTCTAGGAGTCAGAAAAGGGCCAGAGACATTGGATGGCTAATGATATGACATCACAAAGACCTCATCTGTGTTTAATTGTGAAGAAAAAAACCTCTTACTGCCTTTTGGGGCGATCCTTAAACAGTCTAGGAGTCAGAAAAGGGCCAGAGACATTGGATGGCTAATGACATGACATCACAAAGACCTCATCTGTGTTTAATTGTGAAGAAAAAAACCTCTTACTGCCTTTTGGGGCGATCCTTAAACAGTCTAGGAGTCAGAAAAGGGCCAGAGACATTGGATGGCTAATGACATGACATCACAAAGACCTCATCTGTGTTTAATTGTCAAGAAAAAAACCTCTTACTGCCTTTTGGGGCGATCCTTAAACAGTCTAGGAGTCAGAAAAGGGCCAGAGACATTGGATGGCTAATGACATGACATCACAAAGACCTCATCTGTGTTTAATTGAGAAGAAAAACCTCTTACTGTCTTTTGAAGCGATCCTTAAACAGTCTAGGAGTCAGAAAAGGGCCAGAGACACTGGAGGCCTACTGACATGACATCACAAAGACCTCATCTGTGTTTAATTGAGAAGAAAAACCTCTTACTGTCTTTTGAAGCGATCCTTAAACAGTCTAGGAGTCAGAAAAGGGCCAGAGACATTGGATGGCTAATGACATGACATCACAAAGACCTCATCTGTGTTTAATTGTGAAGAAAAAAACCTCTTACTGCCTTTTGGGGCGATCCTTAAACAGTCTAGGAGTCAGAAAAGGGCCAGAGACACTGGATACCTACTGAAATGACATCACAAAGACCTCATCTGTGTTTAATTGAGAAGAAAAACCTCTTACTGTCTTTTGGGCCATCCTTAAACAGTCTAGGAGTCAGAAAAGGGCCAGAGACACTGGATGCCTACTGACATGACATCACAAAGACCTCATCTGTGTTTAATTGAGAAGAAAAACCTCTTACTGTCTTTTGAAGTGATCCTTAAACAGTCTAGGAGTCAGAAAAGGGCCAGAGACACTGGATGCCTACTGACATGACATCACAAAGACCTCATCTGTGTTTAATTGAGAAGAAAAACCTCTTACTGTCTCTTGAAGCGATCCTTAAACAGTCTAGGAGTCAGAAAAGGGCCAGAGACACTGGATGGCTAATGACATGTCATCACAAAGACCTCATCTGTGTTTAATTGTGAAGAAAAAAACCTCTTACTGCCTTTTGGGGCGATCCTTAAACAGTCTAGGAGTCAGAAAAGGGCCAGAGACACTGGATACCTACTGACATGACATCACAAAGACCTCATCTGTGTTTAATTGTGAAGAAAAAAACCTCTTACTGCCTTTTGGGGCGATCCTTAAACAGTCTAGGAGTCAGAAAAGGGCCAGAGACACTGGATACCTACTGACATGACATCACAAAGACCTCATCTGTGTTTAATTGAGAAGAAAAACCTCTTACTGTCTTTTGAAGCGATCCTTAAACAGTCTAGGAGTCAGAAAAGGGCCAGAGACACTGGATGGCTAATGACATGACATCACAAAGACCTCATCTGTGTTTAATTGAGAAGAAAAAAACCTCTTACTGCCTTTTGGGGCGATCCTTAAACAGTCTAGGAGTCAGAAAAGGGCCAGAGACATTGGATGGCTAATGACATGACATCACAAAGACCTCATCTGTGTTTAATTGAGAAGAAAAAACTCTTACTGTCTTTTGAAGCGATCCTTAAACAGTCTAGGAGTCAGAAAAGGGCCAGAGACACTGGAGGCCTACTGACATGACATCACAAAGACCTCATCTGTGTTTAATTGAGAAGAAAAACCTCTTACTGTCTTTTGAAGCGATCCTTAAACAGTCTAGGAGTCAGAAAAGGGCCAGAGACATTGGATGGCTAATGACATGACATCACAAAGACCTCATCTGTGTTTAATTGTGAAGAAAAAAACCTCTTACTGCCTTTTGGGGCGATCCTTAAACAGTCTAGGAGTCAGAAAAGGGCCAGAGACACTGGATACCTACTGAAATGACATCACAAAGACCTCATCTGTGTTTAATTGAGAAGAAAAACCTCTTACTGTCTTTTGGGGCGATCCTTAAACAGTCTAGGAGTCAGAAAAGGGCCAGAGACACTGGATGGCTAATGACATGACATCACAAAGACCTCATCTGTGTTTAATTGTCAAGAAAAAAACCTCTTACTGCCTTTTGGGGCGATCCTTAAACAGTCTAGGAGTCAGAAAAGGGCCAGAGACACTGCATTCCTACTGACATGACATCACAAAGACCTCATCTGTGTTTAATTGAGAAAAAGACCTCTTACTGCCTTTTGGGGCGATCCTTAAACAGTCTAGGAGTCAGAAAAGGGCCAGAGACACTGCATGCCTACTGACATGACATCACAAAGACCTCATCTGTGTTTAATTGAGAAGAAAAACTTCTTACTGTCTTTTGAAGTGATCCTTAAACAGTCTAGGAGTCAGAAAAGGGCCAGAGACACTGGATGGCTAATGACATGACATCACAAAGACCTCATCTGTGTTTAATTGTCAAGAAAAAAACCTCTTACTGCCTTTTGGGGCGATCCTTAAACAGTCTAGGAGTCAGAAAAGGGCCAGAGACATTGGATGGCTAATGATATGACATCACAAAGACCTCATCTGTGTTTAATTGTGAAGAAAAAAACCTCTTACTGCCTTTTGGGGCGATCCTTAAACAGTCTAGGAGTCAGAAAAGGGCCAGAGACATTGGATGGCTAATGACATGACATCACAAAGACCTCATCTGTGTTTAATTGTCAAGAAAAAAACCTCTTACTGCCTTTTGGGGCGATCCTTAAACAGTCTAGGAGTCAGAAAAGGGCCAGAGACATTGGATGGCTAATGACATGACATCACAAAGACCTCATCTGTGTTTAATTGTCAAGAAAAAAACCTCTTACTGCCTTTTGGGGCGATCCTTAAACAGTCTAGGAGTCAGAAAAGGGCCAGAGACATTGGATGGCTAATGACATGACATCACAAAGACCTCATCTGTGTTTAATTGAGAAGAAAAACCTCTTACTGTCTTTTGAAGCGATCCTTAAACAGTCTAGGAGTCAGAAAAGGGCCAGAGACACTGGAGGCCTACTGACATGACATCACAAAGACCTCATCTGTGTTTAATTGAGAAGAAAAACCTCTTACTGTCTTTTGAAGCGATCCTTAAACAGTCTAGGAGTCAGAAAAGGGCCAGAGACATTGGATGGCTAATGACATGACATCACAAAGACCTCATCTGTGTTTAATTGTGAAGAAAAAAACCTCTTACTGCCTTTTGGGGCGATCCTTAAACAGTCTAGGAGTCAGAAAAGGGCCAGAGACACTGGATACCTACTGAAATGACATCACAAAGACCTCATCTGTGTTTAATTGAGAAGAAAAACCTCTTACTGTCTTTTGGGGCGATCCTTAAACAGTCTAGGAGTCAGAAAAGGGCCAGAGACACTGGATGCCTACTGACATGACATCACAAAGACCTCATCTGTGTTTAATTGAGAAGAAAAACCTCTTACTGTCTTTTGAAGTGATCCTTAAACAGTCTAGGAGTCAGAAAAGGGCCAGAGACACTGGATGCCTACTGACATGACATCACAAAGACCTCATCTGTGTTTAATTGAGAAGAAAAACCTCTTACTGTCTCTTGAAGCGATCCTTAAACAGTCTAGGAGTCAGAAAAGGGCCAGAGACACTGGATGGCTAATGACATGTCATCACAAAGACCTCATCTGTGTTTAATTGTGAAGAAAAAAACCTCTTACTGCCTTTTGGGGCGATCCTTAAACAGTCTAGGAGTCAGAAAAGGGCCAGAGACACTGGATACCTACTGACATGACATCACAAAGACCTCATCTGTGTTTAATTGTGAAGAAAAAAACCTCTTACTGCCTTTTGGGGCGATCCTTAAACAGTCTAGGAGTCAGAAAAGGGCCAGAGACACTGGATACCTACTGACATGACATCACAAAGACCTCATCTGTGTTTAATTGAGAAGAAAAACCTCTTACTGTCTTTTGAAGCGATCCTTAAACAGTCTAGGAGTCAGAAAAGGGCCAGAGACACTGGATGGCTAATGACATGACATCACAAAGACCTCATCTGTGTTTAATTGAGAAGAAAAAAACCTCTTACTGCCTTTTGGGGCGATCCTTAAACAGTCTAGGAGTCAGAAAAGGGCCAGAGACACTCAATGCCTACTAACATGACATCACAAAGACCTCATCTGTGTTTAATTGAGAAAAAAACCTCTTACTGTCTTTTGAAGCGATCCTTAAACAGTCTAGGAGTCAGAAAAGGGCCAGAGACACTGGATACCTACTGACATGACATCACAAAGACCTCATCTTTGTTTAATTGAGAAGAAAAACCTCTTACTGCCTTTTGGGGCGATCCTTAAACAGTCTAGGAGACAGAAAAGGCCCAGAGACACTGGATGCCTACTGACATGACATCACAAAGACCTCATCTGTGTTTAATTGAGAAGAAAAAAACCACTTACTGCCTTTTGGGGCGATCTTTAAACAGACTAAAAGTCAGAAAAGGGCCAGAGACACTGGATACCTACTGACATGACATCACAAAGACCTTATCTGTGTTTAATTGAGAAGAAAAACCTCTTACTGTCTTTTGAAGCAATCCTTTAGGAGTCAGAAAAGGGCCAGAGACACTGGATGCCTAATGACATAACATCACAAAGACCTCATGTGTGTTTAATGGAGAAGAAAAAAACCTCTTATTGCCTTTTGGGGCGATCCTTAAACAGTCTAGGAGTCAGAAAAGGGCCAGAGACACTGGATGCCTACTGACATGACATCACAAACACCTCACCTTTGTTTTATTTAGAAGAAAAAAACCTCTTACTGGCTTTGGGGCCATCTATAAACAGACTGAAAGTCAGAAAAGGGCCAGAGACACTGGATACCTACTAACATGACATCACAAAAACCTCACCTGTATTTAATTGAGAAGAAAAAAACCACTTACTGTCTTTTGAGGCGATCCTTAAACAGTCTAGGAGTCAGAAAAGGGCCAGAGACACTGGATGGCTAATGACATGACATCACAGAGACCTCATCTGTGTTTAATTGTGAAGAAAAAAACCTCTTATTTCCTTTTGGGGCGATCCTTAAACAGGCTAGGAGTCAGAAAAGGGCCAGAGACACTGCATGCCTACTGACATGACATCACAAAGACCTCATCTGTGTTTAATTGAGAAAAAAACCTCTTACTGCCTTTTGGGGCGATCCTTAAACAGTCTAGGAGTCAGAAAAGGGCCAGAGACACTGCATGCCTACTGATATGACATCACAAAGACCTCATCTGTGTTTAATTGAGAAAAATACCTCTTACTGCCTTTTGGGGCGATCCTTAAACAGTCTAGGAGTCAGAAAAGGGCCAGAGACACTGGATGCCTATTGACATGACATCACAAAGACCTCATCTGTGTTTAATTGAGAAGAAAAAAACCTCTTACTGCCTTTTGGGGCGATCTTTAAAAAGACTAAAAGTCAGAAATGGGCCAGAGACACTGGATACCTACTGACATGACATCACAAAGACCTCATCTGTGTTTAATTGAGAAGAAAAACCTCTTACTGTCTTTTGAAGCGATCCTTAAACAGTCTAGGAGTCAGAAAAGGGCCAGAGACACTGGATACCTAATGACATGACATCACAAAGACCTCATCTGTGTTTAATGGAGAAGAAAAAAACCTCTTACTGCCTTTTGGGGCGATCCTTAAACAGTCTAGGAGTCAGAAAAGGGCCAGAGACACTGGATGCCTACTGACATGACATCACAAACACCTCACCTTTGTTTTATTTAGAAGAAAAAAACCTCTTACTGGCTTTGGGGCCATCTATAAAAAGACTGAAAGTCAGAAAAGGGCCAGAGACACTGGATGCCTACTGACATGACATCACAAACACCTCATCTGTGTTTAATTGAGAAGAAAAAAACCTCTTACTGCCTTTTGGGGCGATCTTTAAAAAGACTAAAAGTCAGAAAAGGGCCAGAGACACTGGATACCTACTGACATTATATCACAAAGACCTCATCTGTGTTTAATTGAGAAGAAAAACCTCTTACTGTCTTTTGAAGCGATCCTTAAACAGTCTAGGAGTCAGAAAAGGGCCAGAGACACTGGAGGCCTACTGAGATGACATCACAAAGACCTCATCTGTGTTTAATTGTCAAGAAAATACCTCTTACTGCCTTTTGGGGCGATCCTTAAACAGTCTAGGAGTCAGAAAAGGGCCAGAGACACTGGATGCCTACTGACATGACATCACAAAGACCTCATCTGTGTTTAATTGAGAAAAAAAACCTCTTACTGCCTTTTGGGGCGATCCTTAAACAGTCTAGGAGTCAGAAAAGGGCCAGAGACACTGCATGCCTACTGACATGACATCACAAAGACCTCATCTGTGTTTAATTGAGAAAAAGACCTCTTACTGCCTTTTGGGGCGATCCTTAAACACTCTAGGAGTCAGAAAAGGGCCAGAGACACTGGATGCCTACTGACATGACATCACAAAGACCTCATCTGTGTTTAATTGAGAAGAAAAAAACCTCTTACTGCCTTTTGGGGCGATCTTTAAAAAGACTAAAAGTCAGAAAAGGGCCAGAGACACTGGATACCTACTGACATGACATCAGAAAGACCTCATCTGTGTTTAATTGAGAAGAAAAACTTCTTACTGTCTTTTGAAGCGATCCTTAAACAGTCTAGGAGTCAGAAAAGGGCCAGAGACACTGGAGGCCTACTGACATGACATCACAAAGACCTCATCTGTGTTTAATTGAGAAGAAAAACTTCTTACTGTCTTTTGAAGCGATCCTTAAACAGTCTAGGAGTCAGAAAAGGGCCAGAGACACTGGATACCTACTGAAATGACATCACAAAGACCTCATCTGTGTTTAATTGAGAAGAAAAACCTCTGTCTTTTGAAGCGATCCTTAAACAGTCTAGGAGTCAGAAAAGGGCCAGAGACATTGGATGGCTAATGACATGACATCACAAAGACCTCATCTGTGTTTAATTGTGAAGAAAAAAACCTCTTACTGCCTTTTGGGGCGATCCTTAAACAGTCTAGGAGTCAGAAAAGGGCCAGAGACACTGGATACCTACTGACATGACATCACAAAGACCTCATCTGTGTTTAATTGAGAAGAAAAAAACCTCTTACTGCCTTTTGGGGCGATCTTTAAACAGACTAAAAGTCAGAAAAGGGCCAGAGACACTGGATACCTACTGACATGACATCACAAAGACCTCATCTGTGTTTAATTGAGAAGAAAAACCTCTTACTGTCTTTTGAAGCGATCCTTAAACAGTCTAGGAGTCAGAAAAGGGCCAGAGACACTGGATGCCTAATGACATGACATCACAAAGACCTCATCTGTGTTTAATGGAGAAGAAAAAAACCTCTTACTGCCTTTTGGGGCGATCCTTAAACAGTCTAGGAGTCAGAAAAGGGCCAGAGACACTGGATGCCTACTGACATGACATCACAAACACCTCACCTTTGTTTTATTTAGAAGAAAAAAACCTCTTACTGGCTTTGGGGCCATCTATAAACAGACTGAAAGTCAGAAAAGGGCCAGAGACACTGGATACCTACTGACATGACATCACAAAGACCTCATCTGTGTTTAATTGAGAATTAAAAAACCTCTTACTGCCTTTTGGGGCGATCTTTAAAAAGACTAAAAGTCAGAAAAGGGCCAGAGACACTGGATACCGACTGACATGACATCACAAAGACCTCACCTGTGTTTAATTGAGAAGAAAAACTTCTTACTGTCTTTTGAAGCGATCCTTAAACAGTCTAGGAGTCAGAAAAGGGCCAGAGACACTGGATACCTACTGAAATGACATCACAAAGACCTCATATGTGTTTAATTGAGAAGAAAAACCTCTGTCTTTTGAAGCGATCCTTAAACAGTCTAGGGGTCAGAAAAGGGCCAGAGACACTGGAGGCCTACTGACATGACATCACAAAGACCTCATCTGTGTTTAATTGAGAAGAAAAACCTCTTACTGTCTTTTGAAGCGATCCTTAAACAGTCTAGGAGTCAGAAAAGGGCCAGAGACACTGGAGGCCTACTGAGATGACATCACAAAGACCTCATCTGTGTTTAATTGTCAAGAAAATACCTCTTACTGCCTTTTGGGGCGATCCTTAAACAGTCTAGGAGTCAGAAAAGGGCCAGAGACACTGGATGCCTACTGACATGACATCACAAAGACCTCATCTGTGTTTAATTGAGAAAAAAAACCTCTTACTGCCTTTTGGGGCGATCCTTAAACAGTCTAGGAGTCAGAAAAGGGCCAGAGACACTGCATGCCTACTGACATGACATCACAAAGACCTCATCTGTGTTTAATTGAGAAAAAGACCTCTTACTGCCTTTTGGGGCGATCCTTAAACACTCTAGGAGTCAGAAAAGGGCCAGAGACACTGGATGCCTACTGACATGACATCACAAAGACCTCATCTGTGTTTAATTGAGAAGAAAAAAACCTCTTACTGCCTTTTGGGGCGATCTTTAAAAAGACTAAAAGTCAGAAAAGGGCCAGAGACACTGGATACCTACTGACATGACATCAGAAAGACCTCATCTGTGTTTAATTGAGAAGAAAAACTTCTTACTGTCTTTTGAAGCGATCCTTAAACAGTCTAGGAGTCAGAAAAGGGCCAGAGACACTGGAGGCCTACTGACATGACATCACAAAGACCTCATCTGTGTTTAATTGAGAAGAAAAACTTCTTACTGTCTTTTGAAGCGATCCTTAAACAGTCTAGGAGTCAGAAAAGGGCCAGAGACACTGGATACCTACTGAAATGACATCACAAAGACCTCATCTGTGTTTAATTGAGAAGAAAAACCTCTGTCTTTTGAAGCGATCCTTAAACAGTCTAGGAGTCAGAAAAGGGCCAGAGACATTGGATGGCTAATGACATGACATCACAAAGACCTCATCTGTGTTTAATTGTGAAGAAAAAAACCTCTTACTGCCTTTTGGGGCGATCCTTAAACAGTCTAGGAGTCAGAAAAGGGCCAGAGACACTGGATACCTACTGACATGACATCACAAAGACCTCATCTGTGTTTAATTGAGAAGAAAAAAACCTCTTACTGCCTTTTGGGGCGATCTTTAAACAGACTAAAAGTCAGAAAAGGGCCAGAGACACTGGATACCTACTGACATGACATCACAAAGACCTCATCTGTGTTTAATTGAGAAGAAAAACCTCTTACTGTCTTTTGAAGCGATCCTTAAACAGTCTAGGAGTCAGAAAAGGGCCAGAGACACTGGATGCCTAATGACATGACATCACAAAGACCTCATCTGTGTTTAATGGAGAAGAAAAAAACCTCTTACTGCCTTTTGGGGCGATCCTTAAACAGTCTAGGAGTCAGAAAAGGGCCAGAGACACTGGATGCCTACTGACATGACATCACAAACACCTCACCTTTGTTTTATTTAGAAGAAAAAAACCTCTTACTGGCTTTGGGGCCATCTATAAACAGACTGAAAGTCAGAAAAGGGCCAGAGACACTGGATACCTACTGACATGACATCACAAAGACCTCATCTGTGTTTAATTGAGAATTAAAAAACCTCTTACTGCCTTTTGGGGCGATCTTTAAAAAGACTAAAAGTCAGAAAAGGGCCAGAGACACTGGATACCGACTGACATGACATCACAAAGACCTCACCTGTGTTTAATTGAGAAGAAAAACTTCTTACTGTCTTTTGAAGCGATCCTTAAACAGTCTAGGAGTCAGAAAAGGGCCAGAGACACTGGATACCTACTGAAATGACATCACAAAGACCTCATATGTGTTTAATTGAGAAGAAAAACCTCTGTCTTTTGAAGCGATCCTTAAACAGTCTAGGGGTCAGAAAAGGGCCAGAGACACTGGAGGCCTACTGACATGACATCACAAAGACCTCATCTGTGTTTAATTGAGAAGAAAAACCTCTTACTGTCTTTTGAAGCGATCCTTAAACAGTCTAGGAGTCAGAAAAGGGCCAGAGACATTGGATGGCTAATGACATGACATCACAAAGACCTCATCTGTGTTTAATTGTGAAGAAAAAAACCTCTTACTGCCTTTTGGGGCGATCCTTAAACAGTCTAGGAGTCAGAAAAGGGCCAGAGACACTGGATACCTACTGACATGACATCACAAAGACCTCATCTGTGTTTAATTGTGAAGAAAAAAACCTCTTACTGCCTTTTGGGGCGATCCTTAAACAGTCTAGGAGTCAGAAAAGGGCCAGAGACACTGGATGCCTACTGACATGACATCACAAAGACCTCATCTGTGTTTAATTGAGAAGAAAAAAACCTCTTACTGCCTTTTGGGGCGATCTTTAAACAGACTAAAAGTCAGAAAAGGGCCAGAGACACTGGATACCTACTGACATGACATCACAAAGACCTCATCTGTGTTTAATTGAGAAGAAAAACCTCTTACTGTCTTTTGAAGCGATCCTTAAACAGTCTAGGAGTCAGAAAAGGGCCAGAGACACTGGATGCCTAATGACATGACATCACAAAGACCTCATCTGTGTTTAATGGAGAAGAAAAAAACCTCTTACTGCCTTTTGGGGCGATCCTTAAACAGTCTAGGAGTCAGAAAAGGGCCAGAGACACTGGATGCCTACTGACATGACATCACAAACACCTCACCTTTGTTTTATTTAGAAGAAAAAAACCTCTTACTGGCTTTGGGGCCATCTATAAACAGACTGAAAGTCAGAAAAGGGCCAGAGACACTGGATACCTACTGACATGACATCACAAAAACCTCACCTGTGTTTAATTGAGAAGAAAAAAACCACTTACTGTCTTTTGAGGCGATCCTTAAACATTCTAGGAGTCAGAAAAGGGCCAGAGACACTGGATGGCTAATGACATGACATCACAAAGACCTCATCTGTGTTTAATTGTCAAGAAAAAAACCTCTTACTGCCTTTTGGGGCGATCCTTAAACAGTCTAGGAGTCAGAAAAGGGCCAGAGACACTGGATGCCTACTGACATGACATCACAAAGACCTCATCTGTGTTTAATTGAGAAAAAAAACCTCTTACTGCCTTTTGGGGCGATCCTTAAACAGTCTAGGAGTCAGAAAAGGGCCAGAGACACTGCATGCCTACTGACATGACATCACAAAGACCTCATCTGTGTTTAATTGAGAAAAAGACCTCTTACTGCCTTTTGGGGCGATCCGTAAACAGTCTAGAAGTCAGAAAAGGGCCAGAGACACTGGATGCCTACGGACATGACATCACAAAGACCTCATCTGTGTTTAATTGAGAAGAAAAACTTCTTACTGTCTTTTGAAGCGATCCTTAAACAGTCTAGGAGTCAGAAAAGGGCCAGAGACACTGGATACCTACTGAAATGACATCACAAAGACCTCATCTGTGTTTAATTGAGAAGAAAAACCTCTGTCTTTTGAAGCGATCCTTAAACAGTCTAGGAGTCAGAAAAGGGCCAGAGACACTGGAGGCCTACTGACATGACATCACAAAGACCTCATCTGTGTTTAATTGAGAAGAAAAACCTCTTACTGTCTTTTGAAGCGATCCTTAAACAGTCTAGGAGTCAGAAAAGGGCCAGAGACATTGGATGGCTAATGACATGACATCACAAAGACCTCATCTGTGTTTAATTGTGAAGAAAAAAACCTCTTACTGCCTTTTGGGGCGATCCTTAAACAGTCTAGGAGTCAGAAAAGGGCCAGAGACACTGGATACCTACTGACATGACATCACAAAGACCTCATCTGTGTTTAATGGAGAAGAAAAAAACCTCTTACTGCCTTTTGGGGCGATCCTTAAACAGTCTAGGAGTCAGAAAAGGGCCAGAGACACTGGATGCCTACTGACATGACATCACAAACACCTCACCTTTGTTTTATTTAGAAGAAAAAAACCTCTTACTGGCTTTGGGGCCATCTATAAACAGACTGAAAGTCAGAAAAGGGCCAGAGACACTGGATACCTACTGACATGACATCACAAAGACCTCATCTGTGTTTAATTGAGAATTAAAAAACCTCTTACTGCCTTTTGGGGCGATCTTTAAAAAGACTAAAAGTCAGAAAAGGGCCAGAGACACTGGATACCGACTGACATGACATCACAAAGACCTCACCTGTGTTTAATTGAGAAGAAAAACTTCTTACTGTCTTTTGAAGCGATCCTTAAACAGTCTAGGAGTCAGAAAAGGGCCAGAGACACTGGATACCTACTGACATGACATCACAAAGACCTCATATGTGTTTAATTGAGAAGAAAAACCTCTGTCTTTTGAAGCGATCCTTAAACAGTCTAGGAGTCAGAAAAGGGCCAGAGACATTGGATGGCTAATGACATGACATCACAAAGACCTCATCTGTGTTTAATGGAGAAGAAAAAAACCTCTTACTGCCTTTTGGGGCGATCCTTAAACAGTCTAGGAGTCAGAAAAGGGCCAGAGACACTGGATACCTACTGACATGACATCACAAAGACCTCATCTGTGTTTAATTGAGAATTAAAAAACCTCTTACTGCCTTTTGGGGCGATCTTTAAAAAGACTAAAAGTCAGAAAAGGGCCAGAGACACTGGATACCGACTGACATGACATCACAAAGACCTCACCTGTGTTTAATTGAGAAGAAAAACTTCTTACTGTCTTTTGAAGCGATCCTTAAACAGTCTAGGAGTCAGAAAAGGGCCAGAGACACTGGATGGCTAATGACATGACATCACAAAGACCTCATCTGTGTTTAATTGTCAAGAAAAAAACCTCTTACTGCCTTTTGGGGCGATCCTTAAACAGTCTAGGAGTCAGAAAAGGGCCAGAGACACTGGATGCCTAATGACATAACATCACAAAGACCTCATGTGTGTTTAATGGAGAAGAAAAAAACCTCTTATTGCCTTTTGGGGCGATCCTTAAACAGTCTAGGAGTCAGAAAAGGGCCAGAGACACTGGATGCCTACTGACATGACATCACAAACACCTCACCTTTGTTTTATTTAGAAGAAAAAAACCTCTTACTGGCTTTGGGGCCATCTATAAACAGACTGAAAGTCAGAAAAGGGCCAGAGACACTGGATACCTACTAACATGACATCACAAAAACCTCACCTGTATTTAATTGAGAAGAAAAAAACCACTTACTGTCTTTTGAGGCGATCCTTAAACAGTCTAGGAGTCAGAAAAGGGCCAGAGACACTGGATGGCTAATGACATGACATCACAGAGACCTCATCTGTGTTTAATTGTCAAGAAAAAAACCTCTTACTGCCTTTTGGGGCGATCCTTAAACAGTCTAGGAGTCAGAAAAGGGCCAGAGACACTGGATGCCTAATGACATGACATCACAAAGACCTCATCTGTGTTTAATGGAGAAGAAAAAAACCTCTTACTGCCTTTTGGGGCGATCCTTAAACAGTCTAGGAGTCAGAAAAGGGCCAGAGACACTGGATGCCTACTGACATGACATCACAAACACCTCACCTTTGTTTTATTTAGAAGAAAAAAACCTCTTACTGGCTTTGGGGCCATCTATAAACAGACTGAAAGTCAGAAAAGGGCCAGAGACACTGGATACCTACTGACATGACATCACAAAGACCTCATCTGTGTTTAATTGAGAATTAAAAAACCTCTTACTGCCTTTTGGGGCGATCTTTAAAAAGACTAAAAGTCAGAAAAGGGCCAGAGACACTGGATACCGACTGACATGACATCACAAAGACCTCACCTGTGTTTAATTGAGAAGAAAAACTTCTTACTGTCTTTTGAAGCGATCCTTAAACAGTCTAGGAGTCAGAAAAGGGCCAGAGACACTGGATACCTACTGAAATGACATCACAAAGACCTCATATGTGTTTAATTGAGAAGAAAAACCTCTGTCTTTTGAAGCGATCCTTAAACAGTCTAGGGGTCAGAAAAGGGCCAGAGACACTGGAGGCCTACTGACATGACATCACAAAGACCTCATCTGTGTTTAATTGAGAAGAAAAACCTCTTACTGTCTTTTGAAGCGATCCTTAAACAGTCTAGGAGTCAGAAAAGGGCCAGAGACATTGGATGGCTAATGACATGACATCACAAAGACCTCATCTGTGTTTAATTGTGAAGAAAAAAACCTCTTACTGCCTTTTGGGGCGATCCTTAAACAGTCTAGGAGTCAGAAAAGGGCCAGAGACACTGGATACCTACTGACATGACATCACAAAGACCTCATCTGTGTTTAATTGTGAAGAAAAAAACCTCTTACTGCCTTTTGGGGCGATCCTTAAACAGTCTAAGAGTCAGAAAAGGGCCAGAGACACTGGATGCCTACTGACATGACATCACAAAGACCTCATCTGTGTTTAATTGAGAAGAAAAAAACCTCTTACTGCCTTTTGGGGCGATCTTTAAACAGACTAAAAGTCAGAAAAGGGCCAGAGACACTGGATACCTACTGACATGACATCACAAAGACCTCATCTGTGTTTAATTGAGAAGAAAAACCTCTTACTGTCTTTTGAAGCGATCCTTAAACAGTCTAGGAGTCAGAAAAGGGCCAGAGACACTGGATGCCTAATGACATGACATCACAAAGACCTCATCTGTGTTTAATGGAGAAGAAAAAAACCTCTTACTGCCTTTTGGGGCGATCCTTAAACAGTCTAGGAGTCAGAAAAGGGCCAGAGACACTGGATGCCTACTGACATGACATCACAAACACCTCACCTTTGTTTTATTTAGAAGAAAAAAACCTCTTACTGGCTTTGGGGCCATCTATAAACAGACTGAAAGTCAGAAAAGGGCCAGAGACACTGGATACCTACTGACATGACATCACAAAAACCTCACCTGTGTTTAATTGAGAAGAAAAAAACCACTTACTGTCTTTTGAGGCGATCCTTAAACATTCTAGGAGTCAGAAAAGGGCCAGAGACACTGGATGGCTAATGACATGACATCACAAAGACCTCATCTGTGTTTAATTGTCAAGAAAAAAACCTCTTACTGCCTTTTGGGGCGATCCTTAAACAGTCTAGGAGTCAGAAAAGGGCCAGAGACATTGGATGCCTACTGACATGACATCACAAAGACCTCATCTGTGTTTAATTGAGAAAAAAAACCTCTTACTGCCTTTTGGGGCGATCCTTAAACAGTCTAGGAGTCAGAAAAGGGCCAGAGACACTGCATGCCTACTGACATGACATCACAAAGACCTCATCTGTGTTTAATTGAGAAAAAGACCTCTTACTGCCTTTTGGGGCGATCCGTAAACAGTCTAGAAGTCAGAAAAGGGCCAGAGACACTGGATGCCTACGGACATGACATCACAAAGACCTCATCTGTGTTTAATTGAGAAGAAAAACTTCTTACTGTCTTTTGAAGCGATCCTTAAACAGTCTAGGAGTCAGAAAAGGGCCAGAGACACTGGATACCTACTGAAATGACATCACAAAGACCTCATCTGTGTTTAATTGAGAAGAAAAACCTCTGTCTTTTGAAGCGATCCTTAAACAGTCTAGGAGTCAGAAAAGGGCCAGAGACACTGGAGGCCTACTGACATGACATCACAAAGACCTCATCTGTGTTTAATTGAGAAGAAAAACCTCTTACTGTCTTTTGAAGCGATCCTTAAACAGTCTAGGAGTCAGAAAAGGGCCAGAGACATTGGATGGCTAATGACATGACATCACAAAGACCTCATCTGTGTTTAATTGTGAAGAAAAAAACCTCTTACTGCCTTTTGGGGCGATCCTTAAACAGTCTAGGAGTCAGAAAAGGGCCAGAGACACTGGATACCTACTGACATGACATCACAAAGACCTCATCTGTGTTTAATGGAGAAGAAAAAAACCTCTTACTGCCTTTTGGGGCGATCCTTAAACAGTCTAGGAGTCAGAAAAGGGCCAGAGACACTGGATGCCTACTGACATGACATCACAAACACCTCACCTTTGTTTTATTTAGAAGAAAAAAACCTCTTACTGGCTTTGGGGCCATCTATAAACAGACTGAAAGTCAGAAAAGGGCCAGAGACACTGGATACCTACTGACATGACATCACAAAGACCTCATCTGTGTTTAATTGAGAATTAAAAAACCTCTTACTGCCTTTTGGGGCGATCTTTAAAAAGACTAAAAGTCAGAAAAGGGCCAGAGACACTGGATACCGACTGACATGACATCACAAAGACCTCACCTGTGTTTAATTGAGAAGAAAAACTTCTTACTGTCTTTTGAAGCGATCCTTAAACAGTCTAGGAGTCAGAAAAGGGCCAGAGACACTGGATACCTACTGACATGACATCACAAAGACCTCATATGTGTTTAATTGAGAAGAAAAACCTCTGTCTTTTGAAGCGATCCTTAAACAGTCTAGGAGTCAGAAAAGGGCCAGAGACATTGGATGGCTAATGACATGACATCACAAAGACCTCATCTGTGTTTAATGGAGAAGAAAAAAACCTCTTACTGCCTTTTGGGGCGATCCTTAAACAGTCTAGGAGTCAGAAAAGGGCCAGAGACACTGGATACCTACTGACATGACATCACAAAGACCTCATCTGTGTTTAATTGAGAATTAAAAAACCTCTTACTGCCTTTTGGGGCGATCTTTAAAAAGACTAAAAGTCAGAAAAGGGCCAGAGACACTGGATACCGACTGACATGACATCACAAAGACCTCACCTGTGTTTAATTGAGAAGAAAAACTTCTTACTGTCTTTTGAAGCGATCCTTAAACAGTCTAGGAGTCAGAAAAGGGCCAGAGACACTGGATGGCTAATGACATGACATCACAAAGACCTCATCTGTGTTTAATTGTCAAGAAAAAAACCTCTTACTGCCTTTTGGGGCGATCCTTAAACAGTCTAGGAGTCAGAAAAGGGCCAGAGACACTGGATGCCTAATGACATAACATCACAAAGACCTCATGTGTGTTTAATGGAGAAGAAAAAAACCTCTTATTGCCTTTTGGGGCGATCCTTAAACAGTCTAGGAGTCAGAAAAGGGCCAGAGACACTGGATGCCTACTGACATGACATCACAAACACCTCACCTTTGTTTTATTTAGAAGAAAAAAACCTCTTACTGGCTTTGGGGCCATCTATAAACAGACTGAAAGTCAGAAAAGGGCCAGAGACACTGGATACCTACTAACATGACATCACAAAAACCTCACCTGTATTTAATTGAGAAGAAAAAAACCACTTACTGTCTTTTGAGGCGATCCTTAAACAGTCTAGGAGTCAGAAAAGGGCCAGAGACACTGGATGGCTAATGACATGACATCACAGAGACCTCATCTGTGTTTAATTGTGAAGAAAAAAACCTCTTATTTCCTTTTGGGGCGATCCTTAAACAGGCTAGGAGTCAGAAAAGGGCCAGAGACACTGCATGCCTACTGACATGACATCACAAAGACCTCATCTGTGTTTAATTGAGAAAAAAACCTCTTACTGCCTTTTGGGGCGATCCTTAAACAGTCTAGGAGTCAGAAAAGGGCCAGAGACACTGCATGCCTACTGATATGACATCACAAAGACCTCATCTGTGTTTAATTGAGAAAAATACCTCTTACTGCCTTTTGGGGCGATCCTTAAACAGTCTAGGAGTCAGAAAAGGGCCAGAGACACTGGATGCCTATTGACATGACATCACAAAGACCTCATCTGTGTTTAATTGAGAAGAAAAAAAACTCTTACTGCCTTTTGGGGCGATCTTTAAAAAGACTAAAAGTCAGAAATGGGCCAGAGACACTGGATACCTACTGACATGACATCACAAAGACCTCATCTGTGTTTAATTGAGAAGAAAAACCTCTTACTGTCTTTTGAAGCGATCCTTAAACAGTCTAGGAGTCAGAAAAGGGCCAGAGACACTGGATACCTAATGACATGACATCACAAAGACCTCATCTGTGTTTAATGGAGAAGAAAAAAACCTCTTACTGCCTTTTGGGGCGATCCTTAAACAGTCTAGGAGTCAGAAAAGGGCCAGAGACACTGGATGCCTACTGACATGACATCACAAACACCTCACCTTTGTTTTATTTAGAAGAAAAAAACCTCTTACTGGCTTTGGGGCCATCTATAAAAAGACTGAAAGTCAGAAAAGGGCCAGAGACACTGGATGCCTACTGACATGACATCACAAACACCTCATCTGTGTTTAATTGAGAAGAAAAAAACCTCTTACTGCCTTTTGGGGCGATCTTTAAAAAGACTAAAAGTCAGAAAAGGGCCAGAGACACTGGATACCTACTGACATTATATCACAAAGACCTCATCTGTGTTTAATTGAGAAGAAAAACCTCTTACTGTCTTTTGAAGCGATCCTTAAACAGTCTAGGAGTCAGAAAAGGGCCAGAGACACTGGAGGCCTACTGAGATGACATCACAAAGACCTCATCTGTGTTTAATTGTCAAGAAAATACCTCTTACTGCCTTTTGGGGCGATCCTTAAACAGTCTAGGAGTCAGAAAAGGGCCAGAGACACTGGATGCCTACTGACATGACATCACAAAGACCTCATCTGTGTTTAATTGAGAAAAAAAACCTCTTACTGCCTTTTGGGGCGATCCTTAAACAGTCTAGGAGTCAGAAAAGGGCCAGAGACACTGCATGCCTACTGACATGACATCACAAAGACCTCATCTGTGTTTAATTGAGAAAAAGACCTCTTACTGCCTTTTGGGGCGATCCTTAAACACTCTAGGAGTCAGAAAAGGGCCAGAGACACTGGATGCCTACTGACATGACATCACAAAGACCTCATCTGTGTTTAATTGAGAAGAAAAAAACCTCTTACTGCCTTTTGGGGCGATCTTTAAAAAGACTAAAAGTCAGAAAAGGGCCAGAGACACTGGATACCTACTGACATGACATCAGAAAGACCTCATCTGTGTTTAATTGAGAAGAAAAACTTCTTACTGTCTTTTGAAGCGATCCTTAAACAGTCTAGGAGTCAGAAAAGGGCCAGAGACACTGGAGGCCTACTGACATGACATCACAAAGACCTCATCTGTGTTTAATTGAGAAGAAAAACTTCTTACTGTCTTTTGAAGCGATCCTTAAACAGTCTAGGAGTCAGAAAAGGGCCAGAGACACTGGATACCTACTGAAATGACATCACAAAGACCTCATCTGTGTTTAATTGAGAAGAAAAACCTCTGTCTTTTGAAGCGATCCTTAAACAGTCTAGGAGTCAGAAAAGGGCCAGAGACACTGGAGGCCTACTGACATGACATCACAAAGACCTCATCTGTGTTTAATTGAGAAGAAAAACCTCTTACTGTCTTTTGAAGCGACCCTTAAACAGTCTAGGAGTCAGAAAAGGGCCAGAGACATTGGATGGCTAATGACATGACATCACAAAGACCTCATCTGTGTTTAATTGTGAAGAAAAAAACCTCTTACTGCCTTTTGGGGCGATCCTTAAACAGTCTAGGAGTCAGAAAAGGGCCAGAGACACTGGATACCTACTGACATGACATCACAAAGACCTCATCTGTGTTTAATTGAGAAGAAAAAAACCTCTTACTGCCTTTTGGGGTGATCTTTAAACAGACTAAAAGTCAGAAAAGGGCCAGAGACACTGGATACCTACTGACATGACATCACAAAGACCTCATCTGTGTTTAATTGAGAAGAAAAACCTCTTACTGTCTTTTGAAGCGATCCTTAAACAGTCTAGGAGTCAGAAAAGGGCCAGAGACACTGGATGCCTAATGACATGACATCACAAAGACCTCATCTGTGTTTAATGGAGAAGAAAAAAACCTCTTACTGCCTTTTGGGGCGATCCTTAAACAGTCTAGGAGTCAGAAAAGGGCCAGAGACACTGGATGCCTACTGACATGACATCACAAACACCTCACCTTTGTTTTATTTAGAAGAAAAAAACCTCTTACTGGCTTTGGGGCCATCTATAAACAGACTGAAAGTCAGAAAAGGGCCAGAGACACTGGATACCTACTGACATGACATCACAAAGACCTCATCTGTGTTTAATTGAGAATTTAAAAACCTCTTACTGCCTTTTGGGGCGATCTTTAAAAAGACTAAAAGTCAGAAAAGGGCCAGAGACACTGGATACCGACTGACATGACATCACAAAGACCTCACCTGTGTTTAATTGAGAAGAAAAACTTCTTACTGTCTTTTGAAGCGATCCTTAAACAGTCTAGGAGTCAGAAAAGGGCCAGAGACACTGGATACCTACTGAAATGACATCACAAAGACCTCATATGTGTTTAATTGAGAAGAAAAACCTCTGTCTTTTGAAGCGATCCTTAAACAGTCTAGGGGTCAGAAAAGGGCCAGAGACACTGGAGGCCTACTGACATGACATCACAAAGACCTCATCTGTGTTTAATTGAGAAGAAAAACCTCTTACTGTCTTTTGAAGCGATCCTTAAACAGTCTAGGAGTCAGAAAAGGGCCAGAGACATTGGATGGCTAATGACATGACATCACAAAGACCTCATCTGTGTTTAACTGTGAAGAAAAAAACCTCTTACTGCCTTTTGGGGCGATCCTTAAACAGTCTAGGAGTCAGAAAAGGGCCAGAGACACTGGATACCTACTGACATGACATCACAAAGACCTCATCTGTGTTTAATTGTGAAGAAAAAAACGTCTTACTGCCTTTTGGGGCGATCCTTAAACAGTCTAGGAGTCAGAAAAGGGCCAGAGACACTGGATGCCTACTGACATGACATCACAAAGACCTCATCTATGTTTAATTGAGAAGAAAAAAACCTCTTACTGCCTTTTGGGGCGATCTTTAAACAGACTAAAAGTCAGAAAAGGGCCAGAGACACTGGATACCTACTGACATGACATCACAAAGACCTCATCTGTGTTTAATTGAGAAGAAAAACCTCTTACTGTCTTTTGAAGCGATCCTTAAACAGTCTAGGAGTCAGAAAAGGGCCAGAGACACTGGATGCCTAATGACATGACATCACAAAGACCTCATCTGTGTTTAATGGAGAAGAAAAAAACCTCTTACTGCCTTTTGGGGCGATCCTTAAACAGTCTAGGAGTCAGAAAAGGGCCAGAGACACTGGATGCCTACTGACATGACATCACAAACACCTCACCTTTGTTTTATTTAGAAGAAAAAAACCTCTTACTGGCTTTGGGGCCATCTATAAACAGACTGAAAGTCAGAAAAGGGCCAGAGACACTGGATACCTACTGACATGACATCACAAAGACCTCACCTGTGTTTAATTGAGAAGAAAAACTTCTTACTGTCTTTTGAAGCGATCCTTAAACAGTCTAGGAGTCAGAAAAGGGCCAGAGACACTGGATGGCTAATGACATGACATCACAAAGACCTCATCTGTGTTTAATTGTCAAGAAAAAAACCTCTTACTGCCTTTTGGGGCGATCCTTAAACAGTCTAGGAGTCAGAAAAGGGCCAGAGACACTGGATGCCTACTGACATGACATCACAAAGACCTCATCTGTGTTTAATTGAGAAAAAAAACCTCTTACTGCCTTTTGGGGCGATCCTTAAACAGTCTAGGAGTCAGAAAAGGGCCAGAGACACTGCATGCCTACTGACATGACATCACAAAGACCTCATCTGTGTTTAATTGAGAAAAAGACCTCTTACTGCCTTTTGGGGCGATCCTTAAACAGTCTAGAAGTCAGAAAAGGGCCAGAGACACTGGATGCCTACGGACATGACATCACAAAGACCTCATCTGTGTTTAATTGAGAAGAAAAACTTCTTACTGTCTTTTGAAGCGATCCTTAAACAGTCTAGGAGTCAGAAAAGGGCCAGAGACACTGGATACCTACTGAAATGACATCACAAAGACCTCATATGTGTTTAATTGAGAAGAAAAACCTCTGTCTTTTGAAGCGATCCTTAAACAGTCTAGGGATCAGAAAAGGGCCAGAGACACTGGAGGCCTACTGACATGACATCACAAAGACCTCATCTGTGTTTAATTGAGAAGAAAAACCTCTTACTGTCTTTTGAAGCGATCCTTAAACAGTCTAGGAGTCAGAAAAGGGCCAGAGACATTGGATGGCTAATGACATGACATCACAAAGACCTCATCTGTGTTTAATTGTGAAGAAAAAAACCTCTTACTGCCTTTTGGGGCGATCCTTAAACAGTCTAGGAGTCAGAAAAGGGCCAGAGACACTGGATACCTACTGACATGACATCACAAAGACCTCATCTGTGTTTAATTGAGAAGAAAAAAACCTCTTACTGCCTTTTGGGGTGATCTTTAAACAGACTAAAAGTCAGAAAAGGGCCAGAGACACTGGATACCTACTGACATGACATCACAAAGACCTCATCTGTGTTTAATTGAGAAGAAAAACCTCTTACTGTCTTTTGAAGCGATCCTTAAACAGTCTAGGAGTCAGAAAAGGGCCAGAGACACTGGATGCCTAATGACATGACATCACAAAGACCTCATCTGTGTTTAATGGAGAAGAAAAAAACCTCTTACTGCCTTTTGGGGCGATCCTTAAACAGTCTAGGAGTCAGAAAAGGGCCAGAGACACTGGATGCCTACTGACATGACATCACAAACACCTCACCTTTGTTTTATTTAGAAGAAAAAAACCTCTTACTGGCTTTGGGGCCATCTATAAACAGACTGAAAGTCAGAAAAGGGCCAGAGACACTGGATACCTACTGACATGACATCACAAAGACCTCATCTGTGTTTAATTGAGAATTTAAAAACCTCTTACTGCCTTTTGGGGCGATCTTTAAAAAGACTAAAAGTCAGAAAAGGGCCAGAGACACTGGATACCGACTGACATGACATCACAAAGACCTCACCTGTGTTTAATTGAGAAGAAAAACTTCTTACTGTCTTTTGAAGCGATCCTTAAACAGTCTAGGAGTCAGAAAAGGGCCAGAGACACTGGATACCTACTGAAATGACATCACAAAGACCTCATATGTGTTTAATTGAGAAGAAAAACCTCTGTCTTTTGAAGCGATCCTTAAACAGTCTAGGGGTCAGAAAAGGGCCAGAGACACTGGAGGCCTACTGACATGACATCACAAAGACCTCATCTGTGTTTAATTGAGAAGAAAAACCTCTTACTGTCTTTTGAAGCGATCCTTAAACAGTCTAGGAGTCAGAAAAGGGCCAGAGACATTGGATGGCTAATGACATGACATCACAAAGACCTCATCTGTGTTTAATTGTGAAGAAAAAAACCTCTTACTGCCTTTTGGGGCGATCCTTAAACAGTCTAGGAGTCAGAAAAGGGCCAGAGACACTGGATACCTACTGACATGACATCACAAAGACCTCATCTGTGTTTAATTGTGAAGAAAAAAACGTCTTACTGCCTTTTGGGGCGATCCTTAAACAGTCTAGGAGTCAGAAAAGGGCCAGAGACACTGGATGCCTACTGACATGACATCACAAAGACCTCATCTATGTTTAATTGAGAAGAAAAAAACCTCTTACTGCCTTTTGGGGCGATCTTTAAACAGACTAAAAGTCAGAAAAGGGCCAGAGACACTGGATACCTACTGACATGACATCACAAAGACCTCATCTGTGTTTAATTGAGAAGAAAAACCTCTTACTGTCTTTTGAAGCGATCCTTAAACAGTCTAGGAGTCAGAAAAGGGCCAGAGACACTGGATGCCTAATGACATGACATCACAAAGACCTCATCTGTGTTTAATGGAGAAGAAAAAAACCTCTTACTGCCTTTTGGGGCGATCCTTAAACAGTCTAGGAGTCAGAAAAGGGCCAGAGACACTGGATGCCTACTGACATGACATCACAAACACCTCACCTTTGTTTTATTTAGAAGAAAAAAACCTCTTACTGGCTTTGGGGCCATCTATAAACAGACTGAAAGTCAGAAAAGGGCCAGAGACACTGGATACCTACTGACATGACATCACAAAAACCTCACCTGTGTTTAATTGAGAAGAAAAAAACCACTTACTGTCTTTTGAGGCGATCCTTAAACAGTCTAGGAGTCAGAAAAGGGCCAGAGACACTGGATGGCTAATGACATGACATCACAAAGACCTCATCTGTGTTTAATTGTCAAGAAAAAAACCTCTTACTGCCTTTTGGGGCGATCCTTAAACAGTCTAGGAGTCAGAAAAGGGCCAGAGACACTGGATGCCTACTGACATGACATCACAAAGACCTCATCTGTGTTTAATTGAGAAAAAAAACCTCTTACTGCCTTTTGGGGCGATCCTTAAACAGTCTAGGAGTCAGAAAAGGGCCAGAGACACTGCATGCCTACTGACATGACATCACAAAGACCTCATCTGTGTTTAATTGAGAAAAAGACCTCTTACTGCCTTTTGGGGCGATCCGTAAACAGTCTAGAAGTCAGAAAAGGGCCAGAGACACTGGATGCCTACGGACATGACATCACAAAGACCTCATCTGTGTTTAATTGAGAAGAAAAACTTCTTACTGTCTTTTGAAGCGATCCTTAAACAGTCTAGGAGTCAGAAAAGGGCCAGAGACACTGGATACCTACTGAAATGACATGACAAAGACCTCATCTGTGTTTAATTGAGAAGAAAAACCTCTGTCTTTTGAAGCGATCCTTAAACAGTCTAGGAGTCAGAAAAGGGCCAGAGACACTGGAGGCCTACTGACATGACATCACAAAGACCTCATCTGTGTTTAATTGAGAAGAAAAACCTCTTACTGTCTTTTGAAGCGATCCTTAAACAGTCTAGGAGTCAGAAAAGGGCCAGAGACATTGGATGGCTAATGACATGACATCACAAAGACCTCATCTGTGTTTAATTGTGAAGAAAAAAACCTCTTACTGCCTTTTGGGGCGATCCTTAAACAGTCTAGGAGTCAGAAAAGGGCCAGAGACACTGGATACCTACTGACATGACATCACAAAGACCTCATCTGTGTTTAATGGAGAAGAAAAAAACCTCTTACTGCCTTTTGGGGCGATCCTTAAACAGTCTAGGAGTCAGAAAAGGGCCAGAGACACTGGATGCCTACTGACATGACATCACAAACACCTCACCTTTGTTTTATTTAGAAGAAAAAAACCTCTTACTGGCTTTGGGGCCATCTATAAACAGACTGAAAGTCAGAAAAGGGCCAGAGACACTGGATACCTACTGACATGACATCACAAAGACCTCATCTGTGTTTAATTGAGAATTAAAAAACCTCTTACTGCCTTTTGGGGCGATCTTTAAAAAGACTAAAAGTCAGAAAAGGGCCAGAGACACTGGATACCGACTGACATGACATCACAAAGACCTCACCTGTGTTTAATTGAGAAGAAAAACTTCTTACTGTCTTTTGAAGCGATCCTTAAACAGTCTAGGAGTCAGAAAAGGGCCAGAGACACTGGATACCTACTGACATGACATCACAAAGACCTCATGTGTGTTTAATTGAGAAGAAAAACCTCTGTCTTTTGAAGCGATCCTTAAACAGTCTAGGAGTCAGAAAAGGGCCAGAGACATTGGATGGCTAATGACATGACATCACAAAGACCTCATCTGTGTTTAATGGAGAAGAAAAAAACCTCTTACTGCCTTTTGGGGCGATCCTTAAACAGTCTAGGAGTCAGAAAAGGGCCAGAGACACTGGATACCTACTGACATGACATCACAAAGACCTCATCTGTGTTTAATTGAGAATTAAAAAACCTCTTACTGCCTTTTGGGGCGATCTTTAAAAAGACTAAAAGTCAGAAAAGGGCCAGAGACACTGGATACCGACTGACATGACATCACAAAGACCTCACCTGTGTTTAATTGAGAAGAAAAACTTCTTACTGTCTTTTGAAGCGATCCTTAAACAGTCTAGGAGTCAGAAAAGGGCCAGAGACACTGGATGGCTAATGACATGACATCACAAAGACCTCATCTGTGTTTAATTGTCAAGAAAAAAACCTCTTACTGCCTTTTGGGGCGATCCTTAAACAGTCTAGGAGTCAGAAAAGGGCCAGAGACACTGGATGCCTACTGACATGACATCACAAAGACCTCATCTGTGTTTAATTGAGAAAAAAAACCTCTTACTGCCTTTTGGGGCGATCCT
This sequence comes from Paroedura picta, assembly GCF_049243985.1. Classification (NCBI taxonomy): domain Eukaryota; kingdom Metazoa; phylum Chordata; class Lepidosauria; order Squamata; family Gekkonidae; genus Paroedura; species Paroedura picta. Next base: position 2,357,520 of record NC_135385.1, on the reverse strand, counting down.
TAAACAGTCTAGGAGTCAGAAAAGGGCCAGAGACACTGCATGCCTACTGACATGACATCACAAAGACCTCATCTGTGTTTAATTGAGAAAAAGACCTCTTACTGCCTTTTGGGGCGATCCTTAAACAGTCTAGAAGTCAGAAAAGGGCCAGAGACACTGGATGCCTACGGACATGACATCACAAAGACCTCATCTGTGTTTAATTGAGAAGAAAAACTTCTTACTGTCTTTTGAAGCGATCCTTAAACAGTCTAGGAGTCAGAAAAGGGCCAGAGACACTGGATACCTACTGAAATGACATCACAAAGACCTCATATGTGTTTAATTGAGAAGAAAAACCTCTGTCTTTTGAAGCGATCCTTAAACAGTCTAGGGATCAGAAAAGGGCCAGAGACACTGGAGGCCTACTGACATGACATCACAAAGACCTCATCTGTGTTTAATTGAGAAGAAAAACCTCTTACTGTCTTTTGAAGCGATCCTTAAACAGTCTAGGAGTCAGAAAAGGGCCAGAGACATTGGATGGCTAATGACATGACATCACAAAGACCTCATCTGTGTTTAATTGTGAAGAAAAAAACCTCTTACTGCCTTTTGGGGCGATCCTTAAACAGTCTAGGAGTCAGAAAAGGGCCAGAGACACTGGATGCCTACTGACATGACATCACAAAGACCTCATCTGTGTTTAATTGAGAAGAAAAAAACCTCTTACTGCCTTTTGGGGCGATCTTTAAACAGACTAAAAGTCAGAAAAGGGCCAGAGACACTGGATACCTACTGACATGACATCACAAAGACCTCATCTGTGTTTAATTGAGAAGAAAAACCTCTTACTGTCTTTTGAAGCGATCCTTAAACAGTCTAGGAGTCAGAAAAGGGCCAGAGACACTGGATGCCTAATGACATGACATCACAAAGACCTCATCTGTGTTTAATGGAGAAGAAAAAAACCTCTTACTGCCTTTTGGGGCGATCCTTAAACAGTCTAGGAGTCAGAAAAGGGCCAGAGACACTGGATGCCTACTGACATGACATCACAAACACCTCACCTTTGTTTTATTTAGAAGAAAAAAAACTCTTACTGGCTTTGGGGCCATCTATAAACAGACTGAAAGTCAGAAAAGGGCCAGAGACACTGGATACCTACTGACATGACATCACAAAAACCTCACCTGTGTTTAATTGAGAAGAAAAAAACCACTTACTGTCTTTTGAGGCGATCCTTAAACAGTCTAGGAGTCAGAAAAGGGCCAGAGACACTGGATGGCTAATGACATGACATCACAAAGACCTCATCTGTGTTTAATTGTCAAGAAAAAAACCTCTTACTGCCTTTTGGGGCGATCCTTAAACAGTCTAGGAGTCAGAAAAGGGCCAGAGACACTGGATGCCTACTGACATGACATCACAAAGAACTCATCTGTATTTAATTGAGAAAAAAAACCTCTTACTGCCTTTTGGGGCGATCCTTAAACAGTCTAGGAGTCAGAAAAGGGCCAGAGACACTGCATGCCTACTGACATGACATCTCAAAGACCTCATCTGTGTTTAATTGAGAAAAAGACCTCTTACTGCCTTTTGGGGCGATCCTTAAACAGTCTAGAAGTCAGAAAAGGGCCAGAGACACTGGATGCCTACGGACATGACATCACAAAGACCTCATCTGTGTTTAATTGAGAAGAAAAACTTCTTACTGTCTTTTGAAGCGATCCTTAAACAGTCTAGGAGTCAGAAAAGGGCCAGAGACACTGGATACCTACTGAAATGACATCACAAAGACCTCATCTGTGTTTAATTGAGAAGAAAAACCTCTGTCTTTTGAAGCGATCCTTAAACAGTCTAGGAGTCAGAAAAGGGCCAGAGACACTGGAGGCCTACTGACATGACATCACAAAGACCTCATCTGTGTTTAATTGAGAAGAAAAACCTCTTACTGTCTTTTGAAGCGATCCTTAAACAGTCTAGGAGTCAGAAAAGGGCCAGAGACATTGGATGGCTAATGACATGACATCACAAAGACCTCATCTGTGTTTAATTGTGAAGAAAAAAACCTCTTACTGCCTTTTGGGGCGATCCTTAAACAGTCTAGGAGTCAGAAAAGGGCCAGAGACACTGGATACCTACTGACATGACATCACAAAGACCTCATCTGTGTTTAATGGAGAAGAAAAAAACCTCTTACTGCCTTTTGGGGCGATCCTTAAACAGTCTAGGAGTCAGAAAAGGGCCAGAGACACTGGATGCCTACTGACATGACATCACAAACACCTCACCTTTGTTTTATTTAGAAGAAAAAAACCTCTTACTGGCTTTGGGGCCATCTATAAACAGACTGAAAGTCAGAAAAGGGCCAGAGACACTGGATACCTACTGACATGACATCACAAAGACCTCATCTGTGTTTAATTGAGAATTAAAAAACCTCTTACTGCCTTTTGGGGCGATCTTTAAAAAGACTAAAAGTCAGAAAAGGGCCAGAGACACTGGATACCGACTGACATGACATCACAAAGACCTCACCTGTGTTTAATTGAGAAGAAAAACTTCTTACTGTCTTTTGAAGCGATCCTTAAACAGTCTAGGAGTCAGAAAAGGGCCAGAGACACTGGATACCTACTGACATGACATCACAAAGACCTCATATGTGTTTAATTGAGAAGAAAAACCTCTGTCTTTTGAAGCGATCCTTAAACAGTCTAGGAGTCAGAAAAGGGCCAGAGACATTGGATGGCTAATGACATGACATCACAAAGACCTCATCTGTGTTTAATTGTGAAGAAAAAAACCTCTTACTGCCTTTTGGGGCGATCCTTAAACAGTCTAGGAGTCAGAAAAGGGCCAGAGACACTGGATACCTACTGACATGACATCACAAAGACCTCATCTGTGTTTAATGGAGAAGAAAAAAACCTCTTACTGCCTTTTGGGGCGATCCTTAAACAGTCTAGGAGTCAGAAAAGGGCCAGAGACACTGGATACCTACTGACATGACATCACAAAGACCTCATCTGTGTTTAATTGAGAATTAAAAAACCTCTTACTGCCTTTTGGGGCGATCTTTAAAAAGACTAAAAGTCAGAAAAGGGCCAGAGACACTGGATACCGACTGACATGACATCACAAAGACCTCACCTGTGTTTAATTGAGAAGAAAAACTTCTTACTGTCTTTTGAAGCGATCCTTAAACAGTCTAGGAGTCAGAAAAGGGCCAGAGACACTGGATACCTACTGACATGACATCACAAAGACCTCATATGTGTTTAATTGAGAAGAAAAACCTCTGTCTTTTGAAGCGATCCTTAAACAGTCTAGGAGTCAGAAAAGGGCCAGAGACATTGGATGGCTAATGACATGACATCACAAAGACCTCATATGTGTTTAATTGAGAAGAAAAACCTCTGTCTTTTGAAGCGATCCTTAAACAGTCTAGGAGTCAGAAAAGGGCCAGAGACATTGGATGGCTAATGACATGACATCACAAAGACCTCATCTGTGTTTAATTGTGAAGAAAAAAACCTCTTACTGCCTTTTGGGGCGATCCTTAAACAGTCTAGGAGTCAGAAAAGGGCCAGAGACACTGGATACCTACTGACATGACATCACAAAGACCTCATCTGTGTTTAATTGAGAATTAAAAAACCTCTTACTGCCTTTTGGGGCGATCTTTAAAAAGACTAAAAGTCAGAAAAGGGCCAGAGACACTGGATACCGACTGACATGACATCACAAAGACCTCACCTGTGTTTAATTGAGAAGAAAAACTTCTTACTGTCTTTTGAAGCGATCCTTAAACAGTCTAGGAGTCAGAAAAGGGCCAGAGACACTGGATGGCTAATGACATGACATCACAAAGACCTCATCTGTGTTTAATTGTCAAGAAAAAAACCTCTTACTGCCTTTTGGGGCGATCCTTAAACAGTCTAGGAGTCAGAAAAGGGCCAGAGACACTGGATGCCTACTGACATGACATCACAAAGACCTCATCTGTGTTTAATTGAGAAAAAAAACCTCTTACTGCCTTTTGGGGCGATCCTTAAACAGTCTAGGAGTCAGAAAAGGGCCAGAGACACTGCATGCCTACTGACATGACATCACAAAGACCTCATCTGTGTTTAATTGAGAAAAAGACCTCTTACTGCCTTTTGGGGCGATCCTTAAACAGTCTAGAAGTCAGAAAAGGGCCAGAGACACTGGATGCCTACGGACATGACATCACAAAGACCTCATCTGTGTTTAATTGAGAAGAAAAACTTCTTACTGTCTTTTGAAGCGATCCTTAAACAGTCTAGGAGTCAGAAAAGGGCCAGAGACACTGGATACCTACTGACATGACATCACAAAGACCTCATATGTGTTTAATTGAGAAGAAAAACCTCTGTCTTTTGAAGCGATCCTTAAACAGTCTAGGAGTCAGAAAAGGGCCAGAGACATTGGATGGCTAATGACATGACATCACAAAGACCTCATCTGTGTTTAATTGTGAAGAAAAAAACCTCTTACTGCCTTTTGGGGCGATCCTTAAACAGTCTAGGAGTCAGAAAAGGGCCAGAGACACTGGATACCTACTGACATGACATCACAAAGACCTCATCTGTGTTTAATGGAGAAGAAAAAAACCTCTTACTGCCTTTTGGGGCGATCCTTAAACAGTCTAGGAGTCAGAAAAGGGCCAGAGACACTGGATACCTACTGACATGACATCACAAAGACCTCATCTGTGTTTAATTGAGAATTAAAAAACCTCTTACTGCCTTTTGGGGCGATCTTTAAAAAGACTAAAAGTCAGAAAAGGGCCAGAGACACTGGATACCGACTGACATGACATCACAAAGACCTCACCTGTGTTTAATTGAGAAGAAAAACTTCTTACTGTCTTTTGAAGCGATCCTTAAACAGTCTAGGAGTCAGAAAAGGGCCAGAGACACTGGATACCTACTGACATGACATCACAAAGACCTCATATGTGTTTAATTGAGAAGAAAAACCTCTGTCTTTTGAAGCGATCCTTAAACAGTCTAGGAGTCAGAAAAGGGCCAGAGACATTGGATGGCTAATGACATGACATCACAAAGACCTCATATGTGTTTAATTGAGAAGAAAAACCTCTGTCTTTTGAAGCGATCCTTAAACAGTCTAGGAGTCAGAAAAGGGCCAGAGACATTGGATGGCTAATGACATGACATCACAAAGACCTCATCTGTGTTTAATTGTGAAGAAAAAAACCTCTTACTGCCTTTTGGGGCGATCCTTAAACAGTCTAGGAGTCAGAAAAGGGCCAGAGACACTGGATACCTACTGACATGACATCACAAAGACCTCATCTGTGTTTAATTGAGAATTAAAAAACCTCTTACTGCCTTTTGGGGCGATCTTTAAAAAGACTAAAAGTCAGAAAAGGGCCAGAGACACTGGATACCGACTGACATGACATCACAAAGACCTCACCTGTGTTTAATTGAGAAGAAAAACTTCTTACTGTCTTTTGAAGCGATCCTTAAACAGTCTAGGAGTCAGAAAAGGGCCAGAGACACTGGATGGCTAATGACATGACATCACAAAGACCTCATCTGTGTTTAATTGTCAAGAAAAAAACCTCTTACTGCCTTTTGGGGCGATCCTTAAACAGTCTAGGAGTCAGAAAAGGGCCAGAGACACTGGATGCCTACTGACATGACATCACAAAGACCTCATCTGTGTTTAATTGAGAAAAAAAACCTCTTACTGCCTTTTGGGGCGATCCTTAAACAGTCTAGGAGTCAGAAAAGGGCCAGAGACACTGCATGCCTACTGACATGACATCACAAAGACCTCATCTGTGTTTAATTGAGAAAAAGACCTCTTACTGCCTTTTGGGGCGATCCTTAAACAGTCTAGAAGTCAGAAAAGGGCCAGAGACACTGGATGCCTACGGACATGACATCACAAAGACCTCATCTGTGTTTAATTGAGAAGAAAAACTTCTTACTGTCTTTTGAAGCGATCCTTAAACAGTCTAGGAGTCAGAAAAGGGCCAGAGACACTGGATACCTACTGACATGACATCACAAAGACCTCATATGTGTTTAATTGAGAAGAAAAACCTCTGTCTTTTGAAGCGATCCTTAAACAGTCTAGGAGTCAGAAAAGGGCCAGAGACATTGGATGGCTAATGACATGACATCACAAAGACCTCATCTGTGTTTAATTGTGAAGAAAAAAACCTCTTACTGCCTTTTGGGGCGATCCTTAAACAGTCTAGGAGTCAGAAAAGGGCCAGAGACACTGGATACCTACTGACATGACATCACAAAGACCTCATCTGTGTTTAATGGAGAAGAAAAAAACCTCTTACTGCCTTTTGGGGCGATCCTTAAACAGTCTAGGAGTCAGAAAAGGGCCAGAGACACTGGATACCTACTGACATGACATCACAAAGACCTCATCTGTGTTTAATTGAGAATTAAAAAACCTCTTACTGCCTTTTGGGGCGATCTTTAAAAAGACTAAAAGTCAGAAAAGGGCCAGAGACACTGGATACCGACTGACATGACATCACAAAGACCTCACCTGTGTTTAATTGAGAAGAAAAACTTCTTACTGTCTTTTGAAGCGATCCTTAAACAGTCTAGGAGTCAGAAAAGGGCCAGAGACACTGGATGGCTAATGACATGACATCACAAAGACCTCATCTGTGTTTAATTGTCAAGAAAAAAACCTCTTACTGCCTTTTGGGGCGATCCTTAAACAGTCTAGGAGTCAGAAAAGGGCCAGAGACACTGGATGCCTACTGACATGACATCACAAAGACCTCATCTGTGTTTAATTGAGAAAAAAAACCTCTTACTGCCTTTTGGGGCGATCCTTAAACAGTCTAGGAGTCAGAAAAGGGCCAGAGACACTGCATGCCTACTGACATGACATCACAAAGACCTCATCTGTGTTTAATTGAGAAAAAGACCTCTTACTGCCTTTTGGGGCGATCCTTAAACAGTCTAGAAGTCAGAAAAGGGCCAGAGACACTGGATGCCTACGGACATGACATCACAAAGACCTCATCTGTGTTTAATTGAGAAGAAAAACTTCTTACTGTCTTTTGAAGCGATCCTTAAACAGTCTAGGAGTCAGAAAAGGGCCAGAGACACTGGATACCTACTGACATGACATCACAAAGACCTCATATGTGTTTAATTGAGAAGAAAAACCTCTGTCTTTTGAAGCGATCCTTAAACAGTCTAGGAGTCAGAAAAGGGCCAGAGACATTGGATGGCTAATGACATGACATCACAAAGACCTCATCTGTGTTTAATTGTGAAGAAAAAAACCTCTTACTGCCTTTTGGGGCGATCCTTAAACAGTCTAGGAGTCAGAAAAGGGCCAGAGACACTGGATACCTACTGACATGACATCACAAAGACCTCATCTGTGTTTAATGGAGAAGAAAAAAACCTCTTACTGCCTTTTGGGGCGATCCTTAAACAGTCTAGGAGTCAGAAAAGGGCCAGAGACACTGGATACCTACTGACATGACATCACAAAGACCTCATCTGTGTTTAATTGAGAATTAAAAAACCTCTTACTGCCTTTTGGGGCGATCTTTAAAAAGACTAAAAGTCAGAAAAGGGCCAGAGACACTGGATACCGACTGACATGACATCACAAAGACCTCACCTGTGTTTAATTGAGAAGAAAAACTTCTTACTGTCTTTTGAAGCGATCCTTAAACAGTCTAGGAGTCAGAAAAGGGCCAGAGACACTGGATACCTACTGACATGACATCACAAAGACCTCATATGTGTTTAATTGAGAAGAAAAACCTCTGTCTTTTGAAGCGATCCTTAAACAGTCTAGGAGTCAGAAAAGGGCCAGAGACATTGGATGGCTAATGACATGACATCACAAAGACCTCATATGTGTTTAATTGAGAAGAAAAACCTCTGTCTTTTGAAGCGATCCTTAAACAGTCTAGGAGTCAGAAAAGGGCCAGAGACATTGGATGGCTAATGACATGACATCACAAAGACCTCATCTGTGTTTAATTGTGAAGAAAAAAACCTCTTACTGCCTTTTGGGGCGATCCTTAAACAGTCTAGGAGTCAGAAAAGGGCCAGAGACACTGGATACCTACTGACATGACATCACAAAGACCTCATCTGTGTTTAATTGAGAATTAAAAAACCTCTTACTGCCTTTTGGGGCGATCTTTAAAAAGACTAAAAGTCAGAAAAGGGCCAGAGACACTGGATACCGACTGACATGACATCACAAAGACCTCACCTGTGTTTAATTGAGAAGAAAAACTTCTTACTGTCTTTTGAAGCGATCCTTAAACAGTCTAGGAGTCAGAAAAGGGCCAGAGACACTGGATACCTACTGACATGACATCACAAAGACCTCATCTGTGTTTAATTGTCAAGAAAAAAACCTCTTACTGCCTTTTGGGGCGATCCTTAAACAGTCTAGGAGTCAGAAAAGGGCCAGAGACACTGGATGCCTACTGACATGACATCACAAAGACCTCATCTGTGTTTAATTGAGAAAAAAAACCTCTTACTGCCTTTTGGGGCGATCCTTAAACAGTCTAGGAGTCAGAAAAGGGCCAGAGACACTGCATGCCTACTGACATGACATCACAAAGACCTCATCTGTGTTTAATTGAGAAAAAGACCTCTTACTGCCTTTTGGGGCGATCCTTAAACAGTCTAGAAGTCAGAAAAGGGCCAGAGACACTGGATGCCTACGGACATGACATCACAAAGACCTCATCTGTGTTTAATTGAGAAGAAAAACTTCTTACTGTCTTTTGAAGCGATCCTTAAACAGTCTAGGAGTCAGAAAAGGGCCAGAGACACTGGATACCTACTGACATGACATCACAAAGACCTCATATGTGTTTAATTGAGAAGAAAAACCTCTGTCTTTTGAAGCGATCCTTAAACAGTCTAGGAGTCAGAAAAGGGCCAGAGACATTGGATGGCTAATGACATGACATCACAAAGACCTCATCTGTGTTTAATTGTGAAGAAAAAAACCTCTTACTGCCTTTTGGGGCGATCCTTAAACAGTCTAGGAGTCAGAAAAGGGCCAGAGACACTGGATACCTACTGACATGACATCACAAAGACCTCATCTGTGTTTAATGGAGAAGAAAAAAACCTCTTACTGCCTTTTGGGGCGATCCTTAAACAGTCTAGGAGTCAGAAAAGGGCCAGAGACACTGGATACCTACTGACATGACATCACAAAGACCTCATCTGTGTTTAATTGAGAATTAAAAAACCTCTTACTGCCTTTTGGGGCGATCTTTAAAAAGACTAAAAGTCAGAAAAGGGCCAGAGACACTGGATACCGACTGACATGACATCACAAAGACCTCACCTGTGTTTAATTGAGAAGAAAAACTTCTTACTGTCTTTTGAAGCGATCCTTAAACAGTCTAGGAGTCAGAAAAGGGCCAGAGACACTGGATACCTACTGACATGACATCACAAAGACCTCATATGTGTTTAATTGAGAAGAAAAACCTCTGTCTTTTGAAGCGATCCTTAAACAGTCTAGGAGTCAGAAAAGGGCCAGAGACATTGGATGGCTAATGACATGACATCACAAAGACCTCATATGTGTTTAATTGAGAAGAAAAACCTCTGTCTTTTGAAGCGATCCTTAAACAGTCTAGGAGTCAGAAAAGGGCCAGAGACATTGGATGGCTAATGACATGACATCACAAAGACCTCATCTGTGTTTAATTGTGAAGAAAAAAACCTCTTACTGCCTTTTGGGGCGATCCTTAAACAGTCTAGGAGTCAGAAAAGGGCCAGAGACACTGGATACCTACTGACATGACATCACAAAGACCTCATCTGTGTTTAATTGAGAATTAAAAAACCTCTTACTGCCTTTTGGGGCGATCTTTAAAAAGACTAAAAGTCAGAAAAGGGCCAGAGACACTGGATACCGACTGACATGACATCACAAAGACCTCACCTGTGTTTAATTGAGAAGAAAAACTTCTTACTGTCTTTTGAAGCGATCCTTAAACAGTCTAGGAGTCAGAAAAGGGCCAGAGACACTGGATGGCTAATGACATGACATCACAAAGACCTCATCTGTGTTTAATTGTCAAGAAAAAAACCTCTTACTGCCTTTTGGGGCGATCCTTAAACAGTCTAGGAGTCAGAAAAGGGCCAGAGACACTGGATGCCTACTGACATGACATCACAAAGACCTCATCTGTGTTTAATTGAGAAAAAAAACCTCTTACTGCCTTTTGGGGCGATCCTTAAACAGTCTAGGAGTCAGAAAAGGGCCAGAGACACTGCATGCCTACTGACATGACATCACAAAGACCTCATCTGTGTTTAATTGAGAAAAAGACCTCTTACTGCCTTTTGGGGCGATCCTTAAACAGTCTAGAAGTCAGAAAAGGGCCAGAGACACTGGATGCCTACGGACATGACATCACAAAGACCTCATCTGTGTTTAATTGAGAAGAAAAACTTCTTACTGTCTTTTGAAGCGATCCTTAAACAGTCTAGGAGTCAGAAAAGGGCCAGAGACACTGGATACCTACTGAAATGACATCACAAAGACCTCATCTGTGTTTAATTGAGAAGAAAAACCTCTGTCTTTTGAAGCGATCCTTAAACAGTCTAGGAGTCAGAAAAGGGCCAGAGACACTGGAGGCCTACTGACATGACATCACAAAGACCTCATCTGTGTTTAATTGAGAAGAAAAACCTCTTACTGTCTTTTGAAGCGATCCTTAAACAGTCTAGGAGTCAGAAAAGGGCCAGAGACATTGGATACCTACTGACATGACATCACAAAGACCTCATCTGTGTTTAATGGAGAAGAAAAAAACCTCTTACTGCCTTTTGGGGCGATCCTTAAACAGTCTAGGAGTCAGAAAAGGGCCAGAGACACTGGATGCCTACTGACATGACATCACAAACACCTCACCTTTGTTTTATTTAGAAGAAAAAAACCTCTTACTGGCTTTGGGGCCATCTATAAACAGACTGAAAGTCAGAAAAGGGCCAGAGACACTGGATACCTACTGACATGACATCACAAAGACCTCATCTGTGTTTAATTGAGAATTAAAAAACCTCTTACTGCCTTTTGGGGCGATCTTTAAAAAGACTAAAAGTCAGAAAAGGGCCAGAGACACTGGATACCGACTGACATGACATCACAAAGACCTCACCTGTGTTTAATTGAGAAGAAAAACTTCTTACTGTCTTTTGAAGCGATCCTTAAACAGTCTAGGAGTCAGAAAAGGGCCAGAGACACTGGATACCTACTGACATGACATCACAAAGACCTCATATGTGTTTAATTGAGAAGAAAAACCTCTGTCTTTTGAAGCGATCCTTAAACAGTCTAGGAGTCAGAAAAGGGCCAGAGACATTGGATGGCTAATGACATGACATCACAAAGACCTCATCTGTGTTTAATTGTGAAGAAAAAAACCTCTTACTGCCTTTTGGGGCGATCCTTAAACAGTCTAGGAGTCAGAAAAGGGCCAGAGACACTGGATACCTACTGACATGACATCACAAAGACCTCATCTGTGTTTAATGGAGAAGAAAAAAACCTCTTACTGCCTTTTGGGGCGATCCTTAAACAGTCTAGGAGTCAGAAAAGGGCCAGAGACACTGGATACCTACTGACATGACATCACAAAGACCTCATCTGTGTTTAATTGAGAATTAAAAAACCTCTTACTGCCTTTTGGGGCGATCCTTAAACAGTCTAGGAGTCAGAAAAGGGCCAGAGACACTGGATACCGACTGACATGACATCACAAACACCTCACCTGTGTTTAATTGAGAAGAAAAACTTCTTACTGTCTTTTGAAGCGATCCTTAAACAGTCTAGGAGTCAGAAAAGGGCCAGAGACACTGGATACCTACTGACATGACATCACAAAGACCTCATATGTGTTTAATTGAGAAGAAAAACCTCTGTCTTTTGAAGCGATCCTTAAACAGTCTAGGAGTCAGAAAAGGGCCAGAGACACTGGATGCCTACTGACATGACATCACAAAGACCTCATCTGTGTTTAATTGAGAAAAAAAACCTCTTACTGCCTTTTGGGGCGATCCTTAAACAGTCTAGGAGTCAGAAAAGGGCCAGAGACACTGCATGCCTACTGACATGACATCACAAAGACCTCATCTGTGTTTAATTGAGAAAAAGACCTCTTACTGCCTTTTGGGGCGATCCTTAAACAGTCTAGAAGTCAGAAAAGGGCCAGAGACACTGGATGCCTACGGACATGACATCACAAAGACCTCATCTGTGTTTAATTGAGAAGAAAAACTTCTTACTGTCTTTTGAAGCGATCCTTAAACAGTCTAGGAGTCAGAAAAGGGCCAGAGACACTGGATACCTACTGAAATGACATCACAAAGACCTCATCTGTGTTTAATTGAGAAGAAAAACCTCTGTCTTTTGAAGCGATCCTTAAACAGTCTAGGAGTCAGAAAAGGGCCAGAGACACTGGAGGCCTACTGACATGACATCACAAAGACCTCATCTGTGTTTAATTGAGAAGAAAAACCTCTTACTGTCTTTTGAAGCGATCCTTAAACAGTCTAGGAGTCAGAAAAGGGCCAGAGACATTGGATACCTACTGACATGACATCACAAAGACCTCATCTGTGTTTAATGGAGAAGAAAAAAACCTCTTACTGCCTTTTGGGGCGATCCTTAAACAGTCTAGGAGTCAGAAAAGGGCCAGAGACACTGGATGCCTACTGACATGACATCACAAACACCTCACCTTTGTTTTATTTAGAAGAAAAAAACCTCTTACTGGCTTTGGGGCCATCTATAAACAGACTGAAAGTCAGAAAAGGGCCAGAGACACTGGATACCTACTGACATGACATCACAAAGACCTCATCTGTGTTTAATTGAGAATTAAAAAACCTCTTACTGCCTTTTGGGGCGATCTTTAAAAAGACTAAAAGTCAGAAAAGGGCCAGAGACACTGGATACCGACTGACATGACATCACAAAGACCTCACCTGTGTTTAATTGAGAAGAAAAACTTCTTACTGTCTTTTGAAGCGATCCTTAAACAGTCTAGGAGTCAGAAAAGGGCCAGAGACACTGGATACCTACTGACATGACATCACAAAGACCTCATATGTGTTTAATTGAGAAGAAAAACCTCTGTCTTTTGAAGCGATCCTTAAACAGTCTAGGAGTCAGAAAAGGGCCAGAGACATTGGATGGCTAATGACATGACATCACAAAGACCTCATCTGTGTTTAATTGTGAAGAAAAAAACCTCTTACTGCCTTTTGGGGCGATCCTTAAACAGTCTAGGAGTCAGAAAAGGGCCAGAGACACTGGATACCTACTGACATGACATCACAAAGACCTCATCTGTGTTTAATGGAGAAGAAAAAAACCTCTTACTGCCTTTTGGGGCGATCCTTAAACAGTCTAGGAGTCAGAAAAGGGCCAGAGACACTGGATACCTACTGACATGACATCACAAAGACCTCATCTGTGTTTAATTGAGAATTAAAAAACCTCTTACTGCCTTTTGGGGCGATCCTTAAACAGTCTAGGAGTCAGAAAAGGGCCAGAGACACTGGATACCGACTGACATGACATCACAAACACCTCACCTGTGTTTAATTGAGAAGAAAAACTTCTTACTGTCTTTTGAAGCGATCCTTAAACAGTCTAGGAGTCAGAAAAGGGCCAGAGACACTGGATACCTACTGACATGACATCACAAAGACCTCATATGTGTTTAATTGAGAAGAAAAACCTCTGTCTTTTGAAGCGATCCTTAAACAGTCTAGGAGTCAGAAAAGGGCCAGAGACATTGGATGGCTAATGACATGACATCACAAAGACCTCATATGTGTTTAATTGAGAAGAAAAACCTCTGTCTTTTGAAGCGATCCTTAAACAGTCTAGGAGTCAGAAAAGGGCCAGAGACATTGGATGGCTAATGACATGACATCACAAAGACCTCATCTGTGTTTAATTGTGAAGAAAAAAACCTCTTACTGCCTTTTGGGGCGATCCTTAAACAGTCTAGGAGTCAGAAAAGGGCCAAAGACACTGGATACCTACTGACATGACATCACAAAGACCTCATCTGTGTTTAATTGAGAAGAAAATCTTCTTACTGTCTTTTGAAGCGATCCTTAAACAGTCTAGGAGTCAGAAAAGGGCCAGAGACACTGGATACCTACTGACATGACATCACAAAGACCTCATATGTGTTTAATTGAGAAGAAAAACCTCTGTCTTTTGAAGCGATCCTTAAACAGTCTAGGAGTCAGAAAAGGGCCAGAGACATTGGATGGCTAATGACATGACATCACAAAGACCTCATCTGTGTTTAATTGTGAAGAAAAAAACCTCTTACTGCCTTTTGGGGCGATCCTTAAACAGTCTAGGAGTCAGAAAAGGGCCAGAGACACTGGATACCTACTGACATGACATCACAAAGACCTCATCTGTGTTTAATGGAGAAGAAAAAAACCTCTTACTGCCTTTTGGGGCGATCCTTAAACAGTCTAGGAGTCAGAAAAGGGCCAGAGACACTGGATACCTACTGACATGACATCACAAAGACCTCATCTGTGTTTAATTGAGAATTAAAAAACCTCTTACTGCCTTTTGGGGCGATCTTTAAAAAGACTAAAAGTCAGAAAAGGGCCAGAGACACTGGATACCGACTGACATGACATCACAAAGACCTCACCTGTGTTTAATTGAGAAGAAAAACTTCTTACTGTCTTTTGAAGCGATCCTTAAACAGTCTAGGAGTCAGAAAAGGGCCAGAGACACTGGATACCTACTGACATGACATCACAAAGACCTCATATGTGTTTAATTGAGAAGAAAAACCTCTGTCTTTTGAAGCGATCCTTAAACAGTCTAGGAGTCAGAAAAGGGCCAGAGACATTGGATGGCTAATGACATGACATCACAAAGACCTCATATGTGTTTAATTGAGAAGAAAAACCTCTGTCTTTTGAAGCGATCCTTAAACAGTCTAGGAGTCAGAAAAGGGCCAGAGACATTGGATGGCTAATGACATGACATCACAAAGACCTCATCTGTGTTTAATTGTGAAGAAAAAAACCTCTTACTGCCTTTTGGGGCGATCCTTAAACAGTCTAGGAGTCAGAAAAGGGCCAGAGACACTGGATACCTACTGACATGACATCACAAAGACCTCATCTGTGTTTAATTGAGAATTAAAAAACCTCTTACTGCCTTTTGGGGCGATCTTTAAAAAGACTAAAAGTCAGAAAAGGGCCAGAGACACTGGATACCGACTGACATGACATCACAAAGACCTCACCTGTGTTTAATTGAGAAGAAAAACTTCTTACTGTCTTTTGAAGCGATCCTTAAACAGTCTAGGAGTCAGAAAAGGGCCAGAGACACTGGATGGCTAATGACATGACATCACAAAGACCTCATCTGTGTTTAATTGTCAAGAAAAAAACCTCTTACTGCCTTTTGGGGCGATCCTTAAACAGTCTAGGAGTCAGAAAAGGGCCAGAGACACTGGATGCCTACTGACATGACATCACAAAGACCTCATCTGTGTTTAATTGAGAAAAAAAACCTCTTACTGCCTTTTGGGGCGATCCTTAAACAGTCTAGGAGTCAGAAAAGGGCCAGAGACACTGCATGCCTACTGACATGACATCACAAAGACCTCATCTGTGTTTAATTGAGAAAAAGACCTCTTACTGCCTTTTGGGGCGATCCTTAAACAGTCTAGAAGTCAGAAAAGGGCCAGAGACACTGGATGCCTACGGACATGACATCACAAAGACCTCATCTGTGTTTAATTGAGAAGAAAAACTTCTTACTGTCTTTTGAAGCGATCCTTAAACAGTCTAGGAGTCAGAAAAGGGCCAGAGACACTGGATACCTACTGAAATGACATCACAAAGACCTCATCTGTGTTTAATTGAGAAGAAAAACCTCTGTCTTTTGAAGCGATCCTTAAACAGTCTAGGAGTCAGAAAAGGGCCAGAGACACTGGAGGCCTACTGACATGACATCACAAAGACCTCATCTGTGTTTAATTGAGAAGAAAAACCTCTTACTGTCTTTTGAAGCGATCCTTAAACAGTCTAGGAGTCAGAAAAGGGCCAGAGACATTGGATACCTACTGACATGACATCACAAAGACCTCATCTGTGTTTAATGGAGAAGAAAAAAACCTCTTACTGCCTTTTGGGGCGATCCTTAAACAGTCTAGGAGTCAGAAAAGGGCCAGAGACACTGGATGCCTACTGACATGACATCACAAACACCTCACCTTTGTTTTATTTAGAAGAAAAAAACCTCTTACTGGCTTTGGGGCCATCTATAAACAGACTGAAAGTCAGAAAAGGGCCAGAGACACTGGATACCTACTGACATGACATCACAAAGACCTCATCTGTGTTTAATTGAGAATTAAAAAACCTCTTACTGCCTTTTGGGGCGATCTTTAAAAAGACTAAAAGTCAGAAAAGGGCCAGAGACACTGGATACCGACTGACATGACATCACAAAGACCTCACCTGTGTTTAATTGAGAAGAAAAACTTCTTACTGTCTTTTGAAGCGATCCTTAAACAGTCTAGGAGTCAGAAAAGGGCCAGAGACACTGGATACCTACTGACATGACATCACAAAGACCTCATATGTGTTTAATTGAGAAGAAAAACCTCTGTCTTTTGAAGCGATCCTTAAACAGTCTAGGAGTCAGAAAAGGGCCAGAGACATTGGATGGCTAATGACATGACATCACAAAGACCTCATCTGTGTTTAATTGTGAAGAAAAAAACCTCTTACTGCCTTTTGGGGCGATCCTTAAACAGTCTAGGAGTCAGAAAAGGGCCAGAGACACTGGATACCTACTGACATGACATCACAAAGACCTCATCTGTGTTTAATGGAGAAGAAAAAAACCTCTTACTGCCTTTTGGGGCGATCCTTAAACAGTCTAGGAGTCAGAAAAGGGCCAGAGACACTGGATACCTACTGACATGACATCACAAAGACCTCATCTGTGTTTAATTGAGAATTAAAAAACCTCTTACTGCCTTTTGGGGCGATCCTTAAACAGTCTAGGAGTCAGAAAAGGGCCAGAGACACTGGATACCGACTGACATGACATCACAAACACCTCACCTGTGTTTAATTGAGAAGAAAAACTTCTTACTGTCTTTTGAAGCGATCCTTAAACAGTCTAGGAGTCAGAAAAGGGCCAGAGACACTGGATACCTACTGACATGACATCACAAAGACCTCATATGTGTTTAATTGAGAAGAAAAACCTCTGTCTTTTGAAGCGATCCTTAAACAGTCTAGGAGTCAGAAAAGGGCCAGAGACATTGGATGGCTAATGACATGACATCACAAAGACCTCATATGTGTTTAATTGAGAAGAAAAACCTCTGTCTTTTGAAGCGATCCTTAAACAGTCTAGGAGTCAGAAAAGGGCCAGAGACATTGGATGGCTAATGACATGACATCACAAAGACCTCATCTGTGTTTAATTGTGAAGAAAAAAACCTCTTACTGCCTTTTGGGGCGATCCTTAAACAGTCTAGGAGTCAGAAAAGGGCCAAAGACACTGGATACCTACTGACATGACATCACAAAGACCTCATCTGTGTTTAATTGAGAATTAAAAAACCTCTTACTGCCTTTTGGGGCGATCTTTAAAAAGACTAAAAGTCAGAAAAGGGCCAGAGACACTGGATACCGACTGACATGACATCACAAAGACCTCACCTGTGTTTAATTGAGAAGAAAAACTTCTTACTGTCTTTTGAAGCGATCCTTAAACAGTCTAGGAGTCAGAAAAGGGCCAGAGACACTGGATGGCTAATGACATGACATCACAAAGACCTCATCTGTGTTTAATTGTCAAGAAAAAAACCTCTTACTGCCTTTTGGGGCGATCCTTAAACAGTCTAGGAGTCAGAAAAGGGCCAGAGACACTGGATGCCTACTGACATGACATCACAAAGACCTCATCTGTGTTTAATTGAGAAAAAAAACCTCTTACTGCCTTTTGGGGCGATCCTTAAACAGTCTAGGAGTCAGAAAAGGGCCAGAGACACTGCATGCCTACTGACATGACATCACAAAGACCTCATCTGTGTTTAATTGAGAAAAAGACCTCTTACTGCCTTTTGGGGCGATCCTTAAACAGTCTAGAAGTCAGAAAAGGGCCAGAGACACTGGATGCCTACGGACATGACATCACAAAGACCTCATCTGTGTTTAATTGAGAAGAAAAACTTCTTACTGTCTTTTGAAGCGATCCTTAAACAGTCTAGGAGTCAGAAAAGGGCCAGAGACACTGGATACCTACTGAAATGACATCACAAAGACCTCATCTGTGTTTAATTGAGAAGAAAAACCTCTGTCTTTTGAAGCGATCCTTAAACAGTCTAGGAGTCAGAAAAGGGCCAGAGACACTGGAGGCCTACTGACATGACATCACAAAGACCTCATCTGTGTTTAATTGAGAAGAAAAACCTCTTACTGTCTTTTGAAGCGATCCTTAAACAGTCTAGGAGTCAGAAAAGGGCCAGAGACATTGGATGGCTAATGACATGACATCACAAAGACCTCATCTGTGTTTAATTGT
This sequence comes from Paroedura picta, assembly GCF_049243985.1. Lineage (NCBI taxonomy): Eukaryota > Metazoa > Chordata > Lepidosauria > Squamata > Gekkonidae > Paroedura > Paroedura picta. Next base: position 2,338,893 of record NC_135385.1, on the reverse strand, counting down.
GAAGAAAAAAACCTCTTACTGCCTTTTGGGGCGATCCTTAAACAGTCTAGGAGTCAGAAAAGGGCCAGAGACACTGGATACCTACTGACATGACATCACAAAGACCTCATCTGTGTTTAATTGTGAAGAAAAAAACCTCTTACTGCCTTTTGGGGCGATCCTTAAACAGTCTAGGAGTCAGAAAAGGTCCAGAGACACTGGATGCCTACTGACATAACATCACAAAGACCTCATCTGTGTTTAATTGAGAAGAAAAAAACCTCTTACTGCCTTTTGGGGCGATCTTTAAACAGACTAAAAGTCAGAAAAGGGCCAGAGACACTGGATGCCTACTGACATGACATCACAAACACCTCACCTTTGTTTTATTTAGAAGAAAAAAACCTCTTACTGGCTTTGGGGCCATCTATAAACAGACTGAAAGTCAGAAAAGGGCCAGAGACACTGGATACCTACTGACATGACATCACAAAGACCTCATCTGTGTTTAATTGAGAAGAAAAACCTCTGTCTTTTGAAGCGATCCTTAAACAGTCTAGGAGTCAGAAAAGGGCCAGAGACACTGACATGACATCACAAAGACCTCATCTGTGTTTAATTGAGAAGAAAAACCTCTTACTGTCTTTTGAAGCGACCCTTAAACAGTCTAGGAGTCAGAAAAGGGCCAGAGACATTGGATGGCTAATGACATGACATCACAAAGACCTCATCTGTGTTTAATTGTGAAGAAAAAAACCTCTTACTGCCTTTTGGGGCGATCCTTAAACAGTCTAGGAGTCAGAAAAGGGCCAGAGACACTGGATACCTACTGACATGACATCACAAAGACCTCATCTGTGTTTAATTGAGAAGAAAAAAACCTCTTACTGCCTTTTGGGGCGATCTTTAAACAGACTAAAAGTCAGAAAAGGGCCAGAGACACTGGATACCTACTGACATGACATCACAAAGACCTCATCTGTGTTTAATTGAGAAGAAAAACCTCTTACTGTCTTTTGAAGCGATCCTTAAACAGTCTAGGAGTCGGAAAAGGGCCAGAGACACTGGATGCCTAATGACATGACATCACAAAGACCTCATCTGTGTTTAATGGAGAAGAAAAAAACCTCTTACTGCCTTTTGGGGCGATCCTTAAACAGTCTAGGAGTCAGAAAAGGGCCAGAGACACTGGATGCCTACTGACATGACATCACAAACACCTCACCTTTGTTTTATTTAGAAGAAAAAAACCTCTTACTGGCTTTGGGGCCATCTATAAACAGACTGAAAGTCAGAAAAGGGCCAGAGACACTGGATACCTACTGACATGACATCACAAAGACCTCATCTGTGTTTAATTGAGAATTAAAAAACCTCTTACTGCCTTTTGGGGCGATCTTTAAAAAGACTAAAAGTCAGAAAAGGGCCAGAGACACTGGATACCGACTGACATGACATCACAAAGACCTCACCTGTGTTTTATTGAGAAGAAAAACTTCTTACTGTCTTTTGAAGCGATCCTTAAACAGTCTAGGAGTCAGAAAAGGGCCAGAGACACTGGATACCTACTGAAATGACATCACAAAGACCTCATATGTGTTTAATTGAGAAGAAAAACCTCTGTCTTTTGAAGCGATCCTTAAACAGTCTAGGGGTCAGAAAAGGGCCAGAGACACTGGAGGCCTACTGACATGACATCACAAAGACCTCATCTGTGTTTAATTGTGAAGAAAAAAACCTCTTACTGCCTTCAGGGGCGATCCTTAAACAGTCTAGGTGTCAGAAAAGGGCCAGAGACACTGGATGCCTACTGACATGACATCACAAAGATCTCATCTCTGTTTAATTGAGAAGAAAAAAACCTCTTACTGCCTTTTGGGGCGATCTTTAAACAGACTAAAAGTCAGAAAAGGGCCAGAGACACTGGATACCTACTGACATGACATCACAAAGACCTCATCTGTGTTTAATTGAGAAAAAAACCTCTTACTGTCTTTTGAAGCGATCCTTAAACAGTCTAGGAGTCAGAAAAGGGCCAGAGACACTGGAGGCCTACTGAGATGACATCACAAAGACCTCATCTGTGTTTAATTGAGAAGAAAACCTCTTACTGTCTTTTAAAGCGATCCTTAAACAGTCTAGGAGTCAGAAAAGGGCTAGAGACACTGGAGGCCTACTGACATGACATCACAAAGACCTCATCTGTGTTTAATTGAGAAAAAAACCTCTTACTGTCTTTTGAAGCGATCCTTAAACAGTCTAGGAATCAGAAAAGGTCCAGAGACACTGGATGCCTACTGACATGACATCACAAAGACCTCATCTGTGTTTAATTGAGAAGAAAAAAACCTCTTACTGCCTTTTGGGGCGATCCTTAAACAGTCTAGGAGTCAGAAAAGGGCCAGAGACACTGGATACCTACTGACATGACATCACAAAGACCTCATCTGTGTTTAATTGTGAAGAAAAAAACCTCTTACTGCCTTTTGGGGCGATCCTTAAACAGTCTAGGAGTCAGAAAAGGTCCAGAGACACTGGATGCCTACTGACATGACATCACAAAGACCTCATCTGTATTTAATTGAGAAGAAAAAAACCTCTTACTGCCTTTTGGGGCGATCTTTAAACAGACTAAAAGTCAGAAAAGGGCCAGAGACACTGGATGCCTACTGACATGACATCACAAACACCTCACCTTTGTTTTATTTAGAAGAAAAAAACCTCTTCCTGTCTTTTGAAGTGATCCTTAAACAGTCTAGGAGTCAGAAAAGGGCCAGAGACACTGGATGCCTACTGACATGACATCACAAAGACCTCATCTGTGTTTAATTGAGAAGAAAAACCTCTTACTGTCTTTTGAAGCGATCCTTAAACAGTCTAGGAGTCAGAAAAGGGCCAGAGACACTGGATGGCTAATGACATGACATCACAAAGACCTCATCTGTGTTTAATTGTGAAGAAAAAATCCTCTTACTGCCTTTTGGGGCGATCCTTAAACAGTCTAGGAGTCAGAAAAGGGCCAGAGACACTGGATACCTACTGACATGACATCACAAAGACCACATCTGTGTTTAATTGTGAAGAAAAAAACCTCTTACTGCCTTTTGGGGCGATCCTTAAACAGTCTAGGAGTCAGAAAAGGGCCAGAGACACTGGATACCTACTGACATGATATCACAAAGACCTCATCTGTGTTTAATTGAGAAGAAAAACCTCTTACTGTCTTTTGAAGCGATCCTTAAACAGTCTAGGAGTCAGAAAAGGGCCAGAGACACTGGATGGCTAATGACATGACATCACAAAGACCTCATCTGTGTTTAATTGTGAAGAAAAAACCTCTTACTGCCTTTTGGGGCGATCCTTAAACAGTCTAGGAGTCAGAAAAGGGCCAGAGACACTGGATCCCTACTAACATGACATCACAAAGACCTCATCTGTGTTTAATTGAGAAAAAAACCTCTTACTGTCTTTTGAAGCGATCCTTAAACAGTCTAGGAGTCAGAAAAGGGCCAGAGACACTGGATACCTACTGACATGACATCACAAAGATCTCATCTGTGTTTAATTGAGAAGAAAAACCTCTTACTGCCTTTTGGGGCGATCCTTAAACAGTCTAGGAGTCAGAAAAGGGCCAGAGACACTGGATGCCTACTGACATGACATCACAAAGACCTCATCTGTGTTTAATTGAGAAGAAAAAAACCTCTTACTGCCTTTTGGGGCGATCCTTAAACAGTCTAGGAGTCAGAAAAGGGCCAGAGACACTGGATGCCTACTGACATGACATCACAAACACCTCACCTTTGTTTTATTTAGAAGAAAAAAACCTCTTACTGGCTTTGGGGCCATCTATAAACAGACTGAAAGTCAGAAAAGGGCCAGAGACACTGGATACCTACTAACATGACATCACAAAAACCTCACCTGTATTTAATTGAGAAGAAAAAAACCACTTACTGTCTTTTGAGGCGATCCTTAAACAGTCTAGGAGTCAGAAAAGGGCCAGAGACACTGGATGGCTAATGACATGACATCACAAAGACCTCATCTGTGTTTAATTGTGAAGAAAAAAACCTCTTATTTCCTTTTGGGGCGATCCTTAAACAGGCTAGGAGTCAGAAAAGGGCCAGAGACACTGCATGCCTACTGACATGACATCACAAAGACCTCATCTGTGTTTAATTGAGAAAAAAACCTCTTACTGCCTTTTGGGGCGATCCTTAAACAGTCTAGGAGTCAGAAAAGGGCCAGAGACACTGCATGCCTACTGACATGACATCACAAAGACCTCATCTGTGTTTAATTGAGAAAAATACCTCTTACTGCCTTTTGGGGCGATCCTTAAACAGTCTAGGAGTCAGAAAAGGGCCAGAGACACTGGATGCCTATTGACATGACATCACAAAGACCTCATCTGTGTTTAATTGAGAAGAAAAAAACCTCTTACTGCCTTTTGGGGCGATCTTTAAAAAGACTAAAAGTCAGAAAAGGGACAGAGACACTGGATACCTACTGACATGACATCACAAAGACCTCATCTGTGTTTAATGGAGAAGAAAAAAACCTCTTACTGCCTTTTGGGGCGATCCTTAAACAGTCTAGGAGTCAGAAAAGGGCCAGAGACACTGGATGCCTACTGACATGACATCACAAACACCTCACCTTTGTTTTATTTAGAAGAAAAAAACCTCTTACTGGCTTTGGGGCCATCTATAAACAGACTGAAAGTCAGAAAAGGGCCAGAGACACTGGATACCTACTGACATGACATCACAAAAACCTCACCTGTGTTTAATTGAGAAGAAAAAAACCACTTACTGTCTTTTGAGGCGATCCTTAAACAGTCTAGGAGTCAGAAAAGGGCCAGAGACACTGGATGGCTAATGACATGACATCACAAAGACCTCATCTGTGCTTAATTGTGAAGAAAAAAACCTCTTACTGCCTTTTGGGGCGATCCTTAAACAGTCTAGAAGTCAGAAAAGGGCCAGAGACACTGGATGCCTACTGACATGACATCACAAAGACCTCATCTGTGTTTAATTGAGAAAAAAACCTCTTACTGCCTTTTGGGGCGATCCTTAAACAGTCTAGGAGTCAGAAAAGGGCCAGAGACACTGCATGCCTACTGAAATGACATCACAAAGACCTCATCTGTGTTTAATTGAGAAAAAAACCTCTTACTGCCTTTTGGGGCGATCCTTAAACAGTCTAGGAGTAAGAAAAGGGCCAGAGACACTGGATGCCTACTGACATGACATCACAAACACCTCATCTGTGTTTAATTGAGAAGAAAAAAACCTCTTACTGCCTTTTGGGGCGATCTTTAAAAAGACTAAAAGTCAGAAAAGGGCCAGAGACACTGGATACCTACTGACATTATATCACAAAGACCTCATCTGTGTTTAATTGAGAAGAAAAACCTCTTACTGTCTTTTGAAGCGATCCTTAAACAGTCTAGGAGTCAGAAAAGGGCCAGAGACACTGGAGGCCTACTGAGATGACATCACAAAGACCTCATCTGTGTTTAATTGTCAAGAAAATACCTCTTACTGCCTTTTGGGGCGATCCTTAAACAGTCTAGGAGTCAGAAAAGGGCCAGAGACACTGGATGCCTACTGACATGACATCACAAAGACCTCATCTGTGTTTAATTGAGAAAAAAAACCTCTTACTGCCTTTTGGGGCGATCCTTAAACAGTCTAGGAGTCAGAAAAGGGCCAGAGACACTGGATGCCTACTGACATGACATCACAAAGACCTCATCTGTGTTTAATTGAGAAGAAAAAAACCTCTTACTGCCTTTTGGGGCGATCTTTAAACAGACTAAAAGTCAGAAAAGGGCCAGAGACACTGGATGCCTACTGACATGACATCACAAACACCTCACCTTTGTTTTATTTAGAAGAAAAAAACCTCTTACTGGCTTTGGGGCCATCTATAAACAGACTGAAAGTCAGAAAAGGGCCAGAGACACTGGATACCTACTGACATGACATCACAAAGACCTCATCTGTGTTTAATTGAGAAGAAAAACCTCTGTCTTTTGAAGCGATCCTTAAACAGTCTAGGAGTCAGAAAAGGGCCAGAGACACTGGAGGCCTACTGACATGACATCACAAAGACCTCATCTGTGTTTAATTGAGAAGAAAAACCTCTTACTGTCTTTTGAAGCGACCCTTAAACAGTCTAGGAGTCAGAAAAGGGCCAGAGACATTGGATGGCTAATGACATGACATCACAAAGACCTCATCTGTGTTTAATTGTGAAGAAAAAAACCTCTTACTGCCTTTTGGGGCGATCCTTAAACAGTCTAGGAGTCAGAAAAGGGCCAGAGACACTGGATACCTACTGACATGACATCACAAAGACCTCATCTGTGTTTAATTGAGAAGAAAAAAACCTCTTACTGCCTTTTGGGGCGATCTTTAAACAGACTAAAAGTCAGAAAAGGGCCAGAGACACTGGATACCTACTGACATGACATCACAAAGACCTCATCTGTGTTTAATTGAGAAGAAAAACCTCTTACTGTCTTTTGAAGCGATCCTTAAACAGTCTAGGAGTCGGAAAAGGGCCAGAGACACTGGATGCCTAATGACATGACATCACAAAGACCTCATCTGTGTTTAATGGAGAAGAAAAAAACCTCTTACTGCCTTTTGGGGCGATCCTTAAACAGTCTAGGAGTCAGAAAAGGGCCAGAGACACTGGATGCCTACTGACATGACATCACAAACACCTCACCTTTGTTTTATTTAGAAGAAAAAAACCTCTTACTGGCTTTGGGGCCATCTATAAACAGACTGAAAGTCAGAAAAGGGCCAGAGACACTGGATACCTACTGACATGACATCACAAAGACCTCATCTGTGTTTAATTGAGAATTAAAAAACCTCTTACTGCCTTTTGGGGCGATCTTTAAAAAGACTAAAAGTCAGAAAAGGGCCAGAGACACTGGATACCGACTGACATGACATCACAAAGACCTCACCTGTGTTTTATTGAGAAGAAAAACTTCTTACTGTCTTTTGAAGCGATCCTTAAACAGTCTAGGAGTCAGAAAAGGGCCAGAGACACTGGATACCTACTGAAATGACATCACAAAGACCTCATATGTGTTTAATTGAGAAGAAAAACCTCTGTCTTTTGAAGCGATCCTTAAACAGTCTAGGGGTCAGAAAAGGGCCAGAGACACTGGAGGCCTACTGACATGACATCACAAAGACCTCATCTGTGTTTAATTGTGAAGAAAAAAACCTCTTACTGCCTTCAGGGGCGATCCTTAAACAGTCTAGGTGTCAGAAAAGGGCCAGAGACACTGGATGCCTACTGACATGACATCACAAAGATCTCATCTCTGTTTAATTGAGAAGAAAAAAACCTCTTACTGCCTTTTGGGGCGATCTTTAAACAGACTAAAAGTCAGAAAAGGGCCAGAGACACTGGATACCTACTGACATGACATCACAAAGACCTCATCTGTGTTTAATTGAGAAAAAAACCTCTTACTGTCTTTTGAAGCGATCCTTAAACAGTCTAGGAGTCAGAAAAGGGCCAGAGACACTGGAGGCCTACTGAGATGACATCACAAAGACCTCATCTGTGTTTAATTGAGAAGAAAACCTCTTACTGTCTTTTAAAGCGATCCTTAAACAGTCTAGGAGTCAGAAAAGGGCTAGAGACACTGGAGGCCTACTGACATGACATCACAAAGACCTCATCTGTGTTTAATTGAGAAAAAAACCTCTTACTGTCTTTTGAAGCGATCCTTAAACAGTCTAGGAATCAGAAAAGGTCCAGAGACACTGGATGCCTACTGACATGACATCACAAAGACCTCATCTGTGTTTAATTGAGAAGAAAAAAACCTCTTACTGCCTTTTGGGGCGATCCTTAAACAGTCTAGGAGTCAGAAAAGGGCCAGAGACACTGGATACCTACTCACATGACATCAGAAAGACCTCATCTGTGTTTAATTGTGAAGAAAAAAACCTCTTACTGCCTTTTGGGGCGATCCTTAAACAGTCTAGGAGTCAGAAAAGGTCCAGAGACACTGGATGCCTACTGACATGACATCACAAAGACCTCATCTGTATTTAATTGAGAAGAAAAAAACCTCTTACTGCCTTTTGGGGCGATCTTTAAACAGACTAAAAGTCAGAAAAGGGCCAGAGACACTGGATGCCTACTGACATGACATCACAAACACCTCACCTTTGTTTTATTTAGAAGAAAAAAACCTCTTCCTGTCTTTTGAAGTGATCCTTAAACAGTCTAGGAGTCAGAAAAGGGCCAGAGACACTGGATGCCTACTGACATGACATCACAAAGACCTCATCTGTGTTTAATTGAGAAGAAAAACCTCTTACTGTCTTTTGAAGCGATCCTTAAACAGTCTAGGAGTCAGAAAAGGGCCAGAGACACTGGATGGCTAATGACATGACATCACAAAGACCTCATCTGTGTTTAATTGTGAAGAAAAAATCCTCTTACTGCCTTTTGGGGCGATCCTTAAACAGTCTAGGAGTCAGAAAAGGGCCAGAGACACTGGATACCTACTGACATGACATCACAAAGACCTCATCTGTGTTTAATTGTGAAGAAAAAAACCTCTTACTGCCTTTTGGGGCGATCCTTAAACAGTCTAGGAGTCAGAAAAGGGCCAGAGACACTGGATACCTACTGACATGATATCACAAAGACCTCATCTGTGTTTAATTGAGAAGAAAAACCTCTTACTGTCTTTTGAAGCGATCCTTAAACAGTCTAGGAGTCAGAAAAGGGCCAGAGACACTGGATGGCTAATGACATGACATCACAAAGACCTCATCTGTGTTTAATTGTGAAGAAAAAACCTCTTACTGCCTTTTGGGGCGATCCTTAAACAGTCTAGGAGTCAGAAAAGGGCCAGAGACACTGGATCCCTACTAACATGACATCACAAAGACCTCATCTGTGTTTAATTGAGAAAAAAACCTCTTACTGTCTTTTGAAGCGATCCTTAAACAGTCTAGGAGTCAGAAAAGGGCCAGAGACACTGGATACCTACTGACATGACATCACAAAGATCTCATCTGTGTTTAATTGAGAAGAAAAACCTCTTACTGCCTTTTGGGGCGATCCTTAAACAGTCTAGGAGTCAGAAAAGGGCCAGAGACACTGGATGCCTACTGACATGACATCACAAAGACCTCATCTGTGTTTAATTGAGAAGAAAAAAACCTCTTACTGCCTTTTGGGGCGATCCTTAAACAGTCTAGGAGTCAGAAAAGGGCCAGAGACACTGGATGCCTACTGACATGACATCACAAACACCTCACCTTTGTTTTATTTAGAAGAAAAAAACCTCTTACTGGCTTTGGGGCCATCTATAAACAGACTGAAAGTCAGAAAAGGGCCAGAGACACTGGATACCTACTAACATGACATCACAAAAACCTCACCTGTATTTAATTGAGAAGAAAAAAACCACTTACTGTCTTTTGAGGCGATCCTTAAACAGTCTAGGAGTCAGAAAAGGGCCAGAGACACTGGATGGCTAATGACATGACATCACAAAGACCTCATCTGTGTTTAATTGTGAAGAAAAAAACCTCTTATTTCCTTTTGGGGCGATCCTTAAACAGGCTAGGAGTCAGAAAAGGGCCAGAGACACTGCATGCCTACTGACATGACATCACAAAGACCTCATCTGTGTTTAATTGAGAAAAAAACCTCTTACTGCCTTTTGGGGCGATCCTTAAACAGTCTAGGAGTCAGAAAAGGGCCAGAGACACTGCATGCCTACTGACATGACATCACAAAGACCTCATCTGTGTTTAATTGAGAAAAATACCTCTTACTGCCTTTTGGGGCGATCCTTAAACAGTCTAGGAGTCAGAAAAGGGCCAGAGACACTGGATGCCTATTGACATGACATCACAAAGACCTCATCTGTGTTTAATTGAGAAGAAAAAAACCTCTTACTGCCTTTTGGGGCGATCTTTAAAAAGACTAAAAGTCAGAAAAGGGACAGAGACACTGGATACCTACTGACATGACATCACAAAGACCTCATCTGTGTTTAATGGAGAAGAAAAAAACCTCTTACTGCCTTTTGGGGCGATCCTTAAACAGTCTAGGAGTCAGAAAAGGGCCAGAGACACTGGATGCCTACTGACATGACATCACAAACACCTCACCTTTGTTTTATTTAGAAGAAAAAAACCTCTTACTGGCTTTGGGGCCATCTATAAACAGACTGAAAGTCAGAAAAGGGCCAGAGACACTGGATACCTACTGACATGACATCACAAAAACCTCACCTGTGTTTAATTGAGAAGAAAAAAACCACTTACTGTCTTTTGAGGCGATCCTTAAACAGTCTAGGAGTCAGAAAAGGGCCAGAGACACTGGATGGCTAATGACATGACATCACAAAGACCTCATCTGTGCTTAATTGTGAAGAAAAAAACCTCTTACTGCCTTTTGGGGCGATCCTTAAACAGTCTAGAAGTCAGAAAAGGGCCAGAGACACTGGATGCCTACTGACATGACATCACAAAGACCTCATCTGTGTTTAATTGAGAAAAAAACCTCTTACTGCCTTTTGGGGCGATCCTTAAACAGTCTAGGAGTCAGAAAAGGGCCAGAGACACTGCATGCCTACTGAAATGACATCACAAAGACCTCATCTGTGTTTAATTGAGAAAAAAACCTCTTACTGCCTTTTGGGGCGATCCTTAAACAGTCTAGGAGTAAGAAAAGGGCCAGAGACACTGGATGCCTACTGACATGACATCACAAACACCTCATCTGTGTTTAATTGAGAAGAAAAAAACCTCTTACTGCCTTTTGGGGCGATCTTTAAAAAGACTAAAAGTCAGAAAAGGGCCAGAGACACTGGATACCTACTGACATTATATCACAAAGACCTCATCTGTGTTTAATTGAGAAGAAAAACCTCTTACTGTCTTTTGAAGCGATCCTTAAACAGTCTAGGAGTCAGAAAAGGGCCAGAGACACTGGAGGCCTACTGAGATGACATCACAAAGACCTCATCTGTGTTTAATTGTCAAGAAAATACCTCTTACTGCCTTTTGGGGCGATCCTTAAACAGTCTAGGAGTCAGAAAAGGGCCAGAGACACTGGATGCCTACTGACATGACATCACAAAGACCTCATCTGTGTTTAATTGAGAAAAAAAACCTCTTACTGCCTTTTGGGGCGATCCTTAAACAGTCTAGGAGTCAGAAAAGGGCCAGAGACACTGCATGCCTACTGACATGACATCACAAAGACCTCATCTGTGTTTAATTGAGAAAAAGACCTCTTACTGCCTTTTGGGGCGATCCTTAAACACTCTAGGAGTCAGAAAAGGGCCAGAGACACTGGATACCTACTGACATGACATCACAAAGACCTCATCTGTGTTTAATTGAGAAGAAAAACCTCTTACTGTCTTTTGAAGCGATCCTTAAACAGTCTAGGAGTCAGAAAAGGGCCAGAGACACTGGATGCCTAATGACATGACATCACAAAGACCTCATCTGTGTTTAATGGAGAAGAAAAAAACCTCTTACTGCCTTTTGGGGCGATCCTTAAACAGTCTAGGAGTCAGAAAAGGGCCAGAGACACTAAATGCCTACTGACATGACATCACAAACACCTCACCTTTGTTTTATTTAGAAGAAAAAAACCTCTTACTGGCTTTGGGGCCATCTATAAACAGACTGAAAGTCAGAAAAGGGCCAGAGACACTGGATACCTACTGACATGACATCACAAAGACCTCATATGTGTTTAATTGAGAATTTAAAAACCTCTTACTGCCTTTTGGGGCGATCTTTAAAAAGACTAAAAGTCAGAAAAGGGCCAGAGACACTGGATACCGACTGACATGACATCACAAAGACCTCACCTGTGTTTAATTGAGAAGAAAAACTTCTTACTGTCTTTTGAAGCGATCCTTAAACAGTCTAGGAGTCAGAAAAGGGCCAGAGACACTGGATACCTACTGAAATGACATCACAAAGACCTCATATGTGTTTAATTGAGAAGAAAAACCTCTGTCTTTTGAAGCGATCCTTAAACAGTCTAGGGGTCAGAAAAGGGCCAGAGACACTGGAGGCCTACTGACATGACATCACAAAGACCTCATCTGTGTTTAATTGAGAAGAAAAACCTCTTACTGTCTTTTGAAGCGATCCTTAAACAGTCTAGGAGTCAGAAAAGGGCCAGAGACATTGGATGGCTAATGACATGACATCACAAAGACCTCATCTGTGTTTAATTGTGAAGAAAAAAACCTCTTACTGCCTTTTGGGGCGATCCTTAAACAGTCTAGGAGTCAGAAAAGGGCCAGAGACACTGGATACCTACTGACATGACATCACAAAGACCTCATCTGTGTTTAATTGTGAAGAAAAAAACCTCTTACTGCCTTTTGGGGCGATCCTTAAACAGTCTAGGAGTCAGAAAAGGGCCAGAGACACTGGATGCCTACTGACATGACATCACAAAGACCTCATCTGTGTTTAATTGAGAAGAAAAAAACCTCTTACTGCCTTTTGGGGCGATCTTTAAACAGACTAAAAGTCAGAAAAGGGCCAGAGACACTGGATACCTACTGACATGACATCACAAAGACCTCATCTGTGTTTAATTGAGAAGAAAAACCTCTTACTGTCTTTTGAAGCGATCCTTAAACAGTCTAGGAGTCAGAAAAGGGCCAGAGACACTGGATGCCTAATGACATGACATCACAACGACCTCATCTGTGTTTAATGGAGAAGAAAAAAACCTCTTACTGCCTTTTGGGGCGATCCTTAAACAGTCTAGGAGTCAGAAAAGGGCCAGAGACACTGGATGCCTACTGACATGACATCACAAACACCTCACCTTTGTTTTATTTAGAAGAAAAAAACCTCTTACTGGCTTTGGGGCCATCTATAAACAGACTGAAAGTCAGAAAAGGGCCAGAGACACTGGATACCTACTGACATGACATCACAAAAACCTCACCTGTGTTTAATTGAGAAGAAAAAAACCACTTACTGTCTTTTGAGGCGATCCTTAAACAGTCTAGGAGTCAGAAAAGGGCCAGAGACACTGGATGGCTAATGACATGACATCACAAAGACTTCATCTGTGTTTAATTGTCAAGAAAAAAACCTCTTACTGCCTTTTGGGGCGATCCTTAAACAGTCTAGGAGTCAGAAAAGGGCCAGAGACACTGGATGCCTACTGACATGACATCACAAAGACCTCATCTGTGTTTAATTGAGAAAAAAAACCTCTTACTGCCTTTTGGGGCGATCCTTAAACAGTCTAGGAGTCAGAAAAGGGCCAGAGACACTGCATGCCTACTGACATGACATCACAAAGACCTCATCTGTGTTTAATTGAGAAAAAGACCTCTTACTGCCTTTTGGGGCGATCCTTAAACAGTCTAGAAGTCAGAAAAGGGCCAGAGACACTGGATGCCTACGGACATGACATCACAAAGACCTCATCTGTGTTTAATTGAGAAGAAAAACTTCTTACTGTCTTTTGAAGCGATCCTTAAACAGTCTAGGAGTCAGAAAAGGGCCAGAGACACTGGATACCTACTGAAATGACATCACAAAGACCTCATCTGTGTTTAATTGAGAAGAAAAACCTCTGTCTTTTGAAGCGATCCTTAAACAGTCTAGGAGTCAGAAAAGGGCCAGAGACACTGGAGGCCTACTGACATGACATCACAAAGACCTCATCTGTGTTTAATTGAGAAGAAAAACCTCTTACTGTCTTTTGAAGCGATCCTTAAACAGTCTAGGAGTCAGAAAAGGGCCAGAGACATTGGATGGCTAATGACATGACATCACAAAGACCTCATCTGTGTTTAATTGTGAAGAAAAAAACCTCTTACGGCCTTTTGGGGCGATCCTTAAACAGTCTAGGAGTCAGAAAAGGGCCAGAGACACTGGATACCTACTGACATGACATCACAAAGACCTCATCTGTGTTTAATTGTGAAGAAAAAAACCTCTTACTGCCTTTTGGGGCGATCCTTAAACAGTCTAGGAGTCAGAAAAGGTCCAGAGACACTGGATGCCTACTGACATGACATCACAAAGACCTCATCTGTGTTTAATTGAGAAGAAAAAAACCTCTTACTGCCTTTTGGGGCGATCTTTAAACAGACTAAAAGTCAGAAAAGGGCCAGAGACACTGGATGCCTACGGACATGACATCACAAACACCTCACCTTTGTTTTATTTAGAAGAAAAAAACCTCTTACTGGCTTTGGGGCCATCTATAAACAGACTCAAAGTCAGAAAAGGGCCAGAGACACTGGATACCTACTGACATGACATCACAAAGACCTCATCTGTGTTTAATTGAGAATTAAAAAACCTCTTACTGCCTTTTGGGGCGATCTTTAAAAAGACTAAAAGTCAGAAAAGGGCCAGAGACACTGGATACCGACTGACATGACATCACAAAGACCTCACCTGTGTTTTATTGAGAAGAAAAACTTCTTACTGTCTTTTGAAGCGATCCTTAAACAGTCTAGGAGTCAGAAAAGGGCCAGAGACACTGGATACCTACTGAAATGACATCACAAAGACCTCATATGTGTTTAATTGAGAAGAAAAACCTCTGTCTTTTGAAGCGATCCTTAAACAGTCTAGGGGTCAGAAAAGGGCCAGAGACACTGGAGGCCTACTGACATGACATCACAAAGTCCTCATCTGTGTTTAATTGAGAAGAAAAACCTCTTACTGTCTTTTGAAGCGATCCTTAAACAGTCTAGGAGTCAGAAAAGGGCCAGAGACATTGGATGGCTAATGACATGACATCACAAAGACCTCATCTGTGTTTAATTGTGAAGAAAAAAACCTCTTACTGCCTTTTGGGGCGATCCTTAAACAGTCTAGGAGTCAGAAAAGGGCCAGAGACACTGGATGCCTAATGACATGACATCACAAAGACCTCATCTGTGTTTAATGGAGAAGAAAAAAACCTCTTACTGCCTTTTGGGGCGATCCTTAAACAGTCTAGGAGTCAGAAAAGGGCCAGAGACACTGGATGCCTACTGACATGACATCACAAACACCTCACCTTTGTTTTATTTAGAAGAAAAAAACCTCTTACTGGCTTTGGGGCCATCTATAAACAGACTGAAAGTCAGAAAAGGGCCAGAGACACTGGATACCTACTGACATGACATCACAAAAACCTCACCTGTGTTTAATTGAGAAGAAAAAAACCACTTACTGTCTTTTGAGGCGATCCTTAAACAGTCTAGGAGTCAGAAAAGGGCCAGAGACACTGGAGGCCTACTGACATGACATCACAAAGACCTCACCTGTGTTTACTTGAGAAGAAAAAAACCTCTTACTGCCTTTAGGGGCGATCCTTAAACAGTCTAGGTGTCAGAAAAGGGCCAAAGACACTGGAGGCCTACTGAGATGACATCACAAAGACCTCATCTGTGTTTAATTGAGAAGAAAAAAACCTCTTACTGCCTTTAGGGGCGATCCTTAAACAGTCTAGGAGTCAGAAAAGGGCCAGAGACACTGGAGGCCTACTGACATGACATCACAAAGACCTCACCTGTGTTTAATTGAGAAGAAAAAAACCTCTTACTGCCTTTTGGGGCGATCCTTAAACAGTCTAGGAGTCAGAAAAGGGCCAGAGACACTGGATACCTACTGACATGACATCACAAAGACCTCATCTGTGTTTAATTGAGAAGAAAAACCTCTTACTGTCTTTTGGGGCGATCCTTAAACAGTCTAGGAGTCAGAAAAGGGCCAGAGACACTGGATACCTAATGACATGACATCACAAAGACCTCATCTGTGTTTAATTGAGAAAAAAAACCTCTTACTGTCTTTTGAAGTGATCCTTAAACAGTCTAGGAGTCAGAAAAGGGCCAGAGACACTGGATGCCTACTGACATGACATCACAAAGACCTCATCTGTGTTTAATTGAGAAGAAAACCTCTTACTGTCTTTTGAAGCGATCCTTAAACAGTCTAGCAGTCAGAAAAGGGCCAGAGACACTGGAGGCCTACTGACATGACATCACAAAGACCTCATCTGTGTTTAATTGAGAAAAAAACCTCTTACTGTCTTTTGAAGCGATCCTTAAACAGTCTAGGAGTCAGAAAAGGTCCAGAGACACTGGATGCCTACTGACATGACATCACAAAGACCTCATCTGTGTTTAATTGAGAAGAAAAAAACCTCTTACTGCCTTTTGGGGCGATCTTTAAACAGACTAAAAGTCAGAAAAGGGCCAGAGACACTGGATGCCTACTGACATGACATCACAAAGACCTCATCTGTGTTTAATTGAGAAGAAAACCTCTTACTGTCTTTTGAAGCGATCCTTAAACAGTCTAGGAGTCAGAAAAGGGCCAGAGACACTGGATGCCTAATGACATGAAATCACAAAGACCTCATCTGTGTTTAATGGAGAAGAAAAAAACCTCTTACTGCCTTTTGGGGCCATCCTTAAACAGTCTAGGAGTCAGAAAAGGGCCAGAGACACTGGATGCCTACTGACATGACATCACAAACACCTCACCTTTGTTTTATTTAGAAGAAAAAAACCTCTTACTGGCTTTGGGGCCATCTATAAACAGACTGAAAGTCAGAAAAGGGCCAGAGACACTGGATACCTACTGACATGACATCACAAAAACCTCACCTGTATTTAATTGAAAAAAAAAAAACCACTTACTGTCTTTTGAGGCGATCCTTAAACAGTCTAGGAGTCAGAAAAGGGCCAGAGACACTGGATACCTAATGACATGACATCACAAAGACCTCATCTGTGTTTAATTGAGAAAAAAACCTCTTACTGTCTTTTGAAGCGATCCTTAAACAGTCTAGGAGTCAGAAAAGGGCCAGAGACACTGGATACCTACTGACATGACATCACAAAGACCTCATCTGTGTTTAATTGAGAAAAAAACCTCTTACTGCCTTTTGGGGCGATCCTTAAACAGTCTAGGAGTCAGAAAAGGGCCAGAGACACTGGATGCCTACTGACATGACATCACAAACACCTCACCTTTGTTTTATTTAGAAGAAAAAACCTCTTACTGGCTTTGGGGCCATCTATAAACAGACTGAAAGTCAGAAAAGGGCCAGAGACACTGGATACCTACTAACATGACATCACAAAAACCTCACCTGTATTTAATTGAAAAAAAAAAAACCACTTACTGTCTTTTGAGGCGATCCTTAAACAGTCTAGGAGTCAGAAAAGGGCCAGAGACACTGGATGGCTAATGACATGACATCACAAAGACCTCATCCGTGTTTAATTGTGAAGAAAAAAACCTCTTATTGCCTTTTGGGGCGATCCTTAAACAGTCTAGGAGTCAGAAAAGGGCCAGAGACACTGCATGCCTACTGACATGACATCACAAAGACCTCATCTGTGTTTAATTGAGAAAAAAACCTCTTACTGCCTTTTGGGGCGATCCTTAAACAGTCTAGGAGTCAGAAAAGGGCCAGAGACACTGCATGCCTACTGACATGACATCACAAAGACCTCATCTGTGTTTAATTGAGAAAAATACCTCTTACTGCCTTTTGGGGCGATCCTTAAACAGTCTAGGAGTCAGAAAAGGGCCAGAGACACTGGATACCTATTGACATGACATCACAAAGACCTCATCTGTGTTTAATTGAGAAGAAAAAAACCTCTTACTGCCTTTTGGGGCGATCTTTAAAAAGACTAAAAGTCAGAAAAGGGCCAGAGACACTGGATACCTACTGACATGACATCACAAAGACCTCATCTGTGTTTAATTGAGAAGAAAAACCTCTTACTGTCTTTTGAAGCGATCCTTAAACAGTCTAGGAGTCAGAAAAGGGCCAGAGACACTGGATACCTACTGAAATGACATCACAAAGACCTCATCTGTGTTTAATTGAGAAGAAAAACCTCTGTCTTTTGAAGCGATCCTTAAACAGTCTAGGAGTCAGAAAAGGGCCACACTGGAGGCCTACTGACATGACATCACAAAGACCTCACCTGTGTTTACTTGAGAAGAAAAAAACGTCTTACTGCCTTTAGGGGCGATCCTTAAACAGTCTAGGTGTCAGAAAAGGGCCAGAGACACTGGAGGCCTACTGAGATGACATCACAAAGACCTCATCTGTGTTTAATTGAGAAGAAAAAAACCTCTTACTGCCTTTAGGGGCGATCCTTAAACAGTCTAGGAGTCAGAAAAGGGCCAGAGACACTGGAGGCCTACTGACATGACATCACAAAGACCTCACTTGTGTTTAATTGAGAAGAAAAAAACCTCTTACTGCCTTTTGGGGCGGTCCTTAAACAGTCTAGGAGTCAGAAAAGGGCCAGAGACACTGGATACCTACTGACATGACATCACAAAGACCTCATCTGTGTTTAATTGAGAAGAAAAACCTCTTACTGTCTTTTGGGGCGATCCTTAAACAGTCTAGGAGTCAGAAAAGGGCCAGAGACACTGGATACCTAATGACATGACATCACAAAGACCTCATCTGTGTTTAATTGAGAAAAAAAACCTCTTACTGTCTTTTGAAGTGATCCTTAAACAGTCTAGGAGTCAGAAAAGGGCCAGAGACACTGGATGCCTACTGACATGACATCACAAAGACCTCATCTCTGTTTAATTGAGAATAAAAAAACCTCTTACTGCCTTTTGGGGCGATCTTTAAACAGACTAAAAGTCAGAAAAGGGCCAGAGACACTGGATACCTACTGACATGACATCACAAAGACCTCATCTGTGTTTAATTGAGAAAAAAAACCTCTTACTGTCTTTTGAAGCGATCCTTAAACAGTCTAGGAGTCAGAAAAGGTCCAGAGACACTGGATGCCTACTGACATGACATCACAAAGACCTCATCTGTGTTTAATTGAGAAGAAAAAAACCTCTTACTGCCTTTTGGGGCGATCTTTAAACAGACTAAAAGTCAGAAAAGGGCCAGAGACACTGGATACCTACTGACATGACATCACAAAGACCTCATCTGTGTTTAATTGAGAAGAACAACCTCTTACTGTCTTTTTAAGCGATCCTTAAACAGTCTAGGAGTCAGAAAAGGGCCAGAGACACTGGATGCCTAATGACATGACATCACAAAGACCTCATCTGTGTTTAATGGAGAAGAAAAAAACCTCTTACTGCCTTTTGGGGCGATCCTTAAACAGTCTAGGAGTCAGAAAAGGGCCAGAGACACTGGATGCCTACTGACATGACATCACAAACACCTCACCTTTGTTTTATTTAGAAGAAAAAAACCTCTTACTGGCTTTGGGGCCATCTATAAACAGACTGAAAGTCAGAAAAGGGCCAGAGACACTGGATACCTACTGACATGACATCACAAAGACCTCACCTGTGTTTAATTGAGAAGAAAAAAACCTCTTACTGCCTTTAGGGGCGATCCTTAAACAGTCTAGGTGTCAGAAAAGGGCCAGAGACACTGGAGGCCTACTGAGATGACATCACAAAGACCTCATCTGTGTTTAATTGAGAAGAAAAAAACCTCTTACTGCCTTTAGGGGCGATCCTTAAACAGTCTAGGAGTCAGAAAAGGGCCAGAGACACTGGAGGCCTACTGACATGACATCACAAAGACCTCACCTGTGTTTAATTGAGAAGAAAAAAACCTCTTACTGCCTTTTGGGGCGATCCTTAAACAGTCTAGGAGTCAAAAAAGGGCCAGAGACACTGGATACCTACTGACATGACATCACAAAGACCTCATCTGTGTTTAATTGAGAAGAAAAACCTCTTACTGTCTTTTGGGGCGATCCTTAAACAGTCTAGGAGTCAGAAAAGGGCCAGAGACACTGGATACCTAATGACATGACATCACAAAGACCTCATCTGTGTTTAATTGAGAAAAAAAACCTCTTACTGTCTTTTGAAGTGATCCTTAAACAGTCTAGGAGTCAGAAAAGGGCCAGAGACACTGGATGCCTACTGACATGACATCACAAAGACCTCATCTCTGTTTAATTGAGAATAAAAAAACCTCTTACTGCCTTTTGGGGCGATCTTTAAACAGACTAAAAGTCAGAAAAGGGCCAGAGACACTGGATACCTACTGACATGACATCACAAAGACCTCATCTGTGTTTAATTGAGAAAAAAAACCTCTTACTGTCTTTTGAAGCGATCCTTAAACAGTCTAGGAGTCAGAAAAGGTCCAGAGACACTGGATGCCTACTGACATGACATCACAAAGACCTCATCTGTGTTTAATTGAGAAGAAAAAAACCTCTTACTGCCTTTTGGGGCGATCTTTAAACAGACTAAAAGTCAGAAAAGGGCCAGAGACACTGGATACCTACTGACATGACATCACAAAGACCTCATCTGTGTTTAATTGAGAAGAACAACCTCTTACTGTCTTTTTAAGCGATCCTTAAACAGTCTAGGAGTCAGAAAAGGGCCAGAGACACTGGATGCCTAATGACATGACATCACAAAGACCTCATCTGTGTTTAATGGAGAAGAAAAAAACCTCTTACTGCCTTTTGGGGCGATCCTTAAACAGTCTAGGAGTCAGAAAAGGGCCAGAGACACTGGATGCCTACTGACATGACATCACAAACACCTCACCTTTGTTTTATTTAGAAGAAAAAAACCTCTTACTGGCTTTGGGGCCATCTATAAACAGACTGAAAGTCAGAAAAGGGCCAGAGACACTGGATACCTACTGACATGACATCACAAAGACCTCACCTGTGTTTAATTGAGAAGAAAAAAACCTCTTACTGCCTTTAGGGGCGATCCTTAAACAGTCTAGGTGTCAGAAAAGGGCCAGAGACACTGGAGGCCTACTGAGATGACATCACAAAGACCTCATCTGTGTTTAATTGAGAAGAAAAAAACCTCTTACTGCCTTTAGGGGCGATCCTTAAACAGTCTAGGAGTCAGAAAAGGGCCAGAGACACTGGAGGCCTACTGATATGACATCACAAAGACCTCACCTGTGTTTAATTGAGAAGAAAAAAACCTCTTACTGCCTTTTGGGGCGATCCTTAAACAGTCTAGGAGTCAAAAAAGGGCCAGAGACACTGGATACCTACTGACATGACATCACAAAGACCTCATCTGTGTTTAATTGAGAAGAAAAACCTCTTACTGTCTTTTGGGGCGATCCTTAAACAGTCTAGGAGTCAGAAAAGGGCCAGAGACACTGGATACCTAATGACATGACATCACAAAGACCTCATCTGTGTTTAATTGAGAAAAAAAACCTCTTACTGTCTTTTGAAGTGATCCTTAAACAGTCTAGGAGTCAGAAAAGGGCCAGAGACACTGGATGCCTACTGACATGACATCACAAAGACCTCATCTCTGTTTAATTGAGAATAAAAAAACCTCTTACTGCCTTTTGGGGCGATCTTTAAACAGACTAAAAGTCAGAAAAGGGCCAGAGACACTGGATACCTACTGACATGACATCACAAAGACCTCATCTGTGTTTAATTGAGAAAAAAAACCTCTTACTGTCTTTTGAAGCGATCCTTAAACAGTCTAGGAGTCAGAAAAGGTCCAGAGACACTGGATGCCTACTGACATGACATCACAAAGACCTCATCTGTGTTTAATTGAGAAGAAAAAAACCTCTTACTGCCTTTTGGGGCGATCTTTAAACAGACTAAAAGTCAGAAAAGGGCCAGAGACACTGGATACCTACTGACATGACATCACAAAGACCTCATCTGTGTTTAATTGAGAAGAACAACCTCTTACTGTCTTTTTAAGCGATCCTTAAACAGTCTAGGAGTCAGAAAAGGGCCAGAGACACTGGATGCCTAATGACATGACATCACAAAGACCTCATCTGTGTTTAATGGAGAAGAAAAAAACCTCTTACTGCCTTTTGGGGCGATCCTTAAACAGTCTAGGAGTCAGAAAAGGGCCAGAGACACTGGATGCCTACTGACATGACATCACAAACACCTCACCTTTGTTTTATTTAGAAGAAAAAAACCTCTTACTGGCTTTGGGGCCATCTATAAACAGACTGAAAGTCAGAAAAGGGCCAGAGACACTGGATACCTACTGACATGACATCACAAAGACCTCACCTGTGTTTAATTGAGAAGAAAAAAACCTCTTACTGCCTTTAGGGGCGATCCTTAAACAGTCTAGGTGTCAGAAAAGGGCCAGAGACACTGGAGGCCTACTGAGATGACATCACAAAGACCTCATCTGTGTTTAATTGAGAAGAAAAAAACCTCTTACTGCCTTTAGGGGCGATCCTTAAACAGTCTAGGAGTCAGAAAAGGGCCAGAGACACTGGAGGCCTACTGACATGACATCACAAAGACCTCACCTGTGTTTAATTGAGAAGAAAAAAACCTCTTACTGCCTTTTGGGGCGATCCTTAAACAGTCTAGGAGTCAAAAAAGGGCCAGAGACACTGGATACCTACTGACATGACATCACAAAGACCTCATCTGTGTTTAATTGAGAAGAAAAACCTCTTACTGTCTTTTGGGGCGATCCTTAAACAGTCTAGGAGTCAGAAAAGGGCCAGAGACACTGGATACCTAATGACATGACATCACAAAGACCTCATCTGTGTTTAATTGAGAAAAAAAACCTCTTACTGTCTTTTGAAGTGATCCTTAAACAGTCTAGGAGTCAGAAAAGGGCCAGAGACACTGGATGCCTACTGACATGACATCACAAAGACCTCATCTCTGTTTAATTGAGAATAAAAAAACCTCTTACTGCCTTTTGGGGCGATCTTTAAACAGACTAAAAGTCAGAAAAGGGCCAGAGACACTGGATACCTACTGACATGACATCACAAAGACCTCATCTGTGTTTAATTGAGAAAAAAAACCTCTTACTGTCTTTTGAAGCGATCCTTAAACAGTCTAGGAGTCAGAAAAGGTCCAGAGACACTGGATGCCTACTGACATGACATCACAAAGACCTCATCTGTGTTTAATTGAGAAGAAAAAAACCTCTTACTGCCTTTTGGGGCGATCTTTAAACAGACTAAAAGTCAGAAAAGGGCCAGAGACACTGGATACCTACTGACATGACATCACAAAGACCTCATCTGTGTTTAATTGAGAAGAACAACCTCTTACTGTCTTTTTAAGCGATCCTTAAACAGTCTAGGAGTCAGAAAAGGGCCAGAGACACTGGATGCCTAATGACATGACATCACAAAGACCTCATCTGTGTTTAATGGAGAAGAAAACCTCTTACTGCCTTTTGGGGCGATCCTTAAACAGTCTAGGAGTCAGAAAAGGGCCAGAGACACTGGATGCCTACTGACATGACATCACAAACACCTCACCTTTGTTTTATTTAGAAGAAAAAAACCTCTTACTGGCTTTGGGGCCATCTATAAACAGACTGAAAGTCAGAAAAGGGCCAGAGACACTGGATACCTACTGACATGACATCACAAAGACCTCACCTGTGTTTAATTGAGAAGAAAAAAACCTCTTACTGCCTTTAGGGGCGATCCTTAAACAGTCTAGGTGTCAGAAAAGGGCCAGAGACACTGGAGGCCTACTGAGATGACATCACAAAGACCTCATCTGTGTTTAATTGAGAAGAAAAAAACCTCTTACTGCCTTTAGGGACGATCCTTAAACAGTCTAGGAGTCAGAAAAGGGCCAGAGACACTGGAGGCCTACTGACATGACATCACAAAGACCTCACTTGTGTTTAATTGAGAAGAAAAAAACCTCTTACTGCCTTTTGGGGCGATCCTTAAACAGTCTAGGAGTCAGAAAAGGGCCAGAGACACTGGATACCTACTGACATGACATCACAAAGACCTCATCTGTGTTTAATTGAGAAGAAAAACCTCTTACTGTCTTTTGGGGCGATCCTTAAACAGTCTAGGAGTCAGAAAAGGGCCAGAGACACTGGATACCTAATGACATGACATCACAAAGACCTCATCTGTGTTTAATTGAGAAAAAGAACCTCTTACTGTCTTTTGAAGTGATCCTTAAACAGTCTAGGAGTCAGAAAAGGGCCAGAGACACTGGATGCCTACTGACATGACATCACAAAGACCTCATCTGTGTTTAATTGAGAAGAAAACCTCTTACTGTCTTTTGAAGCGATCCTTAAACAGTCTAGGAGTCAGAAAAGGGCCAGAGACACTGGAGGCCTACTGACATGACATCACAAAGACCTCATCTGTGTTTAATTGAGAAAAAAACCTCTTACTGTCTTTTGAAGCGATCCTTAAACAGTCTAGGAGTCAGAAAAGGTCCAGAGACACTGGATGCCTACTGACATGACATCACAAAGACCTCATCTGTGTTTAATTGAGAAGAAAAAAAGCTCTTACTGCCTTTTGGGGCGATCTTTAAACAGACTAAAAGTCAGAAAAGGGCCAGAGACACTGGATACCTACTGACATGACATCACAAAGACCTCATCTGTGTTTAATTGAGAAGAACAACCTCTTACTGTCTTTTTAAGCGATCCTTAAACAGTCTAGGAGTCAGAAAAGGGCCAGAGACACTGGATGCCTAATGACATGACATCACAAAGACCTCATCTGTGTTTAATGGAGAAGAAAAAAACCTCTTACTGCCTTTTGGGGCGATCCTTAAACAGTCTAGGAGTCAGAAAAGGGCCAGAGACACTGGATGCCTACTGACATGACATCACAAACACCTCACCTTTGTTTTATTTAGAAGAAAAAAACCTCTTACTGGCTTTGGGGCCATCTATAAACAGACTGAAAGTCAGAAAAGGGCCAGAGACACTGGATACCTACTGACATGACATCACAAAGACCTCACCTGTGTTTAATTGAGAAGAAAAAAACCTCTTACTGCCTTTAGGGGCGATCCTTAAACAGTCTAGGTGTCAGAAAAGGGCCAGAGACACTGGAGGCCTACTGAGATGACATCACAAAGACCTCATCTGTGTTTAATTGAGAAGAAAAAAACCTCTTACTGCCTTTAGGGGCGATCCTTAAACAGTCTAGGAGTCAGAAAAGGGCCAGAGACACTGGAGGCCTACTGACATGACATCACAAAGACCTCACCTGTGTTTAATTGAGAAGAAAAAAACCTCTTACTGCCTTTTGGGGCGATCCTTAAACAGTCTAGGAGTCAGAAAAGGGCCAGAGACACTGGAGGCCTACTGAGATGACATCACAAAGACCTCATCTGTGTTTAATTGAGAAGAAAAAAACCTCTTACTGCCTTTAGGGGCGATCCTTAAACAGTCTAGGAGTCAGAAAAGGGCCAGAGACACTGGATACCTAATGACATGACATCACAAAGACCTCATCTGTGTTTAATTGAGAAAAAAAACCTCTTACTGTCTTTTGAAGTGATCCTTAAACAGTCTAGGAGTCAGAAAAGGGCCAGAGACACTGGATGCCTACTGACATGACATCACAAAGACCTCATCTCTGTTTAATTGAGAATAAAAAAACCTCTTACTGCCTTTTGGGGCGATCTTTAAACAGACTAAAAGTCAGAAAAGGGCCAGAGACACTGGATACCTACTGACATGACATCACAAAGACCTCATCTGTGTTTAATTGAGAAAAAAAACCTCTTACTGTCTTTTGAAGCGATCCTTAAACAGTCTAGGAGTCAGAAAAGGTCCAGAGACACTGGATGCCTACTGACATGACATCACAAAGACCTCATCTGTGTTTAATTGAGAAGAAAAAAACCTCTTACTGCCTTTTGGGGCGATCTTTAAACAGACTAAAAGTCAGAAAAGGGCCAGAGACACTGGATACCTACTGACATGACATCACAAAGACCTCATCTGTGTTTAATTGAGAAGAACAACCTCTTACTGTCTTTTTAAGCGATCCTTAAACAGTCTAGGAGTCAGAAAAGGGCCAGAGACACTGGATGCCTAATGACATGACATCACAAAGACCTCATCTGTGTTTAATGGAGAAGAAAAAAACCTCTTACTGCCTTTTGGGGCGATCCTTAAACAGTCTAGGAGTCAGAAAAGGGCCAGAGACACTGGATGCCTACTGACATGACATCACAAACACCTCACCTTTGTTTTATTTAGAAGAAAAAAACCTCTTACTGGCTTTGGGGCCATCTATAAACAGACTGAAAGTCAGAAAAGGGCCAGAGACACTGGATACCTACTGACATGACATCACAAAGACCTCACCTGTGTTTAATTGAGAAGAAAAAAACCTCTTACTGCCTTTAGGGGCGATCCTTAAACAGTCTAGGTGTCAGAAAAGGGCCAGAGACACTGGAGGCCTACTGAGATGACATCACAAAGACCTCATCTGTGTTTAATTGAGAAGAAAAAAACCTCTTACTGCCTTTAGGGGCGATCCTTAAACAGTCTAGGAGTCAGAAAAGGGCCAGAGACACTGGAGGCCTACTGACATGACATCACAAAGACCTCACCTGTGTTTAATTGAGAAGAAAAAAACCTCTTACTGCCTTTTGGGGCGATCCTTAAACAGTCTAGGAGTCAAAAAAGGGCCAGAGACACTGGATACCTACTGACATGACATCACAAAGACCTCATCTGTGTTTAATTGAGAAGAAAAACCTCTTACTGTCTTTTGGGGCGATCCTTAAACAGTCTAGGAGTCAGAAAAGGGCCAGAGACACTGGATACCTAATGACATGACATCACAAAGACCTCATCTGTGTTTAATTGAGAAAAAAAACCTCTTACTGTCTTTTGAAGTGATCCTTAAACAGTCTAGGAGTCAGAAAAGGGCCAGAGACACTGGATGCCTACTGACATGACATCACAAAGACCTCATCTCTGTTTAATTGAGAATAAAAAAACCTCTTACTGCCTTTTGGGGCGATCTTTAAACAGACTAAAAGTCAGAAAAGGGCCAGAGACACTGGATACCTACTGACATGACATCACAAAGACCTCATCTGTGTTTAATTGAGAAAAAAAACCTCTTACTGTCTTTTGAAGCGATCCTTAAACAGTCTAGGAGTCAGAAAAGGTCCAGAGACACTGGATGCCTACTGACATGACATCACAAAGACCTCATCTGTGTTTAATTGAGAAGAAAAAAACCTCTTACTGCCTTTTGGGGCGATCTTTAAACAGACTAAAAGTCAGAAAAGGGCCAGAGACACTGGATACCTACTGACATGACATCACAAAGACCTCATCTGTGTTTAATTGAGAAGAACAACCTCTTACTGTCTTTTTAAGCGATCCTTAAACAGTCTAGGAGTCAGAAAAGGGCCAGAGACACTGGATGCCTAATGACATGACATCACAAAGACCTCATCTGTGTTTAATGGAGAAGAAAACCTCTTACTGCCTTTTGGGGCGATCCTTAAACAGTCTAGGAGTCAGAAAAGGGCCAGAGACACTGGATGCCTACTGACATGACATCACAAACACCTCACCTTTGTTTTATTTAGAAGAAAAAAACCTCTTACTGGCTTTGGGGCCATCTATAAACAGACTGAAAGTCAGAAAAGGGCCAGAGACACTGGATACCTACTGACATGACATCACAAAGACCTCACCTGTGTTTAATTGAGAAGAAAAAAACCTCTTACTGCCTTTAGGGGCGATCCTTAAACAGTCTAGGTGTCAGAAAAGGGCCAGAGACACTGGAGGCCTACTGAGATGACATCACAAAGACCTCATCTGTGTTTAATTGAGAAGAAAAAAACCTCTTACTGCCTTTAGGGGCGATCCTTAAACAGTCTAGGAGTCAGAAAAGGGCCAGAGACACTGGAGGCCTACTGACATGACATCACAAAGACCTCACTTGTGTTTAATTGAGAAGAAAAAAACCTCTTACTGCCTTTTGGGGCGATCCTTAAACAGTCTAGGAGTCAGAAAAGGGCCAGAGACACTGGATACCTACTGACATGACATCACAAAGACCTCATCTGTGTTTAATTGAGAAGAAAAACCTCTTACTGTCTTTTGGGGCGATCCTTAAACAGTCTAGGAGTCAGAAAAGGGCCAGAGACACTGGATACCTAATGACATGACATCACAAAGACCTCATCTGTGTTTAATTGAGAAAAAGAACCTCTTACTGTCTTTTGAAGTGATCCTTAAACAGTCTAGGAGTCAGAAAAGGGCCAGAGACACTGGATGCCTACTGACATGACATCACAAAGACCTCATCTGTGTTTAATTGAGAAGAAAACCTCTTACTGTCTTTTGAAGCGATCCTTAAACAGTCTAGGAGTCAGAAAAGGGCCAGAGACACTGGAGGCCTACTGACATGACATCACAAAGACCTCATCTGTGTTTAATTGAGAAAAAAACCTCTTACTGTCTTTTGAAGCGATCCTTAAACAGTCTAGGAGTCAGAAAAGGTCCAGAGACACTGGATGCCTACTGACATGACATCACAAAGACCTCATCTGTGTTTAATTGAGAAGAAAAAAAGCTCTTACTGCCTTTTGGGGCGATCTTTAAACAGACTAAAAGTCAGAAAAGGGCCAGAGACACTGGATACCTACTGACATGACATCACAAAGACCTCATCTGTGTTTAATTGAGAAGAACAACCTCTTACTGTCTTTTTAAGCGATCCTTAAACAGTCTAGGAGTCAGAAAAGGGCCAGAGACACTGGATGCCTAATGACATGACATCACAAAGACCTCATCTGTGTTTAATGGAGAAGAAAAAAACCTCTTACTGCCTTTTGGGGCGATCCTTAAACAGTCTAGGAGTCAGAAAAGGGCCAGAGACACTGGATGCCTACTGACATGACATCACAAACACCTCACCTTTGTTTTATTTAGAAGAAAAAAACCTCTTACTGGCTTTGGGGCCATCTATAAACAGACTGAAAGTCAGAAAAGGGCCAGAGACACTGGATACCTACTGACATGACATCACAAAGACCTCACCTGTGTTTAATTGAGAAGAAAAAAACCTCTTACTGCCTTTAGGGGCGATCCTTAAACAGTCTAGGTGTCAGAAAAGGGCCAGAGACACTGGAGGCCTACTGAGATGACATCACAAAGACCTCATCTGTGTTTAATTGAGAAGAAAAAAACCTCTTACTGCCTTTAGGGGCGATCCTTAAACAGTCTAGGAGTCAGAAAAGGGCCAGAGACACTGGAGGCCTACTGACATGACATCACAAAGACCTCACCTGTGTTTAATTGAGAAGAAAAAAACCTCTTACTGCCTTTTGGGGCGATCCTTAAACAGTCTAGGAGTCAGAAAAGGGCCAGAGACACTGGAGGCCTACTGAGATGACATCACAAAGACCTCATCTGTGTTTAATTGAGAAGAAAAAAACCTCTTACTGCCTTTAGGGGCGATCCTTAAACAGTCTAGGAGTCAGAAAAGGGCCAGAGACACTGGATACCTAATGACATGACATCACAAAGACCTCATCTGTGTTTAATTGAGAAAAAAAACCTCTTACTGTCTTTTGAAGTGATCCTTAAACAGTCTAGGAGTCAGAAAAGGGCCAGAGACACTGGATGCCTACTGACATGACATCACAAAGACCTCATCTCTGTTTAATTGAGAATAAAAAAACCTCTTACTGCCTTTTGGGGCGATCTTTAAACAGACTAAAAGTCAGAAAAGGGCCAGAGACACTGGATACCTACTGACATGACATCACAAAGACCTCATCTGTGTTTAATTGAGAAAAAAAACCTCTTACTGTCTTTTGAAGCGATCCTTAAACAGTCTAGGAGTCAGAAAAGGTCCAGAGACACTGGATGCCTACTGACATGACATCACAAAGACCTCATCTGTGTTTAATTGAGAAGAAAAAAACCTCTTACTGCCTTTGGGGGCGATCTTTAAACAGACTAAAAGTCAGAAAAGGGCCAGAGACACTGGATACCTACTGACATGACATCACAAAGACCTCATCTGTGTTTAATTGAGAAGAACAACCTCTTACTGTCTTTTTAAGCGATCCTTAAACAGTCTAGGAGTCAGAAAAGGGCCAGAGACACTGGATGCCTAATGACATGACATCACAAAGACCTCATCTGTGTTTAATGGAGAAGAAAACCTCTTACTGCCTTTTGGGGCGATCCTTAAACAGTCTAGGAGTCAGAAAAGGGCCAGAGACACTGGATGCCTACTGACATGACATCACAAACACCTCACCTTTGTTTTATTTAGAAGAAAAAAACCTCTTACTGGCTTTGGGGCCATCTATAAACAGACTGAAAGTCAGAAAAGGGCCAGAGACACTGGATACCTACTGACATGACATCACAAAGACCTCACCTGTGTTTAATTGAGAAGAAAAAAACCTCTTACTGCCTTTAGGGGCGATCCTTAAACAGTCTAGGTGTCAGAAAAGGGCCAGAGACACTGGAGGCCTACTGAGATGACATCACAAAGACCTCATCTGTGTTTAATTGAGAAGAAAAAAACCTCTTACTGCCTTTAGGGGCGATCCTTAAACAGTCTAGGAGTCAGAAAAGGGCCAGAGACACTGGAGGCCTACTGACATGACATCACAAAGACCTCACTTGTGTTTAATTGAGAAGAAAAAAACCTCTTACTGCCTTTTGGGGCGATCCTTAAACAGTCTAGGAGTCAGAAAAGGGCCAGAGACACTGGATACCTACTGACATGACATCACAAAGACCTCATCTGTGTTTAATTGAGAAGAAAAACCTCTTACTGTCTTTTGGGGCGATCCTTAAACAGTCTAGGAGTCAGAAAAGGGCCAGAGACACTGGATACCTAATGACATGACATCACAAAGACCTCATCTGTGTTTAATTGAGAAAAAGAACCTCTTACTGTCTTTTGAAGTGATCCTTAAACAGTCTAGGAGTCAGAAAAGGGCCAGAGACACTGGATGCCTACTGACATGACATCACAAAGACCTCATCTGTGTTTAATTGAGAAGAAAACCTCTTACTGTCTTTTGAAGCGATCCTTAAACAGTCTAGGAGTCAGAAAAGGGCCAGAGACACTGGAGGCCTACTGACATGACATCACAAAGACCTCATCTGTGTTTAATTGAGAAAAAAACCTCTTACTGTCTTTTGAAGCGATCCTTAAACAGTCTAGGAGTCAGAAAAGGTCCAGAGACACTGGATGCCTACTGACATGACATCACAAAGACCTCATCTGTGTTTAATTGAGAAGAAAAAAAGCTCTTACTGCCTTTTGGGGCGATCTTTAAACAGACTAAAAGTCAGAAAAGGGCCAGAGACACTGGATACCTACTGACATGACATCACAAAGACCTCATCTGTGTTTAATTGAGAAGAACAACCTCTTACTGTCTTTTTAAGCGATCCTTAAACAGTCTAGGAGTCAGAAAAGGGCCAGAGACACTGGATGCCTAATGACATGACATCACAAAGACCTCATCTGTGTTTAATGGAGAAGAAAAAAACCTCTTACTGCCTTTTGGGGCGATCCTTAAACAGTCTAGGAGTCAGAAAAGGGCCAGAGACACTGGATGCCTACTGACATGACATCACAAACACCTCACCTTTGTTTTATTTAGAAGAAAAAAACCTCTTACTGGCTTTGGGGCCATCTATAAACAGACTGAAAGTCAGAAAAGGGCCAGAGACACTGGATACCTACTGACATGACATCACAAAGACCTCACCTGTGTTTAATTGAGAAGAAAAAAACCTCTTACTGCCTTTAGGGGCGATCCTTAAACAGTCTAGGTGTCAGAAAAGGGCCAGAGACACTGGAGGCCTACTGAGATGACATCACAAAGACCTCATCTGTGTTTAATTGAGAAGAAAAAAACCTCTTACTGCCTTTAGGGGCGATCCTTAAACAGTCTAGGAGTCAGAAAAGGGCCAGAGACACTGGAGGCCTACTGACATGACATCACAAAGACCTCACCTGTGTTTAATTGAGAAGAAAAAAACCTCTTACTGCCTTTTGGGGCGATCCTTAAACAGTCTAGGAGTCAGAAAAGGGCCAGAGACACTGGAGGCCTACTGAGATGACATCACAAAGACCTCATCTGTGTTTAATTGAGAAGAAAAAAACCTCTTACTGCCTTTAGGGGCGATCCTTAAACAGTGTAGGAGTCAGAAAAGGGCCAGAGACACTGGAGGCCTACTGACATGACATCACAAAGACCTCACCTGTGTTTAATTGAGAAGAAAAAAACCTCTTACTGCCTTTTGGGGCGATCCTTAAACAGTCTAGGAGTCAAAAAAGGGCCAGAGACACTGGATACCTACTGACATGACATCACAAAGACCTCATCTGTGTTTAATTGAGAAGAAAAACCTCTTACTGTCTTTTGGGGCGATCCTTAAACAGTCTAGGAGTCAGAAAAGGGCCAGAGACACTGGATACCTAATGACATGACATCACAAAGACCTCATCTGTGTTTAATTGAGAAAAAAAACCTCTTACTGTCTTTTGAAGTGATCCTTAAACAGTCTAGGAGTCAGAAAAGGGCCAGAGACACTGGATGCCTACTGACATGACATCACAAAGACCTCATCTCTGTTTAATTGAGAATAAAAAAACCTCTTACTGCCTTTTGGGGCGATCTTTAAACAAAGTCAGAAAAGGGCCAGAGACACTGGATACCTACTGACATGACATCACAAAGACCTCATCTGTGTTTAATTGAGAAAAAAACCTCTTACTGTCTTTTGAAGCGATCCTTAAACAGTCTAGGAGTCAGAAAAGGTCCAGAGACACTGGATGCCTACTGACATGACATCACAAAGACCTCATCTGTGTTTAATTGAGAAGAAAAAAACCTCTTACTGCCTTTTGGGGCGATCTTTAAACAGACTAAAAGTCAGAAAAGGGCCAGAGACACTGGATACCTACTGACATGACATCACAAAGACCTCATCTGTGTTTAATTGAGAAGAACAACCTCTTACTGTCTTTTTAAGCGATCCTTAAACAGTCTAGGAGTCAGAAAAGGGCCAGAGACACTGGATGCCTAATGACATGACATCACAAAGACCTCATCTGTGTTTAATGGAGAAGAAAAAAACCTCTTACTGCCTTTTGGGGCGATCCTTAAACAGTCTAGGAGTCAGAAAAGGGCCAGAGACACTGGATGCCTACTGACATGACATCACAAACACCTCACCTTTGTTTTATTTAGAAGAAAAAAACCTCTTACTGGCTTTGGGGCCATCTATAAACAGACTGAAAGTCAGAAAAGGGCTAGAGACACTGGATACCTACTGACATGACATCACAAAGACCTCACCTGTGTTTAATTGAGAAGAAAAAAACCTCTTACTGCCTTTAGGGGCGATCCTTAAACAGTCTAGGTGTCAGAAAAGGGCCAGAGACACTGGAGGCCTACTGAGATGACATCACAAAGACCTCATCTGTGTTTAATTGAGAAGAAAAAAACCTCTTACTGCCTTTAGGGGCGATCCTTAAACAGAAAAGGGCCAGAGACACTGGAGGCCTACTGACATGACATCACAAAGACCTCACCTGTGTTTAATTGAGAAGAAAAAAACCTCTTACTGCCTTTTGGGGCGATCCTTAAACAGTCTAGGAGTCAAAAAAGGGCCAGAGACACTGGATACCTACTGACATGACATCACAAAGACCTCATCTGTGTTTAATTGAGAAGAAAAACCTCTTACTGTCTTTTGGGGCGATCCTTAAACAGTCTAGGAGTCAGAAAAGGGCCAGAGACACTGGATACCTAATGACATGACATCACAAAGACCTCATCTGTGTTTAATTGAGAAAAAAAACCTCTTACTGTCTTTTGAAGTGATCCTTAAACAGTCTAGGAGTCAGAAAAGGGCCAGAGACACTGGATGCCTACTGACATGACATCACAAAGACCTCATCTCTGTTTAATTGAGAATAAAAAAACCTCTTACTGCCTTTTGGGGCGATCTTTAAACAGACTAAAAGTCAGAAAAGGGCCAGAGACACTGGATACCTACTGACATGACATCACAAAGACCTCATCTGTTTTTAATTGAGAAAAAAACCTCTTACTGTCTTTTGAAGCGATCCTTAAACAGTCTAGGAGTCAGAAAAGGGCCAGAGACACTGGAGGCCTACTGAGATGACATCACAAAGACCTCATCTGTGTTTAATTGAGAAGGAAAACCTCTTACTGTCTTTTTAAGCGATCCTTAAACAGTCTAGGAGTCAGAAAAGGGCCAGAGACACTGGAGGCCTACTGACATGACATCACAAAGACCTCACCTGTGTTTGATTGAGAAGAAAAAAACCTCTTACTGCCTTTTGGGGCGATCCTTAAACAGTCTAGGAGTCAGAAAAGGGCCAGAGACACTGGATACCTACTGACATGACATCACAAAGACCTCACCTGTGTTTAATTGAGAAGAAAAACCTCTTACTGTCTTTTGAAGCGATCCTTAAACAGTCTACGAGTCAGAAAAGGGCTAGAGACACTGGATGGCTAATGACATGACATAGCAAAGACCTCATCTGTGTTTAATTGTGAAGAAAAAAACCTCTTACTGCCTTTTGGGGCGATCCTTAAACAGTCTAGGAGTCAGAAAAGGGCCAGACAATGGATGCCTACTGACATGACATCACAAAGACCTCATCTGTGTTTAATTGAGTAAAAAACCTCTTACTGCCTTTTGGGGCGATCTTTAAACAGACTAAAAGTCAGAAAAGGGCCAGAGACACTGGATACCTACTGACATGACATCACAAAGACCTCATCTGTGTTTAATTGAGAAGACAAACCTCTTACTGTCTTTTTAAGAGATCCTTAAACAGTCTAGGAGTCAGAAAAGGGCCAGAGACACTGGATGCCTAATGACATGACATCACAAAGACCTCATCTGTGTTTAATGGAGAAGAAAAAAACCTCTTACTGCCTTTTGGGGCGATCTTTAAAAAGACTAAAAGTCAGAAAAGGGCCAGAGACACTGGATACCTACTGACAAGACATCACAAAGACCTCATCTGTGTTTAATTGAGAAGAAAAACCTCTTACTGTCTTTTGAAGCGATCCTTAAACAGTCTAGGAGTCAGAAAAGGGCCAGAGACACTGGAGGCCTACTGAGATGACATCACAAAGACCTCATCTGTGTTTAATTGAGAAGAAAGACGATCTTTAAAAAGACTTACTGCCAGTCTAGGAGTCAGAAAAGGGCCAGAGACACTGCATGCCTACTGACATGACATCACAAAGACCTCATCTGTGTTTAATTGAGAAGAAAAACCTCTTACTGTCTTTTGAAGCGATCCTTAAACAGTCTAGGAGTCAGAAAAGGGCCAGAGACACTGGAGGCCTACTGAGATTACATCACAAAGACCTCATCTGTGTTTAATTGAGAAGAAAAAAACCTCTTACTGCCTTTAGGGGCGATCCTTAAACAGTCTAGGAGTCAGAAAAGGGCCAGAGACACTGGAGGCCTACTGAGATGACATCACAAAGACCTCATCTGTGTTTAATTGAGAAGAAAAAAACCTCTTACTGTCTTTTGAAGCGATCCTTAAACAGTCTAGGAGTCAGAAAAGGGCCAGAGACACTGGAGGCCTACTGACATGACATCACAAAGACCTCATCTGTGTTTAATTGAGAAAAAAACCTCTTACTGTCTTTTGAAGCGATCCTTAAACAGTCTAGGAGTCAGAAAAGGTCCAGAGACACTGGATGCCTACTTACATGACATCACAAAGACCTCATCTGTGTTTAATTGAGAAGAAAAAAAAATCTTACTGCCTTTTGGGGCGATCTTTAAACAGACTAAAAGTCAGAAAAGGGCCAGAGACACTGGATACCTACTGACATGACATCACAAAGACCTCATCTGTGTTTAATTGAGAAGAAAAACCTCTTACTGTCTTTTTAAGCGATCCTTAAACAGTCTAGGAGTCAGAAAAGGGCCAGAGACACTGGATGCCTAATGACATGACATCACAAAGACCTCATCTGTGTTTAATGGAGAAGAAAAAAACCTCTTACTGCCTTTTGGGGCGATCCTTAAACAGTCTAGGAGTCAGAAAAGGGCCAGAGACACTGGATGCCTACTGACATGACTTCACAAACACCTCACCTTTGTTTTATTTAGAAGAAAAAAACCTCTTACTGTCTTTTTAAGCGATCCTTAAACAGTCTAGGAGTCAGAAAAGGGCCAGAGACACTGGATACCTACTGACCTGACATCACAAAAACCTCACCTGTGTTTAATTGAGAAGAAAAAAACCTCTTACTGCCTTTAGGGGCGATCCTTAAACAGTCTAGGAGTCAGAAAAGGGCCAGAGACACTGGAGGCCTACTGACATGACATCACAAAGACCTCACCTGTGTTTAATTGAGAAGAAAAAAACCTCTTACTGCCTTTTGGGGCGATCCTTAAACAGTCTAGGAGTCAGAAAAGGGCCAGAGACACTGGAGGCCTACTGAGATGACATCACAAAGACCTCATATGTGTTTAATTGAGAAGAAAAAAACCTCTTACTGCCTTTAGGGGCGATCCTTAAACAGTCTAGGAGTCAGAAAAGGGCCAGAGACACTGGAGGCCTACTGACATGACATCACAAAGACCTCACCTGTGTTTAATTGAGAAGAAAAAAACCTCTTACTGCCTTTTGGGGCGATCCTTAAACAGTCTAGGAGTCAAAAAAGGGCCAGAGACACTGGATACCTACTGACATGACATCACAAAGACCTCATCTGTGTTTAATTGAGAAGAAAAACCTCTTACTGTCTTTTGGGGCGATCCTTAAACAGTCTAGGAGTCAGAAAAGGGCCAGAGACACTGGATACCTAATGACATGACATCACAAAGACCTCATCTGTGTTTAATTGAGAAAAAAAACCTCTTACTGTCTTTTGAAGTGATCCTTAAACAGTCTAGGAGTCAGAAAAGGGCCAGAGACACTGGATGCCTACTGACATGACATCACAAAGACCTCATCTCTGTTTAATTGAGAATAAAAAAACCTCTTACTGCCTTTTGGGGCGATCTTTAAACAGACTAAAAGTCAGAAAAGGGCCAGAGACACTGGATACCTACTGACATGACATCACAAAGACCTCATCTGTGTTTAATTGAGAAAAAAACCTCTTACTGTCTTTTGAAGCGATCCTTAAACAGTCTAGGAGTCAGAAAAGGTCCAGAGACACTAGATGCCTACTGACATGACATCACAAAGACCTCATCTGTGTTTAATTGAGAAGAAAAAAACCTCTTACTGCCTTTTGGGGCGATCTTTAAACAGACTAAAAGTCAGAAAAGGGCCAGAGACACTGGATACCTACTGACATGACATCACAAAGACCTCATCTGTGTTTAATTGAGAAGAACAACCTCTTACTGTCTTTTTAAGCGATCCTTAAACAGTCTAGGAGTCAGAAAAGGGCCAGAGACACTGGATGCCTAATGACATGACATCACAAAGACCTCATCTGTGTTTAATGGAGAAGAAAAAAACCTCTTACTGCCTTTTGGGGCGATCCTTAAACAGTCTAGGAGTCAGAAAAGGGCCAGAGACACTGGATGCCTACTGACATGACATCACAAACACCTCACCTTTGTTTTATTTAGAAGAAAAAAACCTCTTACTGGCTTTGGGGCCATCTATAAACAGACTGAAAGTCAGAAAATGGCCAGAGACACTGGATACCTACTGACATGACATCACAAAGACCTCACCTGTGTTTAATTGAGAAGAAAAAAACCTCTTACTGCCTTTAGGGGCGATCCTTAAACAGTCTAGGTGTCAGAAAAGGGCCAGAGACACTGGAGGCCTACTGAGATGACATCACAAAGACCTCATCTGTGTTTAATTGAGAAGAAAAAAACCTCTTACTGCCTTTAGGGGCGATCCTTAAACAGTCTAGGAGTCAGAAAAGGGCCAGAGACACTGGAGGCCTACTGACATGACATCACAAAGACCTCACCTGTGTTTAATTGAGAAGAAAAAAACCTCTTACTGCCTTTTGGGGCGATCCTTAAACAGTCTAGGAGTCAAAAAAGGGCCAGAGACACTGGATACCTACTGACATGACATCACAAAGACCTCATCTGTGTTTAATTGAGAAGAAAAACCTCTTACTGTCTTTTGGGGCGATCCTTAAACAGTCTAGGAGTCAGAAAAGGGCCAGAGACACTGGATACCTAATGACATGACATCACAAAGACCTCATCTGTGTTTAATTGAGAAAAAAAACCTCTTACTGTCTTTTGAAGTGATCCTTAAACAGTCTAGGAGTCAGAAAAGGGCCAGAGACACTGGATGCCTACTGACATGACATCACAAAGACCTCATCTCTGTTTAATTGAGAATAAAAAAACCTCTTACTGCCTTTTGGGGCGATCTTTAAACAGACTAAAAGTCAGAAAAGGGCCAGAGACACTGGATACCTACTGACATGACATCACAAAGACCTCATCTGTGTTTAATTGAGAAAAAAACCTCTTACTGTCTTTTGAAGCGATCCTTAAACAGTCTAGGAGTCAGAAAAGGGCCAGAGACACTGGAGGCCTACTGAGATGACATCACAAAGACCTCATCTGTGTTTAATTGAGAAGGAAAACCTCTTACTGTCTTTTTAAGCGATCCTTAAACAGTCTAGGAGTCAGAAAAGGGCCAGAGACACTAGAGGCCTACTGACATGACATCACAAAGACCTCACCTGTGTTTAATTGAGAAGAAAAAAACCTCTTACTGCCTTTTGGGGCGATCCTTAAACAGTCTAGGAGTCAGAAAAGGGCCAGAGACACTGGATACCTACTGACATGACATCACAAAGACCTCACCTGTGTTTAATTGAGAAGAAAAACCTCTTACTGTCTTTTGAAGCGATCCTTAAACTGTCTACGAGTCAGAAAAGGGCCAGAGACACTGGATGGCTAATGACATGACATCACAAAGACCTCATCTGTGTTTAATTGTGAAGAAAAAAACCTCTTACTGCCTTTTGGGGCGATCCTTAAACAGTCTAGGAGTCAGAAAAGGGCCAGACAATGGATGCCTACTGACATGACATCACAAAGACCTCATCTGTGTTTAATTGAGTAAAAAACCTCTTACTGCCTTTTGGGGCGATCTTTAAACAGACTAAAAGTCAGAAAAGGGCCAGAGACACTGGATACCTACTGACATGACATCACAAAGACCTCATCTGTGTTTAATTGAGAAGACAAACCTCTTACTGTCTTTTTAAGAGATCCTTAAACAGTCTAGGAGTCAGAAAAGGGCCAGAGACACTGGATGCCTAATGACATGACATCACAAAGACCTCATCTGTGTTTAATGGAGAAGAAAAAAACCTCTTACTGCCTTTTGGGGCGATCTTTAAAAAGACTAAAAGTCAGAAAAGGGCCAGAGACACTGGATACCTACTGACATGACATCACAAAGACCTCATCTGTGTTTAATTGAGAAAAAAAACCTCTTACTGTCTTTTGGGGCGATCCTTAAACAGTCTAGGAGTCAGAAAAGGGCCAGAGACACTGGATGCCTACTGACATGACATCACAAAGACCTCATCTCTGTTTAATTGAGAATAAAAAAACCTCTTACTGCCTTTTGGGGCGATCTTTAAACAGACTAAAAGTCAGAAAAGGGCCAGAGACACTGGATACCTACTGACATGACATCACAAAGACCTCATCTGTGTTTAATTGAGAAAAAAACCTCTTACTGTCTTTTGAAGCGATCCTTAAACAGTCTAGGAGTCAGAAAAGGTCCAGAGACACTAGATGCCTACTGACATGACATCACAAAGACCTCATCTGTGTTTAATTGAGAAGAAAAAAAACTCTTACTGCCTTTTGGGGCGATCTTTAAACAGACTAAAAGTCAGAAAAGGGCCAGAGACACTGGATACCTACTGACATGACATCACAAAGACCTCATCTGTGTTTAATTGAGAAGAACAACCTCTTACTGTCTTTTTAAGCGATCCTTAAACAGTCTAGGAGTCAGAAAAGGGCCAGAGACACTGGATGCCTAATGACATGACATCACAAAGACCTCATCTGTGTTTAATGGAGAAGAAAAAAACCTCTTACTGCCTTTTGGGGCGATCCTTAAACAGTCTAGGAGTCAGAAAAGGGCCAGAGACACTGGATGCCTACTGACATGACATCACAAACACCTCACCTTTGTTTTATTTAGAAGAAAAAAACCTCTTACTGGCTTTGGGGCCATCTATAAACAGACTGAAAGTCAGAAAATGGCCAGAGACACTGGATACCTACTGACATGACAT
This sequence comes from Paroedura picta, assembly GCF_049243985.1. Taxonomy (NCBI): domain Eukaryota; kingdom Metazoa; phylum Chordata; class Lepidosauria; order Squamata; family Gekkonidae; genus Paroedura; species Paroedura picta. The sequence goes on along the minus strand of NC_135385.1, from coordinate 2,298,794 downwards.
CACAAAGACCTCACCTGTGTTTAATTGAGAAGAAAAAAACCTCTTACTGCCTTTAGGGGCGATCCTTAAACAGTCTAGGTGTCAGAAAAGGGCCAGAGACACTGGAGGCCTACTGAGATGACATCACAAAGACCTCATCTGTGTTTAATTGAGAAGAAAAAAACCTCTTACTGCCTTTAGGGGCGATCCTTAAACAGTCTAGGAGTCAGAAAAGGGCCAGAGACACTGGAGGCCTACTGACATGACATCACAAAGACCTCACCTGTGTTTAATTGAGAAGAAAAAAACCTCTTACTGCCTTTTGGGGCGATCCTTAAACAGTCTAGGAGTCAAAAAAGGGCCAGAGACACTGGATACCTACTGACATGACATCACAAAGACCTCATCTGTGTTTAATTGAGAAGAAAAACCTCTTACTGTCTTTTGGGGCGATCCTTAAACAGTCTAGGAGTCAGAAAAGGGCCAGAGACACTGGATACCTAATGACATGACATCACAAAGACCTCATCTGTGTTTAATTGAGAAAAAAAACCTCTTACTGTCTTTTGAAGTGATCCTTAAACAGTCTAGGAGTCAGAAAAGGGCCAGAGACACTGGATGCCTACTGACATGACATCACAAAGACCTCATCTCTGTTTAATTGAGAATAAAAAAACCTCTTACTGCCTTTTGGGGCGATCTTTAAACAGACTAAAAGTCAGAAAAGGGCCAGAGACACTGGATACCTACTGACATGACATCACAAAGACCTCATCTGTGTTTAATTGAGAAAAAAACCTCTTACTGTCTTTTGAAGCGATCCTTAAACAGTCTAGGAGTCAGAAAAGGGCCAGAGACACTGGAGGCCTACTGAGATGACATCACAAAGACCTCATCTGTGTTTAATTGAGAAGGAAATCCTCTTACTGTCTTTTTAAGCGATCCTTAAACAGTCTAGGAGTCAGAAAAGGGCCAGAGACACTGGAGGCCTACTGACATGACATCACAAAGACCTCACCTGTGTTTAATTGAGAAGAAAAAAACCTCTTACTGCCTTTTGGGGCGATCCTTAAACAGTCTAGGAGTCAGAAAAGGGCCAGAGACACTGGATACCTACTGACATGACATCACAAAGACCTCACCTGTGTTTAATTGAGAAGAAAAACCTCTTACTGTCTTTTGAAGCGATCCTTAAACTGTCTACGAGTCAGAAAAGGGCCAGAGACACTGGATGCCTAATGACATGACATCACAAAGACCTCATCTGTGTTTAATGGAGAAGAAAAAAACCTCTTACTGCCTTTTGGGGCGATCCTTAAACAGTCTAGGAGTCAGAAAAGGGCCAGAGACACTGGATACCTACTGACATGACATCACAAAGACCTCACCTGTGTTTAATTGAGAAGAAAAACCTCTTACTGTCTTTTGAAGCGATCCTTAAACAGTCTAGGAGTCAGAAAAGGGCCAGAGACACTGGATGCCTAATGACATGACATCACAAAGACCTCATCTGTGTTTAATGGAGAAGAAAAAAACCTCTTACTGCCTTTTGGGGCGATCCTTAAACAGTCTAGGAGTCAGAAAAGGGCCAGAGACACTGGATGCCTACTGACATGACTTCACAAACACCTCACCTTTGTTTTATTTAGAAGAAAAAAACCTCTTACTGTCTTTTTAAGCGATCCTTAAACAGTCTAGGAGTCAGAAAAGGGCCAGAGACACTGGATACCTACTGACCTGACATCACAAAAACCTCACCTGTGTTTAATTGAGAAGAAAAAAACCTCTTACTGCCTTTAGGGGCGATCCTTAAACAGTCTAGGAGTCAGAAAAGGGCCAGAGACACTGGAGGCCTACTGACATGACATCACAAAGACCTCACCTGTGTTTAATTGAGAAGAAAAAAACCTCTTACTGCCTTTTGGGGCGATCCTTAAACAGTCTAGGAGTCAGAAAAGGGCCAGAGACACTGGAGGCCTACTGAGATGACATCACAAAGACCTCATCTGTGTTTAATTGAGAAGAAAAAAACCTCTTACTGCCTTTAGGGGCGATCCTTAAACAGTCTAGGAGTCAGAAAAGGGCCAGAGACACTGGAGGCCTACTGACATGACATCACAAAGACCTCACCTGTGTTTAATTGAGAAGAAAAAAACCTCTTACTGCCTTTTGGGGCGATCCTTAAACAGTCTAGGAGTCAAAAAAGGGCCAGAGACACTGGATACCTACTGACATGACATCACAAAGACCTCATCTGTGTTTAATGGAGAAGAAAAACCTCTTACTGTCTTTTGGGGCGATCCTTAAACAGTCTAGGAGTCAGAAAAGGGCCAGAGACACTGGATACCTAATGACATGACATCACAAAGACCTCATCTGTGTTTAATTGAGAAAAAAAACCTCTTACTGTCTTTTGAAGTGATCCTTAAACAGTCTAGGAGTCAGAAAAGGGCCAGAGACACTGGATGCCTACTGACATGACATCACAAAGACCTCATCTCTGTTTAATTGAGAATAAAAAAACCTCTTACTGCCTTTTGGGGCGATCTTTAAACAGACTAAAAGTCAGAAAAGGGCCAGAGACACTGGATACCTACTGACATGACATCACAAAGACCTCATCTGTGTTTAATTGAGAAAAAAACCTCTTACTGTCTTTTGAAGCGATCCTTAAACAGTCTAGGAGTCAGAAAAGGTCCAGAGACACTAGATGCCTACTGACATGACATCACAAAGACCTCATCTGTGTTTAATTGAGAAGAAAAAAACCTCTTACTGCCTTTTGGGGCGATCTTTAAACAGACTAAAAGTCAGAAAAGGGCCAGAGACACTGGATACCTACTGACATGACATCACAAAGACCTCATCTGTGTTTAATTGAGAAGAACAACCTCTTACTGTCTTTTTAAGCGATCCTTAAACAGTCTAGGAGTCAGAAAAGGGCCAGAGACACTGGATGCCTAATGACATGACATCACAAAGACCTCATCTGTGTTTAATGGAGAAGAAAAAAACCTCTTACTGCCTTTTGGGGCGATCCTTAAACAGTCTAGGAGTCAGAAAAGGGCCAGAGACACTGGATGCCTACTGACATGACATCACAAACACCTCACCTTTGTTTTATTTAGAAGAAAAAAACCTCTTACTGGCTTTGGGGCCATCTATAAACAGACTGAAAGTCAGAAAATGGCCAGAGACACTGGATACCTACTGACATGACATCACAAAGACCTCACCTGTGTTTAATTGAGAAGAAAAAAACCTCTTACTGCCTTTAGGGGCGATCCTTAAACAGTCTAGGTGTCAGAAAAGGGCCAGAGACACTGGAGGCCTACTGAGATGACATCACAAAGACCTCATCTGTGTTTAATTGAGAAGAAAAAAACCTCTTACTGCCTTTAGGGGCGATCCTTAAACAGTCTAGGAGTCAGAAAAGGGCCAGAGACACTGGAGGCCTACTGACATGACATCACAAAGACCTCACCTGTGTTTAATTGAGAAGAAAAAAACCTCTTACTGCCTTTTGGGGCGATCTTTAAACAGTCTAGGAGTCAAAAAAGGGCCAGAGACACTGGATACCTACTGACATGACATCACAAAGACCTCATCTGTGTTTAATTGAGAAGAAAAACCTCTTACTGTCTTTTGGGGCGATCCTTAAACAGTCTAGGAGTCAGAAAAGGGCCAGAGACACTGGATACCTAATGACATGACATCACAAAGACCTCATCTGTGTTTAATTGAGAAAAAAAACCTCTTACTGTCTTTTGAAGTGATCCTTAAACAGTCTAGGAGTCAGAAAAGGGCCAGAGACACTGGATGCCTACTGACATGACATCACAAAGACCTCATCTCTGTTTAATTGAGAATAAAAAAACCTCTTACTGCCTTTTGGGGCGATCTTTAAACAGACTAAAAGTCAGAAAAGGGCCAGAGACACTGGATACCTACTGACATGACATCACAAAGACCTCATCTGTGTTTAATTGAGAAAAAAACCTCTTACTGTCTTTTGAAGCGATCCTTAAACAGTCTAGGAGTCAGAAAAGGGCCAGAGACACTGGAGGCCTACTGAGATGACATCACAAAGACCTCATCCGTGTTTAATTGAGAAGGAAAACCTCTTACTGTCTTTTTAAGCGATCCTTAAACAGTCTAGGAGTCAGAAAAGGGCCAGAGACACTGGAGGCCTACTGACATGACATCACAAAGACCTCACCTGTGTTTAATTGAGAAGAAAAAAACCTCTTACTGCCTTTTGGGGCGATCCTTAAACAGTCTAGGAGTCAGAAAAGGGCCAGAGACACTGGATACCTACTGACATGACATCACAAAGACCTCACCTGTGTTTAATTGAGAAGAAAAACCTCTTACTGTCTTTTGAAGCGATCCTTAAACTGTCTACGAGTCAGAAAAGGGCCAGAGACACTGGATGGCTAATGACATGACATCACAAAGACCTCATCTGTGTTTAATTGTGAAGAAAAAAACCTCTTACTGCCTTTTGGGGCGATCCTTAAACAGTCTAGGAGTCAGAAAAGGGCCAGACAATGGATGCCTACTGACATGACATCACAAAGACCTCATCTGTGTTTAATTGAGAAAAAAAACCTCTTACTGTCTTTTGGGGCGATCCTTAAACAGTCTAGGAGTCAGAAAAGGGCCAGAGACACTGGATGCCTACTGACATGACATCACAAAGACCTCATCTCTGTTTAATTGAGAATAAAAAAACCTCTTACTGCCTTTTGGGGCGATCTTTAAACAGACTAAAAGTCAGAAAAGGGCCAGAGACACTGGATACCTACTGACATGACATCACAAAGACCTCATCTGTGTTTAATTGAGAAAAAAACCTCTTACTGTCTTTTGAAGCGATCCTTAAACAGTCTAGGAGTCAGAAAAGGTCCAGAGACACTAGATGCCTACTGACATGACATCACAAAGACCTCATCTGTGTAATTGAGAAGAAAAAAACCTCTTACTGCCTTTTGGGGCGATCTTTAAACAGACTAAAAGTCAGAAAAGGGCCAGAGACACTGGATACCTACTGACATGACATCACAAAGACCTCATCTGTGTTTAATTGAGAAGAACAACCTCTTACTGTCTTTTTAAGCGATCCTTAAACAGTCTAGGAGTCAGAAAAGGGCCAGAGACACTGGATGCCTAATGACATGACATCACAAAGACCTCATCTGTGTTTAATGGAGAAGAAAAAAACCTCTTACTGCCTTTTGGGGCGATCCTTAAACAGTCTAGGAGTCAGAAAAGGGCCAGAGACACTGGATGCCTACTGACATGACATCACAAACACCTCACCTTTGTTTTATTTAGAAGAAAAAAACCTCTTACTGGCTTTGGGGCCATCTATAAACAGACTGAAAGTCAGAAAATGGCCAGAGACACTGGATACCTACTGACATGACATCACAAAGACCTCACCTGTGTTTAATTGAGAAGAAAAAAACCTCTTACTGCCTTTAGGGGCGATCCTTAAACAGTCTAGGTGTCAGAAAAGGGCCAGAGACACTGGAGGCCTACTGAGATGACATCACAAAAACCTCATCTGTGTTTAATTGAGAAGAAAAAAACCTCTTACTGCCTTTAGGGGCGATCCTTAAACAGTCTAGGAGTCAGAAAAGGGCCAGAGACACTGGAGGCCTACTGACATGACATCACAAAGACCTCACCTGTGTTTAATTGAGAAGAAAAAAACCTCTTACTGCCTTTTGGGGCGATCCTTAAACAGTCTAGGAGTCAAAAAAGGGCCAGAGACACTGGATACCTACTGACATGACATCACAAAGACCTCATCTGTGTTTAATTGAGAAGAAAAACCTCTTACTGTCTTTTGGGGTGATCCTTAAACAGTCTAGGAGTCAGAAAAGGGCCAGAGACACTGGATACCTAATGACATGACATCACAAAGACCTCATCTGTGTTTAATTGAGAAAAAAAACCTCTTACTGTCTTTTGAAGTGATCCTTAAACAGTCTAGGAGTCAGAAAAGGGCCAGAGACACTGGATGCCTACTGACATGACATCACAAAGACCTCATCTCTGTTTAATTGAGAATAAAAAAACCTCTTACTGCCTTTTGGGGCGATCTTTAAACAGACTAAAAGTCAGAAAAGGGCCAGAGACACTGGATACCTACTGACATGACATCACAAAGACCTCATCTGTGTTTAATTGAGAAAAAAACCTCTTACTGTCTTTTGAAGCGATCCTTAAACAGTCTAGGAGTCAGAAAAGGGCCAGAGACACTGGAGGCCTACTGAGATGACATCACAAAGACCTCATCTGTGTTTAATTGAGAAGGAAAACCTCTTACTGTCTTTTTAAGCGATCCTTAAACAGTCTAGGAGTCAGAAAAGGGCCAGAGACACTGGAGGCCTACTGACATGACATCACAAAGACCTCACCTGTGTTTAATTGAGAAGAAAAAAACCTCTTACTGCCTTTTGGGGCGATCCTTAAACAGTCTAGGAGTCAGAAAAGGGCCAGAGACACTGGATACCTACTGACATGACATCACAAAGACCTCACCTGTGTTTAATTGAGAAGAAAAACCTCTTACTGTCTTTTGAAGCGATCCTTAAACTGTCTACGAGTCAGAAAAGGGCCAGAGACACTGGATGGCTAATGACATGACATCACAAAGACCTCATCTGTGTTTAATTGTGAAGAAAAAAACCTCTTACTGCCTTTTGGGGCGATCCTTAAACAGTCTAGGAGTCAGAAAAGGGCCAGACAATGGATGCCTACTGACATGACATCACAAAGACCTCATCTGTGTTTAATTGAGTAAAAAACCTCTTACTGCCTTTTGGGGCGATCTTTAAACAGACTAAAAGTCAGAAAAGGGCCAGAGACACTGGATACCTACTGACATGACATCACAAAGACCTCATCTGTGTTTAATTGAGAAGACAAACCTCTTACTGTCTTTTTAAGAGATCCTTAAACAGTCTAGGAGTCAGAAAAGGGCCAGAGACACTGGATGCCTAATGACATGACATCACAAAGACCTCATCTGTGTTTAATGGAGAAGAAAAAAACCTCTTACTGCCTTTTGGGGCGATCTTTAAAAAGACTAAAAGTCAGAAAAGGGCCAGAGACACTGGATACCTACTGACAAGACATCACAAAGACCTCATCTGTGTTTAATTGAGAAGAAAAACCTCTTACTGTCTTTTGAAGCGATCCTTAAACAGTCTAGGAGTCAGAAAAGGGCCAGAGACACTGGAGGCCTACTGAGATGACATCACAAAGACCTCATCTGTGTTTAATTGAGAAGAAAGACGATCTTTAAAAAGACTTACTGCCAGTCTAGGAGTCAGAAAAGGGCCAGAGACACTGCATGCCTACTGACATGACATCACAAAGACCTCATCTGTGTTTAATTGAGAAGAAAAACCTCTTACTGTCTTTTGAAGCGATCCTTAAACAGTCTAGGAGTCAGAAAAGGGCCAGAGACACTGGAGGCCTACTGAGATGACATCACAAAGACCTCATCTGTGTTTAATTGAGAAGAAAAAAACCTCTTACTGCCTTTAGGGGCGATCCTTAAACAGTCTAGGAGTCAGAAAAGGGCCAGAGACACTGGAGGCCTACTGAGATGACATCACAAAGACCTCATCTGTGTTTAATTGAGAAGAAAACCTCTTACTGTCTTTTGAAGCGATCCTTAAACAGTCTAGGAGTCAGAAAAGGGCCAGAGACACTGGAGGCCTACTGACATGACATCACAAAGACCTCATCTGTGTTTAATTGAGAAAAAAACCTCTTACTGTCTTTTGAAGCGATCCTTAAACAGTCTAGGAGTCAGAAAAGGGCCAGAGACACTGGATGCCTACTGACATGACTTCACAAACACCTCACCTTTGTTTTATTTAGAAGAAAAAAACCTCTTACTGTCTTTTTAAGCGATCCTTAAACAGTCTAGGAGTCAGAAAAGGGCCAGAGACACTGGATACCTACTGACCTGACATCACAAAAACCTCACCTGTGTTTAATTGAGAAGAAAAAAACCACTTACTGTCTTTTGAGGCGATCCTGAAACAGTCTAGGAGTCAGAAAAGGGCCAGAGACACTGGATGGCTAATGACATGACATCACAAAGACCTCATCTGTGTTTAATTGAGAAGAAAAAAACCTCTTACTGCCTTTTGGGGCGATCTTTAAAAAGACTAAAAGTCAGAAAAGGGCCAGAGACACTGGATACCTACTGACAAGACATCACAAAGACCTCATCTGTGTTTAATTGAGAAGAAAAACCTCTTACTGTCTTTTGAAGCGATCCTTAAATAGTCTAGGAGTCAGAAAAGGGCCAGAGACACTGGAGGCCTACTGACATGACATCACAAAGACCTCATCTGTGTTTAATTGAGAAAAAAACCTCTTACTGTCTTTTGAAGCGATCCTTAAACAGTCTAGGAGTCAGAAAAGGTCCAGAGACACTGGATGCCTACTGACATGACATCACAAAGACCTCATCTGTGTTTAATTGAGAAGAAAAAAAAATCTTACTGCCTTTTGGGGCGATCTTTAAACAGACTAAAAGTCAGAAAAGGGCCAGAGACACTGGATACCTACTGACATGACATCACAAAGACCTCATCTGTGTTTAATTGAGAAGAAAAACCTCTTACTGTCTTTTTAAGCGATCCTTAAACAGTCTAGGAGTCAGAAAAGGGCCAGAGACACTGGATGCCTAATGACATGACATCACAAAGACCTCATCTGTGTTTAATGGAGAAGAAAAAAACCTCTTACTGCCTTTTGGGGCGATCCTTAAACAGTCTAGGAGTCAGAAAAGGGCCAGAGACACTGGATGCCTACTGACATGACTTCACAAACACCTCACCTTTGTTTTATTTAGAAGAAAAAAACCTCTTACTGGCTTTGGGGCCATCTATAAACAGACTGAAAGTCAGAAAAGGGCCAGAGACACTGGATACCTACTGACCTGACATCACAAAAACCTCACCTGTGTTTAATTGAGAAGAAAAAAACCACTTACTGTCTTTTGAGGCGATCCTTAAACAGTCTAGGAGTCAGAAAAGGGCCAGAGACACTGGATGGCTAATGACATGACATCACAAAGACCTCATCTGTGTTTAATTGTGAAGAAAAAAACCTCTTACTGCCTTTTGGGGCGATCCTTAAACAGTCTAGGAGTCAGAAAAGGGCCAGAGACACTGGATGCCTACTGACATGGCATCACAAAGACCTCATCTGTGTTTAATTGAGAAAAAAACCTCTTACTGCCTTTTGGGGCGATCCTTAAACAGTCTAGGAGTCAGAAAAGGGCCAGAGACACTGGATGCCTACTTAAATGACATCACAAGGCCTCATCTGTGTGTAATTGAGAAGAAAAAAACCTCTTACTGTCTTTTGAGGGGATCCTTAAACAGTCTATGAGTCAGAAAAGGTCCAGAGACACTGGATGCCTACTGACATGACATCACAAACACCTCACCTCTGTTTTGTTGATAAGAAAAAAAACCTCTTACTGTCTTTTGAAGCGATCCTTAAACAGTCTAGGAGTCAGAAAAGGGCCAGAGACACTGGACGCCTACTGACATGACATCACAAAGACCTCACCTCTGTTTTGTTGATAAGAAAAAAAACCTCTTACTGTCTTTTGAAGCTATCCTTAAACAGTCTAGGAGTCAGAAAAGGTCCAGAGGCACTGGATGCCTACTGACATGACATCACAAACACCTCACCTCTGTTTTGCTGATAAGAAAAAAAACCTCTTACTGGCTTTGGGTATCTATAAACAGTCTAAAAGTCAAAAAAGGGCCAAAGACACTGGATACCTACTGACATGACATCACAAAGACCTCACCTGTGTTTAATTGAGAAAAAAAACCTCATACTGGCTTTTGAAGCGATCCTTAAACACTCTAGGAGTCAGAAAAGGGCCAGAGACACTGGATGCCTACTGACATGACATCACAAAGACCTCATCTGTGTTTAATTGAGAAAAAAAACCTCTTACTGTCTTTTGAGGCGATCCTTAAACAGTCTAGGAGTCAGAAAAGGGCCAGAGACACTGGATGCCTACTGACATGACATCACAAAGACCTCATCTGTGTTTAATTGAGAAGAAAAAAACCTCTTACTGCCTTTTGAGGCGATCCTTAAACAGTCTAGGAGTCAGAAAAGGGCCAGAGACACTGGATGCCTACTGACATGACACCACAAAGACCTCATCTCTGTTTAATTGAGAAGAAAAAAACCTCTTACTGTCTTTTGAGGCGATCCTTAAACAGTCTAGGAGTCAGAAAAGGGCCAGAGACACTGGATGCCTACTGACATGACATCACAAACACCTCATCTCTGTTTAATTGACAAGAAAAAAACCTCTTACTGTCTTTTGAGGCGATCCTTAAACAGTCTAGGAGTCAGAAAAGGGCCAGAGACACTGGATGCCTACTGACATGACATCACAAAGACCTCAACTGTGTTTAATTGAGAAGAAAAAAACCTCTTACTGCCTTTTGGGGCGATCTTTAAACCGACTAAAAGTCAGAAAAGGGCCAGAGACACTGGATACCTACTGACATGACATCACAAAGACCTCATCTCTGTTTAATTGACAAGAAAAACCTCTTACTGTCTTTTGAAGCGATCCTTAAACAGTCTAGGAGTCAGAAAAGGGCCAGAGACACAGGATGCCTACTGACATGACATCACAAAGACCTCATCTGTATTTAATTGAGAAGAAAAAAACCTCTTACTGTCTTTTGAAGCGATCCTTAAACAGTCTAGGAGTCAGAAAAGGGCCAGAGACACTGGATGCCTACTGACATGACAACACAAAGACCTCATCTGTGTTTAATTGAGAAAAAAAACCTCTTACTGTCTTTTGAAGTGATCCATAAACAGTCTAGGAGTCAGAAAAGGGCCAGAGACACTGGATGCCTACTGACATGACATCACAAAGACCTCATCTGTGTTTAATTGAGAAAAAAACCTCTTACTGTCTTTTGAAGCGATCCTTAAACAGTCTAGGAGTCAGAAAACGGCCAGAGACACTGGATGCCTACTGACATGACATCACAAAGACCTCATCTGTGTTTAATTGAGAAAAAAAACCTCTTACTGTCTTTTGAAGCGATCCTTAAACAGTCTAGGAGTCAGAAAAGGGCCAGAGACACTGGAGGCCTACTGAGATGACATCACAAAGACCTCATCTGTGTTTAATTGAGAAGAAAAAAACCTCTTACTGCCTTTAGGGGCGATCCTTAAACAGTCTAGGAGTCAGAAAAGGGCCAGAGACACTGGAGGCCTACTGAGATGACATCACAAAGACCTCATCTGTGTTTAATTGAGAAGAAAACCTCTTACTGTCTTTTGAAGCGATCCTTAAACAGTCTAGGAGTCAGAAAAGGGCCAGAGACACTGGAGGCCTACTGACATGACATCACAAAGACCTCATCTGTGTTTAATTGAGAAAAAAACCTCTTACTGTCTTTTGAAGCGATCCTTAAACAGTCTAGGAGTCAGAAAAGGTCCAGAGACACTGGATGCCTACTGACATGACATCACAAAGACCTCATCTGTGTTTAATTGAGAAGAAAAAAAAATCTTACTGCCTTTTGGGGCGATCTTTAAACAGACTAAAAGTCAGAAAAGGGCCAGAGACACTGGATACCTACTGACATGACATCACAAAGACCTCATCTGTGTTTAATTGAGAAGAAAAACCTCTTACTGTCTTTTTAAGCGATCCTTAAACAGTCTAGGAGTCAGAAAAGGGCCAGAGACACTGGATGCCTAATGACATGACATCACAAAGACCTCATCTGTGTTTAATGGAGAAGAAAAAAACCTCTTACTGCCTTTTGGGGCGATCCTTAAACAGTCTAGGAGTCAGAAAAGGGCCAGAGACACTGGATGCCTACTGACATGACTTCACAAACACCTCACCTTTGTTTTATTTAGAAGAAAAAAACCTCTTACTGGCTTTGGGGCCATCTATAAACAGACTGAAAGTCAGAAAAGGGCCAGAGACACTGGATACCTACTGACCTGACATCACAAAAATCTCACCTGTGTTTAATTGAGAAGAAAAAAACCACTTACTGTCTTTTGAGGCGATCCTTAAACAGTCAAGGAGTCAGAAAAGGGCCAGAGACACTGGATGGCTAATGACATGACATCACAAAGACCTCATCTGTGTTTAATTGTGAAGAAAAAAACCTCTTACTGCCTTTTGGGGCGATCCTTAAACAGTCTAGGAGTCAGAAAAGGGCCAGAGACACTGGATGCCTACTGACATGGCATCACAAAGACCTCATCTGTGTTTAATTGAGAAAAAAACCTCTTACTGCCTTTTGGGGCGATCCTTAAACAGTCTAGGAGTCAGAAAAGGGCCAGAGACACTGGACGCCTACTTAAATGACATCACAAAGACCTCATCTGTGTGTAATTGAGAAGAAAAAAACCTCTTACTGTCTTTTGAGGGGATCCTTAAACAGTCTATGAGTCAGAAAAGGTCCAGAGACACTGGATGCCTACTGACATGACATCACAAACACCTCACCTCTGTTTTGTTGATAAGAAAAAAAACCTCTTACTGTCTTTTGAAGCGATCCTTAAACAGTCTAGGAGTCAGAAAAGGGCCAGAGACACTGGACGCCTACTGACATGACATCACAAAGACCTCACCTCTGTTTTGTTGATAAGAAAAAAAACCTCTTACTGTCTTTTGAAGCGATCCTTAAACAGTCTAGGAGTCAGAAAAGGTCCAGAGACACTGGATGCCTACTGACATGACATCACAAACACCTCACCTCTGTTTTGTTGATAAGAAAAACAACCTCTTACTGGCTTTGGGTATCTATAAACTGTCTAAAAGTCAAAAAAGGGCCAAAGACACTGGATACCTACTGACATGACATCACAAAGACCTCACCTGTGTTTAATTGAGAAAAAAAACCTCATACTGGCTTTTGAAGCGATCCTTAAACACTCTAGGAGTCAGAAAAGGGCCAGAGACACTGGATGCCTACTGACATGACATCACAAAGACCTCATCTGTGTTTAATTGAGAAAAAAAACCTCTTACTGTCTTTTGAGGCGATCCTTAAACAGTCTAGGAGTCAGAAAAGGGCCAGAGACACTGGATGCCTACTGACATGACATCACAAAGACCTCATCTGTGTTTAATTGAGAAGAAAAAAACCTCTTACTGCCTTTTGGGGCGATCTTTAAACCGACTAAAAGTCAGAAAAGGGCCAGAGACACTGGATACCTACTGACATGACATCACAAAGACCTCATCTCTGTTTAATTGAGAAGAAAAACCTCTTACTGTCTTTTGAAGCGATCCTTAAACAGTCTAGGAGTCAGAAAAGGGCCAGAGACACAGGATGCCTACTGACATGACATCACAAAGACCTCATCTGTATTTAATTGAGAAGAAAAAAACCTCTTACTGCCTTTTGGGGCGATCCTTAAACAGTCTAGGAGTCAGAAAAGGGCCAGAGACACTGGATGCCTACTGACATGACATCACAAAGACCTCATCTGTGTTTAATTGAGAAAAAAACCTCTTACTGTCTTTTGAAGCGATCCTTAAACAGTCTAGGAGTCAGAAAAGGGCCAGAGACACTGGATGCCTACTGACATGACATCACAAAGACCTCATCTGTGTTTAATTGAGAAAAAAAACCTCTTACTGTCTTTTGAAGTGATCCATAAACAGTCTAGGAGTCAGAAAAGGGCCAGAGACACTGGATGCCTACTGACATGACATCACAAAGACCTCATCTGTGTTTAATTGAGAAAAAAACACTGTCTTTTGAAGTGATCCTTAAACAGTCTAGGAGTCAGAAAAGGGCCAGAGACACTGGACGCCTACTGACATGACATCACAAAGACCTCATCTGTGTTTAATTGAGAAGAAAAAAACCTCTCCCTGCCTTTTGGGGCGATCTTTAAAAAGACTAAAAGTCAGAAAAGGGCCAGAGACACTGGAGGCCTACTGAGATGACATCACAAAGACCTCATCTGTGTTTAATTGAGAAGAAAACCTCTTACTGTCTTTTGAAGTGATCCTTAAACAGTCTAGGAGTCAGAAAAGGGCCAGAGACACTGGACGCCTACTGACATGATATCACAAAGACCTCATCTGTGTTTTGTTGATAAGAAAAAAAACCTCTTACTGGCTTTGGGTATCTATAAACAGTCTAAAAGTCAAAAAAGGGCCAAAGACACTGGATACCTACTGACATGACATCACAAAGACCTCACCTGTGTTTAATTGAGAAAAAAAACCTCATACTGGCTTTTGAAGCGATCCTTAAACACTCTAGGAGTCAGAAAAGGGCCAGAGACACTGGATGCCTACTGACATGACATCACAAAGACCTCATCTGTGTTTAATTGAGAAAAAAAACCTCTTACTGTCTTTTGAGGCGATCCTTAAACAGTCTAGGAGTCAGAAAAGGGCCAGAGACACTGGATGCCTACTGACATGACATCACAAAGACCTCATCTGTGTTTAATTGAGAAGAAAAAAACCTCTTACTGCCTTTTGAGGCGATCCTTAAACAGTCTAGGAGTCAGAAAAGGGCCAGAGACACTGGATGCCTACTGACATGACACCACAAAGACCTCATCTCTGTTTAATTGAGAAGAAAAAAACCTCTTACTGTCTTTTGAGGCGATCCTTAAACAGTCTAGGAGTCAGAAAAGGGCCAGAGACACTGGATGCCTACTGACATGACATCACAAACACCTCATCTCTGTTTAATTGACAAGAAAAAAACCTCTTACTGTCTTTTGAGGCCATCCTTAAACAGTCTAGGAGTCAGAAAAGGGCCAGAGACACTGGATGCCTACTGACATGACATCACAAAGACCTCAACTGTGTTTAATTGAGAAGAAAAAAACCTCTTACTGCCTTTTGGGGCGATCTTTAAACCGACTAAAAGTCAGAAAAGGGCCAGAGACACTGGATACCTACTGACATGACATCACAAAGACCTCATCTCTGTTTAATTGAGAAGAAAAACCTCTTACTGTCTTTTGAAGCGATCCTTAAACAGTCTAGGAGTCAGAAAAGGGCCAGAGACACAGGATGCCTACTGACATGACATCACAAAGACCTCATCTGTATTTAATTGAGAAGAAAAAAACCTCTTACTGCCTTTTGGGGCGATCCTTAAACAGTCTAGGAGTCAGAAAAGGGCCAGAGACACTGGATGCCTACTGACATGACATCACAAAGACCTCAACTGTGTTTAATTGAGAAGAAAAAAACCTCTTACTGCCTTTTGGGGCGATCTTTAAACCGACTAAAAGTCAGAAAAGGGCCAGAGACACTGGATACCTACTGACATGACATCACAAAGACCTCATCTCTGTTTAATTGAGAAGAAAAACCTCTTACTGTCTTTTGAAGCGATCCTTAAACAGTCTAGGAGTCAGAAAAGGGCCAGAGACACAGGATGCCTACTGACATGACATCACAAAGACCTCATCTGTATTTAATTGAGAAGAAAAAAACCTCTTACTGCCTTTTGGGGCGATCCTTAAACAGTCTAGGAGTCAGAAAAGGGCCAGAGACACTGGATGCCTACTGACATGACATCACAAAGACCTCATCTGTGTTTAATTGAGAAAAAAACCTCTTACTGTCTTTTGAAGCGATCCTTAAACAGTCTAGGAGTCAGAAAAGGGCCAGAGACACTGGATGCCTACTGACATGACATCACAAAGACCTCATCTGTGTTTAATTGAGAAAAAAAACCTCTTACTGTCTTTTGAAGTGATCCATAAACAGTCTAGGAGTCAGAAAAGGGCCAGAGACACTGGATGCCTACTGACATGACATCACAAAGACCTCATCTGTGTTTAATTGAGAAAAAAACCTCTTACTGTCTTTTGAAGCGATCCTTAAACAGTCTAGGAGTCAGAAAAGGGCCAGAGACACTGGATGCCTACTGACATGACATCACAAAGACCTCATCTGTGTTTAATTGAGAAAAAAAACCTCTTACTGTCTTTTGAAGCGATCCTTAAACAGTCTAGGAGTCAGAAAAGGGCCAGAGACACTGGAGGCCTACTGAGATGACATCACAAAGACCTCATCTGTGTTTAATTGAGAAGAAAAAAACCTCTTACTGCCTTTAGGGGCGATCCTTAAACAGTCTAGGAGTCAGAAAAGGGCCAGAGACACTGGAGGCCTACTGAGATGACATCACAAAGACCTCATCTGTGTTTAATTGAGAAGAAAACCTCTTACTGTCTTTTGAAGCGATCCTTAAACAGTCTAGGAGTCAGAAAAGGGCCAGAGAAACTGGAGGCCTACTGACATGACATCACAAAGACCTCATCTGTGTTTAATTGAGAAAAAAACCTCTTACTGTCTTTTGAAGCGATCCTTAAACAGTCTAGGAGTCAGAAAAGGTCCAGAGACACTGGATGCCTACTGACATGACATCACAAAGACCTCATCTCTGTTTAATTGAGAAGAAAAAAAAATCTTACTGCCTTTTGGGGCGATCTTTAAACAGACTAAAAATCAGAAAAGGGCCAGAGACACTGGATACCTACTGACATGACATCACAAAGACCTCATCTGTGTTTAATTGAGAAGAAAAACCTCTTACTGTCTTTTTAAGCGATCCTTAAACAGTCTAGGAGTCAGAAAAGGGCCAGAGACACTGGATGCCTAATGACATGACATCACAAAGACCTCATCTGTGTTTAATGGAGAAGAAAAAAACCTCTTACTGCCTTTTGGGGCGATCCTTAAACAGTCTAGGAGTCAGAAAAGGGCCAGAGACACTGGATGCCTACTGACATGACTTCACAAACACCTCACCTTTGTTTTATTTAGAAGAAAAAAACCTCTTACTGGCTTTGGGGCCATCTATAAACAGACTGAAAGTCAGAAAAGGGCCAGAGACACTGGATACCTACTGACCTGACATCACAAAAACCTCACCTGTGTTTAATTGAGAAGAAAAAAACCACTTACTGTCTTTTGAGGCGATCCTTAAACAGTCTAGGAGTCAGAAAAGGGCCAGAGACACTGGATGGCTAATGACATGACATCACAAAGACCTCATCTGTGTTTAATTGTGAAGAAAAAAACCTCTTACTGCCTTTTGGGGCGATCCTTAAACAGTCTAGGAGTCAGAAAAGGGCCAGAGACACTGGATGCCTACTGACATGGCATCACAAAGACCTCATCTGTGTTTAATTGAGAAAAAAACCTCTTACTGCCTTTTGGGGCGATCCTTAAACAGTCTATGAGTCAGAAAAGGTCCAGAGACACTGGATGCCTACTGACATGACATCACAAACACCTCACCTCTGTTTTGTTGATAAGAAAAAAAACCTCTTACTGTCTTTTGAAGCGATCCTTAAACAGTCTAGGAGTCAGAAAAGGACCAGAGACACTGGACGCCTACTGACATGACATCACAAAGACCTCACCTCTGTTTTGTTGATAAGAAAAAAAACCTCTTACTGTCTTTTGAAGCGATCCTTAAACAGTCTAGGAGTCAGAAAAGGTCCAGAGACACTGGATGCCTACTGACATGACATCACAAACACCTCACCTCTGTTTTGTTGATAAGAAAAAAAACCTCTTACTGGCTTTGGGTATCTATAAACTGTCTAAAAGTCAAAAAAGGGCCAAAGACACTGGATACCTACTGACATGACATCACAAAGACCTCACCTGTGTTTAATTGAGAAAAAAAACCTCATACTGGCTTTTGAAGCGATCCTTAAACACTCTAGGAGTCAGAAAAGGGCCAGAGACACTGGATGCCTACTGACATGACATCACAAAGACCTCATCTGTGTTTAATTGAGAAAAAAAACCTCTTACTGTCTTTTGAGGCGATCCTTAAACAGTCTAGGAGTCAGAAAAGGGCCAGAGACACTGGATGCCTACTGACATGACATCACAAAGACCTCATCTGTGTTTAATTGAGAAGAAAAAAACCTCTTATTGCCTTTTGAGGCGATCCTTAAACAGTCTAGGAGTCAGAAAAGGGCCAGAGACACTGGATGCCTACTGACATGACACCACAAAGACCTCATCTCTGTTTAATTGAGAAGAAAAAAACCTCTTACTGTCTTTTGAGGCGATCCTTAAACAGTCTAGGAGTCAGAAAAGGGCCAGAGACATTGGATGCCTACTGACATGACATCACAAACACCTCATCTCTGTTTAATTGACAAGAAAAAAACCTCTTACTGTCTTTTGAGGCGATCCTTAAACAGTCTAGGAGTCAGAAAAGGGCCAGAGACACTGGATGCCTACTGACATGACATCACAAAGACCTCAACTGTGTTTAATTGAGAAGAAAAAAACCTCTTACTGCCTTTTGGGGCGATCTTTAAACCGACTAAAAGTCAGAAAAGGGCCAGAGACACTGGATACCTACTGACATGACATCACAAAGACCTCATCTCTGTTTAATTGAGAAGAAAAACCTCTTACTGTCTTTTGAAGCGATCCTTAAACAGTCTAGGAGTCAGAAAAGGGCCAGAGACACAGGATGCCTACTGACATGACATCACAAAGACCTCATCTGTATTTAATTGAGAAGAAAAAAACCTCTTACTGCCTTTTGGGGCGATCCTTAAACAGTCTAGGAGTCAGAAAAGGGCCAGAGACACTGGATGCCTACTGACATGACATCACAAAGACCTCATCTGTGTTTAATTGAGAAAAAAACCTCTTACTGTCTTTTGAAGCGATCCTTAAACAGTCTAGGAGTCAGAAAAGGGCCAGAGACACTGGAAGCCTACTGACATGACATCACAAAGACCTCATCTGTGTTTAATTGAGAAAAAAAACCTCTTACTGTCTTTTGAAGTGATCCATAAACAGTCTAGGAGTCAGAAAAGGGCCAGAGACACTGGATGCCTACTGACATGACATCACAAAGACCTCATCTGTGTTTAATTGAGAAGAAAAAAACCTCTTCCTGCCTTTTGGGGCGATCTTTAAAAAGACTAAAAGTCAGAAAAGGGCCAGAGACACTGGATACCTACTGACAGGACATCACAAAGACCTCACCTGTGTTTAATTGAGAAAAAAAACCTCTTACTGTCTTTTGAAGCGATCCTTAAACAGTCTATGAGTCAGAAAAGGTCCAGAGACACTGGATGCCTACTGACATGACATCACAAACACCTCACCTCTGTTTTGTTGATAAGAAAAAAAACCTCTTACTGTCTTTTGAAGCGATCCTTAAAAAGTCTAGGAGTCAGAAAAGGGCCAGAGACACTGGACGCCTACTGACATGACATCTGTGTGTAATTGAGAAGAAAAAAACCTCTTACTGTCTTTTGAGGGGATCCTTAAACAGTCTATGAGTCAGAAAAGGGCCAGAGACACTGGATGCCTACTGACATGACATCACAAACACCTCACCTCTGTTTTGTTGATAAGAAAAAAAACCTCTTACTGGCTTTGGGGCCATCTATAAACAGTCTAAAAGTCAAAAAAGGGCCAAAGACACTGGATACCTACTGACATGACATCACAAAGACCTCACCTGTGTTTAATTGAGAAAAAAAACCTCTTACTGTCTTTTGAAGCGATCCTTAAACAGTCTAGGAGTCAGAAAAGGGCCAGAGAAACTGGAGGCCTACTGACATGACATCACAAAGACCTCATCTGTGTTTAATTGAGAAAAAAACCTCTTACTGTCTTTTGAAGCGATCCTTAAACAGTCTAGGAGTCAGAAAAGGTCCAGAGACACTGGATGCCTACTGACATGACATCACAAAGACCTCATCTCTGTTTAATTGAGAAGAAAAAAAAATCTTACTGCCTTTTGGGGCGATCTTTAAACAGACTAAAAATCAGAAAAGGGCCAGAGACACTGGATACCTACTGACATGACATCACAAAGACCTCATCTGTGTTTAATTGAGAAGAAAAACCTCTTACTGTCTTTTTAAGCGATCCTTAAACAGTCTAGGAGTCAGAAAAGGGCCAGAGACACTGGATGCCTAATGACATGACATCACAAAGACCTCATCTGTGTTTAATGGAGAAGAAAAAAACCTCTTACTGCCTTTTGGGGCGATCCTTAAACAGTCTAGGAGTCAGAAAAGGGCCAGAGACACTGGATGCCTACTGACATGACTTCACAAACACCTCACCTTTGTTTTATTTAGAAGAAAAAAACCTCTTACTGGCTTTGGGGCCATCTATAAACAGACTGAAAGTCAGAAAAGGGCCAGAGACACTGGATACCTACTGACCTGACATCACAAAAACCTCACCTGTGTTTAATTGAGAAGAAAAAAACCACTTACTGTCTTTTGAGGCGATCCTTAAACAGTCTAGGAGTCAGAAAAGGGCCAGAGACACTGGATGGCTAATGACATGACATCACAAAGACCTCATCTGTGTTTAATTGTGAAGAAAAAAACCTCTTACTGCCTTTTGGGGCGATCCTTAAACAGTCTAGGAGTCAGAAAAGGGCCAGAGACACTGGATGCCTACTGACATGGCATCACAAAGACCTCATCTGTGTTTAATTGAGAAAAAAACCTCTTACTGCCTTTTGGGGCGATCCTTAAACAGTCTATGAGTCAGAAAAGGTCCAGAGACACTGGATGCCTACTGACATGACATCACAAACACCTCACCTCTGTTTTGTTGATAAGAAAAAAAACCTCTTACTGTCTTTTGAAGCGATCCTTAAACAGTCTAGGAGTCAGAAAAGGACCAGAGACACTGGACGCCTACTGACATGACATCACAAAGACCTCACCTCTGTTTTGTTGATAAGAAAAAAAACCTCTTACTGTCTTTTGAAGCGATCCTTAAACAGTCTAGGAGTCAGAAAAGGTCCAGAGACACTGGATGCCTACTGACATGACATCACAAACACCTCACCTCTGTTTTGTTGATAAGAAAAAAAACCTCTTACTGGCTTTGGGTATCTATAAACTGTCTAAAAGTCAAAAAAGGGCCAAAGACACTGGATACCTACTGACATGACATCACAAAGACCTCACCTGTGTTTAATTGAGAAAAAAAACCTCATACTGGCTTTTGAAGCGATCCTTAAACACTCTAGGAGTCAGAAAAGGGCCAGAGACACTGGATGCCTACTGACATGACATCACAAAGACCTCATCTGTGTTTAATTGAGAAAAAAAACCTCTTACTGTCTTTTGAGGCGATCCTTAAACAGTCTAGGAGTCAGAAAAGGGCCAGAGACACTGGATGCCTACTGACATGACATCACAAAGACCTCATCTGTGTTTAATTGAGAAGAAAAAAACCTCTTATTGCCTTTTGAGGCGATCCTTAAACAGTCTAGGAGTCAGAAAAGGGCCAGAGACACTGGATGGCTAATGACATGACATCACAAAGACCTCATCTGTGTTTAATTGTGAAGAAAAAAACCTCTTACTGCCTTTTGGGGCGATCCTTAAACAGTCTAGGAGTCAGAAAAGGGCCAGAGACACTGGATACCTACTGACCTGACATCACAAAAACCTCACCTGTGTTTAATTGAGAAGAAAAAAACCACTTACTGTCTTTTGAGGCGATCCTTAAACAGTCTAGGAGTCAGAAAAGGGCCAGAGACACTGGATGGCTAATGACATGACATCACAAAGACCTCATCTGTGTTTAATTGTGAAGAAAAAAACCTCTTACTGCCTTTTGGGGCGATCCTTAAACAGTCTAGGAGTCAGAAAAGGGCCAGAGACACTGGATGCCTACTGACATGGCATCACAAAGACCTCATCTGTGTTTAATTGAGAAAAAAACCTCTTACTGCCTTTTGGGGCGATCCTTAAACAGTCTATGAGTCAGAAAAGGTCCAGAGACACTGGATGCCTACTGACATGACATCACAAACACCTCACCTCTGTTTTGTTGATAAGAAAAAAAACCTCTTACTGTCTTTTGAAGCGATCCTTAAACAGTCTAGGAGTCAGAAAAGGACCAGAGACACTGGACGCCTACTGACATGACATCACAAAGACCTCACCTCTGTTTTGTTGATAAGAAAAAAAACCTCTTACTGTCTTTTGAAGCGATCCTTAAACAGTCTAGGAGTCAGAAAAGGTCCAGAGACACTGGATGCCTACTGACATGACATCACAAACACCTCACCTCTGTTTTGTTGATAAGAAAAAAAACCTCTTACTGGCTTTGGGTATCTATAAACTGTCTAAAAGTCAAAAAAGGGCCAAAGACACTGGATACCTACTGACATGACATCACAAAGACCTCACCTGTGTTTAATTGAGAAAAAAAACCTCATACTGGCTTTTGAAGCGATCCTTAAACACTCTAGGAGTCAGAAAAGGGCCAGAGACACTGGATGCCTACTGACATGACATCACAAAGACCTCATCTGTGTTTAATTGAGAAAAAAAACCTCTTACTGTCTTTTGAGGCGATCCTTAAACAGTCTAGGAGTCAGAAAAGGGCCAGAGACACTGGATGCCTACTGACATGACATCACAAAGACCTCATCTGTGTTTAATTGAGAAGAAAAAAACCTCTTATTGCCTTTTGAGGCGATCCTTAAACAGTCTAGGAGTCAGAAAAGGGCCAGAGACACTGGATGCCTACTGACATGACACCACAAAGACCTCATCTCTGTTTAATTGAGAAGAAAAAAACCTCTTACTGTCTTTTGAGGCGATCCTTAAAAAGTCTAGGAGTCAGAAAAGGGCCAGAGACATTGGATGCCTACTGACATGACATCACAAACACCTCATCTCTGTTTAATTGACAAGAAAAAAACCTCTTACTGTCTTTTGAGGCGATCCTTAAACAGTCTAGGAGTCAGAAAAGGGCCAGAGACACTGGATGCCTACTGACATGACATCACAAAGACCTCAACTGTGTTTAATTGAGAAGAAAAAAACCTCTTACTGCCTTTTGGGGCGATCTTTAAACCGACTAAAAGTCAGAAAAGGGCCAGAGACACTGGATACCTACTGACATGACATCACAAAGACCTCATCTCTGTTTAATTGAGAAGAAAAACCTCTTACTGTCTTTTGAAGCGATCCTTAAACAGTCTAGGAGTCAGAAAAGGGCCAGAGACACAGGATGCCTACTGACATGACATCACAAAGACCTCATCTGTATTTAATTGAGAAGAAAAAAACCTCTTACTGCCTTTTGGGGCGATCCTTAAACAGTCTAGGAGTCAGAAAAGGGCCAGAGACACTGGATGCCTACTGACATGACATCACAAAGACCTCATCTGTGTTTAATTGAGAAAAAAACCTCTTACTGTCTTTTGAAGCGATCCTTAAACAGTCTAGGAGTCAGAAAAGGGCCAGAGACACTGGAAGCCTACTGACATGACATCACAAAGACCTCATCTGTGTTTAATTGAGAAAAAAAACCTCTTACTGTCTTTTGAAGTGATCCATAAACAGTCTAGGAGTCAGAAAAGGGCCAGAGACACTGGATGCCTACTGACATGACATCACAAAGACCTCATCTGTGTTTAATTGAGAAGAAAAAAACCTCTTCCTGCCTTTTGGGGCGATCTTTAAAAAGACTAAAAGTCAGAAAAGGGCCAGAGACACTGGATACCTACTGACAGGACATCACAAAGACCTCACCTGTGTTTAATTGAGAAAAAAAACCTCTTACTGTCTTTTGAAGCGATCCTTAAACAGTCTATGAGTCAGAAAAGGTCCAGAGACACTGGATGCCTACTGACATGACATCACAAACACCTCACCTCTGTTTTGTTGATAAGAAAAAAAACCTCTTACTGTCTTTTGAAGCGATCCTTAAAAAGTCTAGGAGTCAGAAAAGGGCCAGAGACACTGGACGCCTACTGACATGACATCTGTGTGTAATTGAGAAGAAAAAAACCTCTTACTGTCTTTTGAGGGGATCCTTAAACAGTCTATGAGTCAGAAAAGGGCCAGAGACACTGGATGCCTACTGACATGACATCACAAACACCTCACCTCTGTTTTGTTGATAAGAAAAAAAACCTCTTACTGGCTTTGGGGCCATCTATAAACAGTCTAAAAGTCAAAAAAGGGCCAAAGACACTGGATACCTACTGACATGACATCACAAAGACCTCACCTGTGTTTAATTGAGAAAAAAAACCTCTTACTGTCTTTTGAAGTGATCCTTAAACAGTCTAGGAGTCAGAAAAGGGCCAGAGACACTGGATGCCTACTGACATGACATCACAAAGACCTCATCTGTGTTTAATTGAGAAAAAAACCTCTTACTGTCTTTTGAAGCGATCCTTAAACAGTCTAGGAGTCAGAAAAGGGCCAGAGACACTGGATGCCTACTGACATGACATCACAAAGACCTCATCTGTGTTTAATTGAGAAAAAAAACCTCTTACTGTCTTTTGAAGTGATCCTTAAACAGTCTAGGAGTCAGAAAAGGGCCAGAGACACTGGACGCCTACTGACATGACATCACAAAGACCTCATCTGTGTTTAATTGAGAAGAAAAAAACCTCTTCCTGCCTTTTGGGGCGATCTTTAAAGAGACTAAAAGTCAGAAAAGGGCCAGAGACACTGGATACCTACTGACAGGACATCACAAAGACCTCACCTGTGTTTAATTGAGAAAAAAAACCTCTTACTGTCTTTTGAAGTGATCCTTAAACAGTCTAGGAGTCAGAAAAGGGCCAGAGACACTGGATGCCTACTGACATGGCATCACAAAGACCTCATCTGTGTTTAATTGAGAAGAAAAAAACCTCTTCCTGCCTTTTGGGGCGATCTTTAAACAGACTAAAAGTCAGAAAAGGTCCAGAGACACTGGATGCCTACTGACATGACATCACAAAGACCTCACCTCTGTTTTGTTGATAAGAAAAAAAACCTCTTACTGTCTTTTGAAGCGATCCTTAAACAGTCTAGGAGTCAGAAAAGGTCCAGAGACACTGGATGCCTACTGACATGACATCACAAACACCTCACCTCTGTTTTGTTGATAAGAAAAAAAACCTCTTACTGGCTTTGGGTATCTATAAACTGTCTAAAAGTCAAAAAAGGGCCAAAGACACTGGATACCTACTGACATGACATCACAAAGACCTCACCTGTGTTTAATTGAGAAAAAAAACCTCATACTGGCTTTTGAAGCGATCCTTAAACACTCTAGGAGTCAGAAAAGGGCCAGAGACACTGGATGCCTACTGACATGACATCACAAAGACCTCATCTGTGTTTAATTGAGAAAAAAAACCTCTTACTGTCTTTTGAGGCGATCCTTAAACAGTCTAGGAGTCAGAAAAGGGCCAGAGACACTGGATGCCTACTGACATGACATCACAAAGACCTCATCTGTGTTTAATTGAGAAGAAAAAAACCTCTTATTGCCTTTTGAGGCGATCCTTAAACAGTCTAGGAGTCAGAAAAGGGCCAGAGACACAGGATGCCTACTGACATGACACCACAAAGACCTCATCTGTATTTAATTGAGAAGAAAAAAACCTCTTACTGCCTTTTGGGGCGATCCTTAAACAGTCTAGGAGTCAGAAAAGGGCCAGAGACACTGGATGCCTACTGACATGACATCACAAAGACCTCATCTGTGTTTCATTGAGAAAAAAACCTCTTACTGTCTTTTGAAGCGATCCTTAAACAGTCTAGGAGTCAGAAAAGGGCCAGAGACACTGGATGCCTACTGACATGACATCACAAAGACCTCATCTGTATTTAATTGAGAAGAAAATAACCTCTTACTGCCTTTTGGGGCGATCCTTAAACAGTCTAGGAGTCAGAAAAGGGCCAGAGACACTGGATGCCTACTGACATGACATCACAAAGACCTCATCTGTGTTTAATTGAGAAAAAAACCTCTTACTGTCTTTTGAAGCGTTCCTTAAACAGTCTAGGAGTCAGAAAAGGGCCAGAGACACTGGATGCCTACTGACATGACATCACAAAGACCTCATCTGTGTTTAATTGAGAAAAAAACCTCTTACTGTCTTTTGAAGCGATCCTTAAACAGTCTAGGAGTCAGAAAAGGGCCAGAGACACTGGATGCCTACTGACATGACATCACAAAGACCTCATCTGTGTTTAATTGAGAAAAAAAACCTCTTACTGTCTTTTGAAGTGATCCTTAAACAGTCTAGGAGTCAGAAAAGGGCCAGAGACACTGGACGCCTACTGACATGACATCACAAAGACCTCATCTGTGTTTAATTGAGAAGAAAAAAACCTCTTCCTGCCTTTTGGGGCGATCTTTAAAGAGACTAAAAGTCAGAAAAGGGCCAGAGACACTGGATACCTACTGACAGGACATCACAAAGACCTCACCTGTGTTTAATTGAGAAAAAAAACCTCTTACTGTCTTTTGAAGTGATCCTTAAACAGTCTAGGAGTCAGAAAAGGGCCAGAGACACTGGATGCCTACTGACATGGCATCACAAAGACCTCATCTGTGTTTAATTGAGAAGAAAAAAACCTCTTCCTGCCTTTTGGGGCGATCTTTAAACAGACTAAAAGTCAGAAAAGGTCCAGAGACACTGGATGCCTACTGACATGACATCACAAAGACCTCACCTCTGTTTTGTTGATAAGAAAAAAAACCTCTTACTGTCTTTTGAAGCGATCCTTAAACAGTCTAGGAGTCAGAAAAGGTCCAGAGACACTGGATGCCTACTGACATGACATCACAAACACCTCACCTCTGTTTTGTTGATAAGAAAAAAAACCTCTTACTGGCTTTGGGTATCTATAAACTGTCTAAAAGTCAAAAAAGGGCCAAAGACACTGGATACCTACTGACATGACATCACAAAGACCTCACCTGTGTTTAATTGAGAAAAAAAACCTCATACTGGCTTTTGAAGCGATCCTTAAACACTCTAGGAGTCAGAAAAGGGCCAGAGACACTGGATGCCTACTGACATGACATCACAAAGACCTCATCTGTGTTTAATTGAGAAAAAAAACCTCTTACTGTCTTTTGAGGCGATCCTTAAACAGTCTAGGAGTCAGAAAAGGGCCAGAGACACTGGATGCCTACTGACATGACATCACAAAGACCTCATCTGTGTTTAATTGAGAAGAAAAAAACCTCTTATTGCCTTTTGAGGCGATCCTTAAACAGTCTAGGAGTCAGAAAAGGGCCAGAGACACAGGATGCCTACTGACATGACACCACAAAGACCTCATCTGTATTTAATTGAGAAGAAAAAAACCTCTTACTGCCTTTTGGGGCGATCCTTAAACAGTCTAGGAGTCAGAAAAGGGCCAGAGACACTGGATGCCTACTGACATGACATCACAAAGACCTCATCTGTGTTTCATTGAGAAAAAAACCTCTTACTGTCTTTTGAAGCGATCCTTAAACAGTCTAGGAGTCAGAAAAGGGCCAGAGACACTGGATGCCTACTGACATGACATCACAAAGACCTCATCTGTATTTAATTGAGAAGAAAAAAACCTCTTACTGCCTTTTGGGGCGATCCTTAAACAGTCTAGGAGTCAGAAAAGGGCCAGAGACACTGGATGCCTACTGACATGACATCACAAAGAC
Source organism: Paroedura picta (assembly GCF_049243985.1). Lineage (NCBI taxonomy): Eukaryota > Metazoa > Chordata > Lepidosauria > Squamata > Gekkonidae > Paroedura > Paroedura picta. The sequence continues at coordinate 2,271,289 of NC_135385.1, read as the reverse complement.
CTCATCTGTGTTTAATTGAGAAAAAAACATCTTACTGTCTTTTGAAGCGTTCCTTAAACAGTCTAGGAGTCAGAAAAGGGCCAGAGACACTGGATGCCTACTGACATGACATCACAAAGACCTCATCTGTGTTTAATTGAGAAAAAAAACCTCTTACTGTCTTTTGAAGTGATCCATAAACAGTCTAGGAGTCAGAAAAGGGCCAGAGACACTGGATGCCTACTGACATGACATCACAAAGACCTCATCTGTGTTTAATTGAGAAAAAAACCTCTTACTGTTTTTGAAGCGATCCTTAAACAGTCTAGGAGTCAGAAAAGGGCCAGAGACACTGGATGCCTACTGACATGACATCACAAAGACCTCATCTGTGTTTAATTGAGAAAAAAAACCTCTTACTGTCTTTTGAAGCGATCCTTAAACAGTCTAGGAGTCAGAAAAGGGCCAGAGACACTGGAGGCCTACTGAGATGACATCACAAAGACCTCATCTGTGTTTAATTGAGAAGAAAAAAACCTCTTACTGCCTTTAGGGGCGATCCTTAAACAGTCTAGGAGTCAGAAAAGGGCCAGAGACACTGGAGGCCTACTGAGATGACATCACAAAGACCTCATCTGTGTTTAATTGAGAAGAAAACCTCTTACTGTCTTTTGAAGCGATCCTTAAACAGTCTAGGAGTCAGAAAAGGGCCAGAGAAACTGGAGGCCTACTGACATGACATCACAAAGACCTCATCTGTGTTTAATTGAGAAAAAAACCTCTTACTGTCTTTTGAAGCGATCCTTAAACAGTCTAGGAGTCAGAAAAGGTCCAGAGACACTGGATGCCTACTGACATGACATCACAAAGACCTCATCTCTGTTTAATTGAGAAGAAAAAAAAATCTTACTGCCTTTTGGGGCGATCTTTAAACAGACTAAAAATCAGAAAAGGGCCAGAGACACTGGATACCTACTGACATGACATCACAAAGACCTCATCTGTGTTTAATTGAGAAGAAAAACCTCTTACTGTCTTTTTAAGCGATCCTTAAACAGTCTAGGAGTCAGAAAAGGGCCAGAGACACTGGATGCCTAATGACATGACATCACAAAGACCTCATCTGTGTTTAATGGAGAAGAAAAAAACCTCTTACTGCCTTTTGGGGCGATCCTTAAACAGTCTAGGAGTCAGAAAAGGGCCAGAGACACTGGATGCCTACTGACATGACTTCACAAACACCTCACCTTTGTTTTATTTAGAAGAAAAAAACCTCTTACTGGCTTTGGGGCCATCTATAAACAGACTGAAAGTCAGAAAAGGGCCAGAGACACTGGATACCTACTGACCTGACATCACAAAAACCTCACCTGTGTTTAATTGAGAAGAAAAAAACCACTTACTGTCTTTTAAGGCGATCCTTAAACAGTCTAGGAGTCAGAAAAGGGCCAGAGACACTGGATGGCTAATGACATGACATCACAAAGACCTCATCTGTGTTTAATTGTGAAGAAAAAAACCTCTTACTGCCTTTTGGGGCGATCCTTAAACAGTCTAGGAGTCAGAAAAGGGCCAGAGACACTGGATGCCTACTGACATGGCATCACAAAGACCTCATCTGTGTTTAATTGAGAAAAAAACCTCTTACTGCCTTTTGGGGCGATCCTTAAACAGTCTATGAGTCAGAAAAGGTCCAGAGACACTGGATGCCTACTGACATGACATCACAAACACCTCACCTCTGTTTTGTTGATAAGAAAAAAAACCTCTTACTGTCTTTTGAAGCGATCCTTAAACAGTCTAGGAGTCAGAAAAGGACCAGAGACACTGGACGCCTACTGACATGACATCACAAAGACCTCACCTCTGTTTTGTTGATAAGAAAAAAAACCTCTTACTGTCTTTTGAAGCGATCCTTAAACAGTCTAGGAGTCAGAAAAGGTCCAGAGACACTGGATGCCTACTGACATGACATCACAAACACCTCACCTCTGTTTTGTTGATAAGAAAAAAAACCTCTTACTGGCTTTGGGTATCTATAAACTGTCTAAAAGTCAAAAAAGGGCCAAAAACACTGGATACCTACTGACATGACATCACAAAGACCTCAGCTGTGTTTAATTGAGAAAAAAAACCTCATACTGGCTTTTGAAGCGATCCTTAAACACTCTAGGAGTCAGAAAAGGGCCAGAGACACTGGATGCCTACTGACATGACATCACAAAGACCTCATCTGTGTTTAATTGAGAAAAAAAACCTCTTACTGTCTTTTGAGGCGATCCTTAAACAGTCTAGGAGTCAGAAAAGGGCCAGAGACACTGGATGCCTACTGACATGACATCACAAAGACCTCATCTGTGTTTAATTGAGAAGAAAAAAACCTCTTATTGCCTTTTGAGGCGATCCTTAAACAGTCTAGGAGTCAGAAAACGGCCAGAGACACTGGATGCCTACTGACATGACACCACAAAGACCTCATCTCTGTTTAATTGAGAAGAAAAAAACCTCTTACTGTCTTTTGAGGCGATCCTTAAACAGTCTAGGAGTCAGAAAAGGGCCAGAGACATTGGATGCCTACTGACATGACATCACAAACACCTCATCTCTGTTTAATTGACAAGAAAAAAACCTCTTACTGTCTTTTGAGGCGATCCTTAAACAGTCTAGGAGTCAGAAAAGGGCCAGAGACACTGGATGCCTACTGACATGACATCACAAAGACCTCAACTGTGTTTAATTGAGAAGAAAAAAACCTCTTACTGCCTTTTGGGGCGATCTTTAAACCGACTAAAAGTCAGAAAAGGGCCAGAGACACTGGATACCTACTGACATGACATCACAAAGACCTCATCTCTGTTTAATTGAGAAGAAAAACCTCTTACTGTCTTTTGAAGCGATCCTTAAACAGTCTAGGAGTCAGAAAAGGGCCAGAGACACAGGATGCCTACTGACATGACATCACAAAGACCTCATCTGTATTTAATTGAGAAGAAAAAAACCTCTTACTGCCTTTTGGGGCGATCCTTAAACAGTCTAGGAGTCAGAAAAGGGCCAGAGACACTGGATGCCTACTGACATGACATCACAAAGACCTCATCTGTGTTTAATTGAGAAAAAAACCTCTTACTGTCTTTTGAAGCGATCCTTAAACAGTCTAGGAGTCAGAAAAGGGCCAGAGACACTGGATGCCTACTGACATGACATCACAAAGACCTCATCTGTGTTTAATTGAGAAAAAAAACCTCTTACTGTCTTTTGAAGTGATCCATAAACAGTCTAGGAGTCAGAAAAGGGCCAGAGACACTGGATGCCTACTGACATGACATCACAAAGACCTCATCTGTGTTTAATTGAGAAAAAACCTCTTACTGTCTTTTGAAGTGATCCTTAAACAGTCTAGGAGTCAGAAAAGGGCCAGAGACACTGGACGCCTACTGACATGACATCACAAAGACCTCATCTGTGTTTAATTGAGAAGAAAAAAACCTCTTCCTGCCTTTTGGGGCGATCTTTAAAAAGACTAAAAGTCAGAAAAGGGCCAGAGACACTGGATACCTACTGACAGGACATCACAAAGACCTCACCTGTGTTTAATTGAGAAAAAAAACCTCTTACTGTCTTTTGAAGCGATCCTTAAACAGTCTATGAGTCAGAAAAGGTCCAGAGACACTGGATGCCTACTGACATGACATCACAAACACCTCACCTCTGTTTTGTTGATAAGAAAAAAAACCTCTTACTGTCTTTTGAAGCGATCCTTAAAAAGTCTAGGAGTCAGAAAAGGGCCAGAGACTCTGGACGCCTACTGACATGACATCTGTGTGTAATTGAGAAGAAAAAAACCTCTTACTGTCTTTTGAGGGGATCCTTAAACAGTCTATGAGTCAGAAAAGGGCCAGAGACACTGGATGCCTACTGACATGACATCAGAAACACCTCACCTTTGTTTTGTTGATAAGAAAAAAAACCTCTTACTGGCTTTGGGGCCATCTATAAACAGTCTAAAAGTCAAAAAAGGGCCAAAGACACTGGATACCTACTGACATGACATCACAAAGACCTCACCTGTGTTTAATTGAGAAAAAAAACCTCTTACTGTCTTTTGAAGTGATCCTTAAACAGTCTAGGAGTCAGAAAAGGGCCAGAGACACTGGATGCCTACTGACATGACATCACAAAGACCTCATCTGTGTTTAATTGAGAAAAAAACCTCTTACTGTCTTTTGAAGCGATCCTTAAACAGTCTAGGAGTCAGAAAAGGGCCAGAGACACTGGATGCCTACTGACATGACATCACAAAGACCTCATCTGTGTTTAATTGAGAAAAAAAACCTCTTACTGTCTTTTGAAGTGATCCTTAAACAGTCTAGGAGTCAGAAAAGGGCCAGAGACACTGGACGCCTACTGACATGACATCACAAAGACCTCATCTGTGTTTAATTGAGAAGAAAAAAACCTCTTCCTGCCTTTTGGGGCGATCTTTAAAGAGACTAAAAGTCAGAAAAGGGCCAGAGACACTGGATACCTACTGACAGGACATCACAAAGACCTCACCTGTGTTTAATTGAGAAAAAAAACCTCTTACTGTCTTTTGAAGTGATCCTTAAACAGTCTAGGAGTCAGAAAAGGGCCAGAGACACTGGATGCCTACTGACATGGCATCACAAAGACCTCATCTGTGTTTAATTGAGAAGAAAAAAACCTCTTCCTGCCTTTTGGGGCGATCTTTAAACAGACTAAAAGTCAGAAAAGGTCCAGAGACACTGGATGCCTACTGACATGACATCACAAAGACCTCACCTCTGTTTTGTTGATAAGAAAAAAAACCTCTTACTGTCTTTTGAAGCGATCCTTAAACAGTCTAGGAGTCAGAAAAGGTCCAGAGACACTGGATGCCTACTGACATGACATCACAAACACCTCACCTCTGTTTTGTTGATAAGAAAAAAAACCTCTTACTGGCTTTGGGTATCTATAAACTGTCTAAAAGTCAAAAAAGGGCCAAAGACACTGGATACCTACTGACATGACATCACAAAGACCTCACCTGTGTTTAATTGAGAAAAAAAACCTCATACTGGCTTTTGAAGCGATCCTTAAACACTCTAGGAGTCAGAAAAGGGCCAGAGACACTGGATGCCTACTGACATGACATCACAAAGACCTCATCTGTGTTTAATTGAGAAAAAAAACCTCTTACTGTCTTTTGAGGCGATCCTTAAACAGTCTAGAAGTCAGAAAAGGGCCAGAGACACTGGATGCCTACTGACATGACATCACAAAGACCTCATCTGTGTTTAATTGAGAAGAAAAAAACCTCTTATTGCCTTTTGAGGCGATCCTTAAACAGTCTAGGAGTCAGAAAAGGGCCAGAGACACAGGATGCCTACTGACATGACACCACAAAGACCTCATCTGTATTTAATTGAGAAGAAAAAAACCTCTTACTGCCTTTTGGGGCGATCCTTAAACAGTCTAGGAGTCAGAAAAGGGCCAGAGAATCTGGATGCCTACTGACATGACATCTCAAAGACCTCATCTGTGTTTAATTGAGAAGAAAAAAACCTCTTACTGTCTTTTGAGGCGATCCTTAAACAGTCTAGGAGTCAGAAAAGGGCCAGAGACACTGGATGCCTACTGACATGACATCACAAACACCTCACCTCTGTTTTGTTGATAAGAAAAAAAACCTCTTACTGGCTTTGGGGCCATCTATAAACAGTCTAAAAGTCAAAAAAGGGCCAAAGACACTGGATACCTACTGACATGACATCACAAAGACCTCACCTGTGTTTAATTGAGAAAAAAAACCTCTTACTGTCTTTTGAAGTGATCCTTAAACAGTCTAGGAGTCAGAAAAGGGCCAGAGACACTGGATGCCTACTGACATGACATCACAAAGACCTCATCTGTGTTTAATTGAGAAAAAAACCTCTTACTGTCTTTTGAAGCGATCCTTAAACAGTCTAGGAGTCAGAAAAGGGCCAGAGACACTGGATGCCTACTGACATGACATCACAAAGACCTCATCTGTGTTTAATTGAGAAAAAAAACCTCTTACTGTCTTTTGAAGTGATCCTTAAACAGTCTAGGAGTCAGAAAAGGGCCAGAGACACTGGACGCCTACTGACATGACATCACAAAGACCTCATCTGTGTTTAATTGAGAAGAAAAAAACCTCTTCCTGCCTTTTAGGGCGATCTTTAAAAAGACTAAAAGTCAGAAAAGGGCAAGAGACACTGGATACCTACTGACAGGACATCACAAAGACCTCACCTGTGTTTAATTGAGAAAAAAAACCTCTTACTGTCTTTTGAAGCGATCCTTAAACAGTCTATGAGTCAGAAAAGGTCCAGAGACACTGGATGCCTACTGACATGACATCACAAACACGTCACCTCTGTTTTGTTGATAAGAAAAAAAACCTCTTACTGTCTTTTGAAGCGATCCTTAAAAAGTCTAGGAGTCAGAAAAGGGCCAGAGACACTGGACGCCTACTGACATGACATCACAAAGACCTCATCTGTGTGTAATTGAGAAGAAAAAAACCTCTTTCTGTCTTTTGAGGGGATCCTTAAACAGTCTATGAGTCAGAAAAGGGCCAGAGACACTGGATGCCTACTGACATGACATCACAAACACCTCACCTCTGTTTTGTTGATAAGAAAAAAAACCTCTTACTGGCTTTGGGGCCATCTATAAACAGTCTAAAAGTCAAAAAAGGGCCAAAGACACTGGATACCTACTGACATGACATCACAAAGACCTCACCTGTGTTTAATTGAGAAAAAAAACCTCTTACTGTCTTTTGAAGTGATCCTTAAACAGTCTAGGAGTCAGAAAAGGGCCAGAGACACTGGATGCCTACTGACATGACATCACAAAGACCTCATCTGTGTTTAATTGAGAAAAAAACCTCTTACTGTCTTTTGAAGCGATCCTTAAACAGTCTAGGAGTCAGAAAAGGGCCAGAGACACTGGATGCCTACTGACATGACATCACAAAGACCTCATCTGTGTTTAATTGAGAAAAAAAACCTCTTACTGTCTTTTGAAGTGATCCTTAAACAGTCTAGGAGTCAGAAAAGGGCCAGAGACACTGGACGCCTACTGACATGACATCACAAAGACCTCATCTGTGTTTAATTGAGAAGAAAAAAACCTCTTCCTGCCTTTTGGGGCGATCTTTAAAGAGACTAAAAGTCAGAAAAGGGCCAGAGACACTGGATACCTACTGACAGGACATCACAAAGACCTCACCTGTGTTTAATTGAGAAAAAAAACCTCTTACTGTCTTTTGAAGTGATCCTTAAACAGTCTAGGAGTCAGAAAAGGGCCAGAGACACTGGATGCCTACTGACATGGCATCACAAAGTCCTCATCTGTGTTTAATTGAGAAGAAAAAAACCTCTTCCTGCCTTTTGGGGCGATCTTTAAACAGACTAAAAGTCAGAAAAGGTCCAGAGACACTGGATGCCTACTGACATGACATCACAAACACCTCACCTCTGTTTTGTTGATAAGAAAAAAAACCTCTTACTGTCTTTTGAAGCGATCCTTAAAAAGTCTAGGAGTCAGAAAAGGGCCAGAGACACTGGATGCCTACTGACATGACATCACAAACACCTCATCTGTATTTAATTGAGAAGAAAAAAACCTCTTACTGCCTTTTGGGGCGATCCTTAAACAGTCTAGGAGTCAGAAAAGGGCCAGAGACACTGGATGCCTACTGACATGACATCACAAAGACCTCATCTGTGTTTAATTGAGAAAAAAACCTCTTACTGTCTTTTGAAGCGATCCTTAAACAGTCTAGGAGTCAGAAAAGGGCCAGAGACACTGGATGCCTACTGACATGACATCACAAAGACCTCATCTGTGTTTAATTGAGAAAAAAAACCTCTTACTGTCTTTTGAAGTGATCCTTAAACAGTCTAGGAGTCAGAAAAGGGCCAGAGACACTGGATGCCTACTGACATGACATCACAAACACCTCACCTCTGTTTTGTTGATAAGAAAAAAAACCTCTTACTGTCTTTTGAAGCGATCCTTAAAAAGTCTAGGAGTCAGAAAAGGGCCAGAGACACTGGACGCCTACTGACATGACATCACAAAGACCTCAACTGTGTTTAATTGAGAAGAAAAAAACCTCTTACTGCCTTTTGGGGCAATCTTTAAACAGACTAAAAGTCAGAAAAGGGCCAGAGACACAGGATGCCTACTGACATGACATCACAAAGACCTCATCTGTGTTTAATTGAGAAGAAAAAAACCTCTTACTGCCTTTTGGGGCGATCCTTAAACATTCTAGGAGTCAGAAAAGGGGCCAAACTAAAGAGAGACACTGGAGACATCCTGAGATGACATCACAAAGAGCTCACCTGAGTTGCCTTGACAGGAAAAAAACGTCTTACTGGCTTTTCGGGCGATCTTTAAACAGACTAAAAGTCAGAAAAGGGCCAGAGACACTGGATACCTACTGACATGACATCACAAAGACCTCACCTGTGTTTAATTGAGAAGAAAAAAACCTCTTACTTTTGAGGCGATCCTTAAACAGTCTAGGAGTAAGAAAAGGGCCAGAGAAACTGGATGCCTACTGAAATGACATCACAAAGATCTCATCTGTGTTTAATTGAGAAAAAAAACCTCTTACTGTCTTTTGAGGCGATCCTTAAACAGTCTAGGAGTCAGAAAAGGTCCAGAGACACTGGATGCCTACTGACATGACATCACAAAGACCTCATCTGTGTTTAATTGAGAAAAAAACTCTTACTGTCTTTTGAAGCGATCCTTAAACAGTCTAGGAGTCAGAAAAAGGCCAGAGACACTGGATGCCTACTGACATGACATCACAAAGACCTCACCTGTGTTTAATTGAGAAGAAAAAACCTCTTACTTTTGAGGCGATCCTTAAACAGTCTAGGAGTAAGAAAAGGGCCAGAGACACTGGATGCCTACTGAAATGACATCACAAAGACCTCATCTGTGTTTAATTGAGAAGAAAACCTCTTACTGTCTTTTGAAGCGATCCTTAAACAGTCTAGGAGTCAGAAAAGGGCCAGAGACACTAGATGCCTACTGACATGACATCACAAAGACCTTATCTGTGTTTAATTGAGAAAAAAAACCTCTTACTGTCTTTTGAAGTGATCCTTAAACAGTCTAGGAGTCAGAAAAGGGCCAGAGACACTGGACGCCTACTGACATGACATCACAAAGACCTCATCTGTGTTTAATTGAGAAGAAAAAAACCTCTTCCTGCCTTTTGGGGCGATCTTTAAACAGACTAAAAGTCTGAAAAGGGCCAGAGACACTGGATACCTACTGACAGGACATCACAAAGACCTCACCTGTGTTTAATTGAGAAAAAAAACCTCTTACTGTCTTTTGAAGTGATCCTTAAACAGTCTAGGAGTCAGAAAAGGGCCAGAGACACTGGATGCCTACTGACATGGCATCACAAAGACCTCATCTGTGTTTAATTGAGAAGAAAAAAACCTCTTCCTGCCTTTTGGGGCGATCTTTAAACAGACTAAAAGTCAGAAAAGGGCCAGAGACACTGGATACCTACTGACATGACATCACAAAGACCTCATCTCTGTTTAATTGAGAAGAAAAACCTCTTACTGTCTTTTGAAGCGATCCTTAAACAGTCTAGGAGTCAGAAAAGGGCCAGAGACACAGGATGCCTACTGACATGACATCACAAAGACCTCATCTGTATTTAATTGAGAAGAAACAAACCTCTTACTGCCTTTTGGGGCGATCCTTAAACAGTCTAGGAGTCAGAAAAGGGCCAGAGACACTGGATGCCTACTGACATGACATCACAAAGACCTCATCTGTATTTAATTGAGAAGAAACAAACCTCTTACTGCCTTTTGGGGCGATCCTTAAACATTCTAGGAGTCAGAAAAGGGGCCAAACTAAAGAGAGACACTGGAGACATCCTGAGATGACATCACAAAGAGCTCACCTGAGTTGCCTTGACAGGAAAAAAACCTCTTACTGGCTTTTCGGGCGATCTTTAAACAGACTAAAAGTCAGAAAAGGGCCAGAGACACTGGATACCTACTGACATGACATCACAAAGACCTCACCTGTGTTTAATTGAGAAGAAAAAAACCTCTTACTTTTGAGGCGATCCTTAAACAGTCTAGGAGTAAGAAAAGGGCCAGAGAAACTGGATGCCTACTGAAATGACATCACAAAGATCTCATCTGTGTTTAATTGAGAAAAAAAACCTCTTACTGTCTTTTGAGGCGATCCTTAAACAGTCTAGGAGTCAGAAAAGGTCCAGAGACACTGGATGCCTACTGACATGACATCACAAAGACCTCATCTGTGTTTAATTGAGAAAAAAACTCTTACTGTCTTTTGAAGCGATCCTTAAACAGTCTAGGAGTCAGAAAAAGGCCAGAGACACTGGATGCCTACTGACATGACATCACAAAGACCTCACCTGTGTTTAATTGAGAAGAAAAAACCTCTTACTTTTGAGGCGATCCTTAAACAGTCTAGGAGTACGAAAAGGGCCAGAGACACTGGATGCCTACTGAAATGACATCACAAAGACCTCATCTGTGTTTAATTGAGAAGAAAACCTCTTACTGTCTTTTGAAGCGATCCTTAAACAGTCTAGGAGTCAGAAAAGGGCCAGAGACACTGGACGCCTACTGACAGGACATCACAAAGACCTCACCTGTGTTTAATTGAGAAGTAAAAAACCTCTTACTGTCTTTTGAGGGGATCCTTAAACAGTCTAGGAGTCAGAAAATGTCCAGAGACACTGGATGCCTACTGACATGACATCACAAACACCTCACCTCTGTTTTGTTGAGAAGAAAAAAAACCTCTTACTGGCTTTGGGGCCATCTATAAACAGTCTAAAAGTCAAAAAAGGGCCAAAGATACTGGATACCTAATGACATGACATCACAAAGACCTCATCTGTGTTTAATTGAGAAGAAAAAAACCTCTTCCTGCCTTTTGGGGCGATCTTTAAACAGACTAAAAGTCAGAAAAGGGCCAGAGACACTGGATACCTACTGACAGGACATCACAAAGACCTCACCTGTGTTTAATTGAGAAAAAAAACCTCTTACTGTCTTTTGAAGTGATCCTTAAACAGTCTAGGAGTCAGAAAAGGGCCAGAGACACTGGATGCCTACTGACATGGCATCACAAAGACCTCATCTGTGTTTAATTGAGAAGAAAAAAACCTCTTCCTGCCTTTTGGGGCGATCTTTAAACAGACTAAAAGTCAGAAAAGGGCCAGAGACACTGGATACCTACTGACATGACATCACAAAGACCTCATCTCTGTTTAATTGAGAAGAAAAACCTCTTACTGTCTTTTGAAGCGATCCTTAAACAGTCTAGGAGTCAGAAAAGGGCCAGAGACACAGGATGCCTACTGACATGACATCACAAAGACCTCATCTGTATTTAATTGAGAAGAAACAAACCTCTTACTGCCTTTTGGGGCGATCCTTAAACAGTCTAGGAGTCAGAAAAGGGCCAGAGACACTGGATGCCTACTGACATGACATCACAAAGACCTCATCTGTGCTTAATTGAGAAAAAAACCTCTTACTGTCTTTTGAAGCGATCCTTAAACAGTCTAGGACTCAGAAAAGGGCCAGAGACACTGGATGCCTACTGACATGACATCACAAAGACCTCATCTGTGTTTAATTGAGAAAAAAAACCTCTTACTGTCTTTTGAAGTGATCCTTAAACAGTCTAGGAGTCAGAAAAGGGCCAGAGACACTGGATGCCTACTGACATGACATCACAAAGACCTCATCTGTGTTTAATTGAGAAAAAAACCTCTTACTGTCTTTTGAAGCAATCCTTAAACAGTCTAGGAGTCAGAAAAGGGCCAGAGACACTGGATGCCTACTGACATGACATCACAAACACCTCACCTCTGTTTTGTTGATAAGAAAAAAAACCTCTTACTGTCTTTTGAAGCGATCCTTAAAAAGTCTAGGAGTCAGAAAAGGGCCAGAGACACTGGACGCCTACTGACATGACATCACAAAGACCTCATCTGTGTGTAATTGAGAAGAAAAAAACCTCTTACTGTCTTTTGAGGGGATCCTTAAACAGTCTAGGAGTCAGAAAAAGGCCAGAGACACTGGATGCCTACTGAAATGACATCACAAAGACCTCATCTGTGTTTAATTGAGAAGAAAACCTCTTACTGTCTTTTGAAGCGATCCTTAAACAGTCTAGGAGTCAGAAAAAGGCCAGAGACACTGGATGCCTACTGACATGACATCACAAAGACCTCACCTGTGTTTAATTGAGAAGAAAAAACCTCTTACTTTTGAGGCGATCCTTAAACAGTCTAGGAGTAAGAAAAGGGCCAGAGACACTGGATGCCTACTGAAATGACATCACAAAGACCTCATCTGTGTTTAATTGAGAAGAAAACCTCTTACTGTCTTTTGAAGCGATCCTTAAACAGTCTAGGAGTCAGAAAAGGGCCAGAGACACTGGATGCCTACTGACATGACATCACAAAGACCTTATCTGTGTTTAATTGAGAAAAAAAACCTCTTACTGTCTTTTGAAGTGATCCTTAAACAGTCTAGGAGTCAGAAAAGGGCCAGAGACACTGGACGCCTACTGACATGACATCACAAAGACCTCATCTGTGTTTAATTGAGAAGAAAAAAACCTCTTCCTGCCTTTTGGGGCGATCTTTAAACAGACTAAAAGTCAGAAAAGGGCCAGAGACACTGGATACCTACTGACAGGACATCACAAAGACCTCACCTGTGTTTAATTGAGAAAAAAAACCTCTTACTGTCTTTTGAAGTGATCCTTAAACAGTCTAGGAGTCAGAAAAGGGCCAGAGACACTGGATGCCTACTGACATGGCATCACAAAGACCTCATCTGTGTTTAATTGAGAAAAAAAACCTCTTACTGTCTTTTGAAGCGATCCTTAAACAGTCTAGGACTCAGAAAAGGGCCAGAGACACTGGATGCCTACTGACATGACATCACAAAGACCTCATCTGTGTTTAATTGAGAAAAAAAACCTCTTACTGTCTTTTGAAGCGATCCTTAAACAGTCTAGGACTCAGAAAAGGGCCAGAGACACTGGATGCCTACTGACATGGCATCACAAAGACCTCATCTGTGTTTAATTGAGAAAAAAAACCTCTTACTGTCTTTTGAAGCGATCCTTAAACAGTCTAGGACTCAGAAAAGGGCCAGAGACACTGGATGCCTACTGACATGACATCACAAAGACCTCATCTGTGTTTAATTGAGAAAAAAACCTCTTACTGTCTTTTGAAGCAATCCTTAAACAGTCTAGGAGTCAGAAAAGGGCCAGAGACACTGGATGCCTACTGACATGACATCACAAACACCTCACCTCTGTTTTGTTGATAAGAAAAAAAACCTCTTACTGTCTTTTGAAGCGATCCTTAAAAAGTCTAGGAGTCAGAAAAGGGCCAGAGACACTGGACGCCTACTGACATGACATCACAAAGACCTCATCTGTGTGTAATTGAGAAGAAAAAAACCTCTTACTGTCTTTTGAGGGGATCCTTAAACAGTCTATGAGTCAGAAAAGGTCCAGAGACACTGGATGCCTACTGACATGACATCACAAACACCTCACCTCTGTTTTGTTGATAAGAAAAAAAACCTCTTACTGGCTTTGGGGCCATCTATAAACAGTCTAAAAGTCAAAAAAGGGCCAAAGACACTGGATATCTACTGACATGACATCACAAAGACCTCACCTGTGTTTAATTGAGAAAAAAAACCTCATACTGTCTTTTGAAGTGATCCTTAAACAGTCTAGGAGTCAGAAAAGGGCCAGAGACACTGGATGCCTACTGACATGACATCACAAAGACCTCATCTGTGTTTAATTGAGAAAAAAACCTCTTACTGTCTTTTGAAGCGATCCTTAAACAGTCTAGGAGTCAGAAAAGGGCCAGAGACACTGGATGCCTACTGACATGACATCACAAAGACCTCATCTGTGTTTAATTAAAAAAAACCTCTTACTGTCTTTTGAAGTGATCCTTAAACAGTCTAGGAGTCAGAAAAGGGCCAGAGACACTGGACGCCTACTGACATGACATCACAAAGACCTCATCTGTGTTTAATTGAGAAGAAAAAAACCTCTTCCTGCCTTTTGGGGCGATCTTTAAACAGACTGAAAGTCAGAAAAGGGCCAGAGACACTGGATACCTACTGACAGGACATCACAAAGACCTCACCTGTGTTTAATTGAGAAAAAAAACCTCTTACTGTCTTTTGAAGCGATCCTTAAACAGTCTAGGAGTCAGAAAAGGGCCAGAGACACTGGACGCCTACTGACATGACATCACAAAGACCTCATCTGTGTGTAATTGAGAAGAAAAAAACCTCTTACTGTCTTTTGAGGGGATCCTTAAACAGTCTATGAGTCAGAAAAGGTCCAGAGACACTGGATGCCTACTGACATGACATCACAAACACCTCACCTCTGTTTTGTTGATAAGAAAAAAAACCTCTTACTGGCTTTGGGGCCATCTATAAACAGTCTAAAAGTCAAAAAAGGGCCAAAGACACTGGATACCTACTGACATGACATCACAAAGACCTCACCTGTGTTTAATTGAGAAAAAAAACCTCATACTGACTTTTGAAGCGATCCTTAAACACTCTAGGAGTCAGAAAAGGGCCAGAGACACTGGATGCCTACTGACATGACATCACAAAGACCTCATCTGTGTTTAATTGAGAAAAAAACCTCTTACTGTCTTTTGAGGCGATCCTTAAACAGTCTAGGAGTCAGAAAAGGGCCAGAGACACTGGATGCCTACTGACATGACATCACAAAGACCTCATCTGTGTTTAATTGAGAAGAAAAAAACCTCTTACTGCCTTTTGAGGCGATCCTTAAACAGTCTAGGCGTCAGAAAAGGGCCAGAGACACTGGATGCCTACTGACATGACATCACAAAGACCTCATCTGTGTTTAATTGACAAGAAAAAAACCTCTTACTGTCTTTTGAGGCGATCCTTAAACAGTCTAGGAGTCAGAAAAGGGCCAGAGACACTGGATGCCTACTGACATGACATCACAAACACCTCATCTCTGTTTAATTGACAAGAAAAAAATCTCTTACTGTCTTTTGAGGCGATCCTTAAACAGTCTAGGAGTCAGAAAAGGGCCAGAGACACTGGATGCCTACTGACATGACATCACAAAGACCTCAACTGTGTTTAATTGAGAAGAAAAAAACCTCTTACTGCCTTTTGGGGCGATCTTTAAACAGACTAAAAGTCAGAAAAGGGCCAGAGACACTGGATACCTACTGACATGACATCACAAAGACCTCATTTCTGTTTAATTGAGAAGAAAAACCTCTTACTGTCTTTTGAAGCGATCCTTAAACAGTCTAGGAGTCAGAAAAGGGCCAGAGACACAGGATGCCTACTGACATGACATCACAAAGACCTCATCTGTGTTTAATTGAGAAGAAAAAAACCTCTTACTGCCTTTTGGGGCGATCCTTAAACAGTCTAGGAGTCAGAAAAGGGGCCAAACTAAAGAGAGACACTGGAGACATCCTGAGATGACATCACAAAGAGCTCACCTGAGTTGCCTTGACAGGAAAAAAACCTCTTACTGGCTTTTCGGGCGATCTTTAAACAGACTAAAAGTCAGAAAAGGGCCAGAGACACTGGATACCTACTGACATGACATCACAAAGACCTCACCTGTGTTTAATTGACAAGAAAAAACCTCTTACTTTTGAGGCGATCCTTAAACAGTCTAGGAGTAAGAAAAGGGCCAGAGACACTGGATGCCTACTGAAATGACATAACAAAGACCTCATCTGTGCTTAATTGAAAAAAAAAACCTCTTACTGTCTTTTGAGGCGATCCTTAAACAGTCTAGGAGTCAGAAAAAGGCCAGAGAATCTGGATGCCTATTGACATGACATCACAAAGACGTCATCTGTGTTTAATTGAGAAGAAAAAAACCTCTTACTGTCTTTTGAAGCGATCCTTAAACAGTCTAGGAGTCAGAAAAGGGCCAGAGACACTGGATGCCTAATGACATGACATCACAAAGACCTCATCTGTGTTTAATTGAGAAGAAAAAAACCTCTTACTGCCTTTTGGAGCGATCCATAAACAGTCTAGGAGTCAGAAAAGGGCCAGAGACACTGGATGCCTACTGACATGACATCACAAAGACCTCATCTGTGTTTAATTGAGAAAAAAACCTCTTACTGTCTTTTGAAGCGATCCTTAAACAGTCTAGGAGTCAGAAAAGGGCCAGAGACACTGGAGGCCTACTGACATGACATCACAAAGACCTCATCTGTGTTTAATTGAGAAAAAAACCTCTTACTGTCTTTTGAAGCGATCCTTAAACAGTCTAGGAGTCAGAAAAGGGCCAGAGACACTGGATGCCTACTGACATGACATCACAAAGACCTCATCTGTGTTTAATTGAGAAAAAAAAACTCTTAGTGTCTTTTGAAGCGATCCTTAAACAGTCTAGGAGTCAGAAAAAGGCCAGAGAATCTGGATGCCTATTGACATGACATCACAAAGACGTCATCTGTGTTTAATTGAGAAGAAAAAAACCTCTTACTGTCTTTTGAAGCGATCCTTAAACAGTCTAGGAGTCAGAAAAGGGCCAGAGACACTGGATGCCTAATGACATGACATCACAAAGACCTCATCTGTGTTTAATTGAGAAGAAAAAAACCTCTTACTGCCTTTTGGAGCGATCCATAAACAGTCTAGGAGTCAGAAAAGGGCCAGAGACACTGGATGCCTACTGACATGACATCACAAAGACCTCATCTGTGTTTAATTGAGAAAAAAACCTCTTACTGTCTTTTGAAGCGATCCTTAAACAGTCTAGGAGTCAGAAAAGGGCCAGAGACACTGGAGGCCTACTGACATGACATCACAAAGACCTCATCTGTGTTTAATTGAGAAAAAAACCTCTTACTGTCTTTTGAAGCGATTCTTAAACAGTCTAGGAGTCAGAAAAGGGCCAGAGACACTGGATGCCTAATGACATGACATCACAAAGACCTCATCTGTGTTTAATTGAGAAGAAAAAAACCTCTTACTGCCTTTTGGGGCGATCCTTAAACAGTCTAGGAGTCAGAAAAGGGCCAGAGACACTGGATGCCTACTGATATGACATCACAAAGACCTCACCTCTGTTTAGTTGAGAAGACAAAAACCTCTTACTGGCTTTGGGACCGTCTATAAACAGTCTAAAAGTCAAAAAAGGGCCAAACATACTGGATACCTAATGACATGACATCACAAAGACCTCATCTGTGTTTAATTGAGAAGAAAAAAACCTCTTACTGTCTTTTGAGGCGATCCTTAAACAGTCTAGGAGTCAGAAAAGGGCCAGAGACACTGGATGCCTACTGACATGACATCACAAAGACCTCATCTGTGTTTAATTGAGAAAAAAAACCTCTTACTGTCTTTTGAAGCGATCCTTAAACAGTCTAGGAGTCAGAAAAGGGCCAGAGACACTGGATACCTACTGACATGACATCACAAAGACCTCATCTGTGTTTAATTGAGAAGAAAAAAACCTCTTACTGCCTTTTGGGGCAATCTTTAAACAGTCTAAAAGTCAAAAAAGGGCCAAAAATACTGTATACCTAATGACATGACATCATAAAAACCTCATCTGTGTTTAATTGAGAAAAAAAACCTCTTACTGTCTTTTCAGGCGATCCTTAAACAGTCTAGGAGTCAGAAAAGGGCCAGAGACACTGGACGCCTACTGACATGACATCACAAAGACCTCCTCTGTGTTTAATTGAGAAGAAAAAAACCTCTTCCTGCCTTTTGGGGCGATCTTTAAACAGACTAAAAGTCAGAAAAGGGCCAGAGACACTGGATGCCTACTGACATGACATCACAAACACCTCACCTCTGTTTTGTTGAGAAGAAAAAAACCTCTTACTGGCTTTGGGGCCATCTATAAACAGTCTAAAAGTGAAAAAAGGGCCAAAGATACTGGATACCTAATGACATGACATCACAAAAACCTCACCTGTGTTTAATTGAGAAGAAAAAAACCACTTACTGTCTTTTGAGGCGATCCTTAAACAGTCTAGGAGTCAGAAAAGGGCCAGAGACACTGGATGCCTACTGACATGACATCACAAAGACCTCATCTGTGTTTAATTGAGAAAAAAAACCTCATACTGGCTTTTGAAGCCATCCTTAAACAGTCTAGGAGTCAGAAAAGGCCAGAGACACTGGATGCCTACTGATATGACATCACAAAGACCTCATCTGTGTTTAATTGAGAAGAAAAAAACCTCTTACTGCCTTTTGGGGCGATCCTTACACAGTCTAGGAGTCAGAAAAAGGCCAGAGACACTGGATGCCTACTGACATGACATCACAAAGACCTCATCTGTGTTTAATTGAGAAAAATGCCTCTTACTGTTTTTGAAGCGATCCTTAAACAGTCTAGGAGTCAGAAAAGGGCCAGAGACACTGGATGCCTACTGACATGACATCACAAAGACCTCATCTGTGTTTAATTGAGAAAAAAAAACCTCTTACTGTCTTTTGAAGCGATCCTTAAACAGTCTAGGAGTCAGAAAAGGGCCAGAGACACTGGAGGCCTACTGACATGACATCACAAAGACCTCATCTGTGTTTAATTGAGAAGAAAAAAACCTCTTCCTGCCTTTTGGGGCGATCTTTAAACAGACTAAAAGTCAGAAAAGGGCCAGAGACACTGGAGGCCTACTGACATGACATCACAAAGACCTCATCTGTGTTTAATTGAGAAGAAAAAAACCTCTTCCTGCCTTTTGGGGCGATCTTTAAACAGACTAAAATCAGAAATGGGCCAGAGACACTGGAGGCCTACTGAAGGGGAAATCACAAAGACCTCACCTGTGTTTAATTGAGAAGAAAAAAACCTCTTACTGTCTTTTGAGGGGATCCTTAAACAGTCTAGGAGTCAGAAAAGGCCCAGAGACACTGGATGCCTACTGACATGACATCACAAAGACCTCACCTGTGTTTAATTGAGAAGAAAAAAACCTCTTACTAGCTTTTGAGGAGATCCTTAAACAGTCTAGGAGTCAGAAAAGGGCCAGAGACACTGGATGCCTACTGAAATGACATAACAAAGACCTCATCTGTACTTAATTGAAAAAAAAAACCTCTTACTGTCTTTTGAGGCGATCCTTAAACAGTCTAGGAGTCAGAAAAGGTCCAGAGACACTGGATGCCTACTGACATGACATCTCAAAGACCTCATCTGTGTTTAATTGAGAAAAAAAAACTCTTACTGTCTTTTGAAGCGATCCTTAAACAGTCTAGGAGTCAGAAAAAGGCCAGAGAATCTGGATGCCTATTGACATGACATCACAAAGACCTCATCTGTGTTTAATTGAGAAGAAAAAAACCTCTTACTGTCTTTTGAAGCGATCCTTAAACAGTCTAGGAGTCAGAAAAGGGCCAGAGACACTGGATGCCTAATGACATGACATCACAAAGACCTCATCTGTGTTTAATTGAGAAGAAAAAAACCTCTTACTGCCTTTTGGGGCGATCCATAAACAGTCTAGGAGTCAGAAAAGGGCCAGAGACACTGGATGCCTACTGACATGACATCACAAAGACCTCATCTGTGTTTAATTGAGAAAAAAACCTCTTACTGTCTTTTGAAGCGATCCTTAAACAGTCTAGGAGTCAGAAAAGGGCCAGAGACACTGGAGGCCTACTGACATGACATCACAAAGACCTCATCTGTGTTTAATTGAGAAAAAAACCTCTTACTGCCTTTTCGGGCGATCCTTAAACAGTCTAGGAGTCAGAAAAGGGCCAGAGACACTGGATGCCTACTGATATGAAATCACAAAGACCTCACCTCTGTTTAGTTGAGAAGACAAAAACCTCTTACTGGCTTTGGGACCGTCTATAAACAGTCTAAAAGTCAAAAAAGGGCCAATCATACTGGATACCTAATGACATGACATCACAAAGACCTCATCTGTGTTTAATTGAGAAGAAAAAAACCTCTTACTGTCTTTTGAGGCGATCCTTAAACAGTCTAGGAGTCAGAAAAGGGCCAGAGACACTGGATGCCTACTGACATGACATCACAAAGACCTCATCTGTGTTTAATTGAGAAAAAAAACCTCTTACTGTCTTTTGAAGCGATCCTTAAACAGTCTAGGAGTCAGAAAAGGGCCAGAGACACTGGATACCTACTGACATGACATCACAAAGACCTCATCTGTGTTTAATTGAGAAGAAAAAAACCTCTTACTGCCTTTTGGGGCAATCTTTAAACAGTCTAAAAGTCAAAAAAGGGCCAAAAATACTGTATACCTAATGACATGACATCATAAAAACCTCATCTGTGTTTAATTGAGAAAAAAAACCTCTTACTGTCTTTTGAGGCGATCCTTAAACAGTCTAGGAGTCAGAAAAGGGCCAGAGACACTGGACGCCTACTGACATGACATCACAAAGACCTCCTCTGTGTTTAATTGAGAAGAAAAAAACCTCTTCCTGCCTTTTGGGGCGATCTTTAAACAGACTAAAAGTCAGAAAAGGGCCAGAGACACTGGATACCTACTGACAGGACATCACAAAGACCTCACCTGTGTTTAATTGAGAAGAAAAAAACCTCTTACTGTCTTTTGAGGGGATCCTTAAACAGTCTAGGAGTCAGAAAAGGTCCAGAGACACTGGATGCCTACTGACATGACATCACAAACACCTCACCTCTGTTTTGTTGAGAAGAAAAAAACCTCTTACTGGCTTTGGGGCCATCTATAAACAGTCTAAAAGTGAAAAAAAGGGCCAAAGATACTGGATACCTAATGACATGACATCACAAAGACCTCATCTGTGTTTAATTGAGAAGAAAAAAAACTCTTACTGTCTTTTGAGGCGATCCTTAAACAGTCTAGGAGTCAGAAAAGGGCCAGAGACACTGGATGCCTACTGACATGACATCACAAAGACCTCATCTGTGTTTAATTGAGAAAAAAAACCTCTTACTGTCTTTTGAAGCGATCCTTAAACAGTCTAGGAGTCAGAAAAGGGCCAGAGACACTGGATACCTACTGACATGACATCACAAAGACCTCATCTGTGTTTAATTGAGAAGAAAAAAACCTCTTACTGCCTTTTGGGGCAATCTTTAAACAGTCTAAAAGTCAAAAAAGGGCCAAAAATACTGTATACCTACTGACATGACATCACAAAGACCTCATCTGTGTTTAATTGAGAAGAAAAAAACCTCTTCCTGCCTTTTGGGGCGATCTTTAAACAGACAAAAAGTCAGAAAAGGGCCAGAGACACTGGATACCTACTGACATGACATCACAAAGACCTCATCTGTGTTTAATTGACAAGAAAAAAACCTCTTACTGCCTTTTGGGGTGATCCTTAAACAGTCTAGGAGTCAGAAAAGGGCCAGAGACACTGGATGCCTACTGACATGACATCACAAAGACCTCATCTGTGTTTAATTGAGAAAAAAAACCTCCTACTGGCTTTTGAAGCCATCCTTAAACAGTCTAGGAGTCAGAAAAGGGCCAGAGACACTGGATGCCTAATGATATGACATCACAAAGACCTCATCTGTGTTTAATTGAGAAGAAAAAAACCTCTTACTGCCTTTTGGGGCGATCCTTAAACAGTCTAGGAGTCAGAAAAAGGCCAGAGACACTGGATGCCTACTGACATGACATCACAAAGACCTCATCTGTGTTTAATTGAGAAGAAAAAAACCTCTTACTGTCTTTTGAGGGGATCCTTAAACAGTCTATGAGTCAGAAAAGGTCCAGAGACACTGGATGCCTACTGACATGACATCACAAACACCTCACCTCTGTTTTGTTGATAAGAAAAAAAACCTCTTACTGGCTTTGGGGCCATCTATAAACAGTCTAAAAGTCAAAAAAGGGCCAAAGACACTGGATACCTACTGACATGACATCACAAAGACCTCACCTGTGTTTAATTGAGAAAAAAAACCTCATACTGTCTTTTGAAGTGATCCTTAAACAGTCTAGGAGTCAGAAAAGGGCCAGAGACACTGGATGCCTACTGACATGACATCACAAAGACCTCATCTGTGTTTAATTGAGAAAAAAACCTCTTACTGTCTTTTGAAGCGATCCTTAAACAGTCTAGGAGTCAGAAAAGGGCCAGAGACACTGGATGCCTACTGACATGACATCACAAAGACCTCATCTGTGTTTAATTGAGAAAAAAAACCTCTTACTGTCTTTTGAAGTGATCCTTAAACAGTCTAGGAGTCAGAAAAGGGCCAGAGACACTGGACGCCTACTGACATGACATCACAAAGACCTCATCTGTGTTTAATTGAGAAGAAAAAAACCTCTTCCTGCCTTTTGGGGCGATCTTTAAACAGACTAAAAGTCAGAAAAGGGCCAGAGACACTGGATACCTACTGACAGGACATCACAAAGACCTCACCTGTGTTTAATTGAGAAAAAAAACCTCTTACTGTCTTTTGAAGCGATCCTTAAACAGTCTAGGAGTCAGAAAAGGGCCAGAGACACTGGACGCCTACTGACATGACATCACAAAGACCTCATCTGTGTTTAATTGAGAAGAAAAAAACCTCTTACTGTCTTTTGAGGGGATCCTTAAACAGTCTATGAGTCAGAAAAGGTCCAGAGACACTGGATGCCTACTGACATGACATCACAAACACCTCACCTCTGTTTTGTTGATAAGAAAAAAAACCTCTTACTGGCTTTGGGGCCATCTATAAACAGTCTAAAAGTGAAAAAAGGGCCAAAGATACTGGATACCTAATGACATGACATCACAAAAACCTCACCTGTGTTTAATTGAGAAGAAAAAAACCACTTACTGTCTTTTGAGGCGATCCTTAAACAGTCTAGGAGTCAGAAAAGGGCCAGAGACACTGGATGCCTACTGACATGACATCACAAAGACCTCATCTGTGTTTAATTGAGAAAAAAAACCTCATACTGGCTTTTGAAGCCATCCTTAAACAGTCTAGGAGTCAGAAAAGGCCAGAGACACTGGATGCCTACTGATATGACATCACAAAGACCTCATCTGTGTTTAATTGAGAAGAAAAAAACCTCTTACTGCCTTTTGGGGCGATCCTTACACAGTCTAGGAGTCAGAAAAAGGCCAGAGACACTGGATGCCTACTGACATGACATCACAAAGACCTCATCTGTGTTTAATTGAGAAAAATGCCTCTTACTGTTTTTGAAGCGATCCTTAAACAGTCTAGGAGTCAGAAAAGGGCCAGAGACACTGGATGCCTACTGACATGACATCACAAAGACCTCATCTGTGTTTAATTGAGAAAAAAAAACCTCTTACTGTCTTTTGAAGCGATCCTTAAACAGTCTAGGAGTCAGAAAAGGGCCAGAGACACTGGAGGCCTACTGACATGACATCACAAAGACCTCATCTGTGTTTAATTGAGAAGAAAAAAACCTCTTCCTGCCTTTTGGGGCGATCTTTAAACAGACTAAAAGTCAGAAAAGGGCCAGAGACACTGGAGGCCTACTGACATGACATCACAAAGACCTCATCTGTGTTTAATTGAGAAGAAAAAAACCTCTTCCTGCCTTTTGGGGCGATCTTTAAACAGACTAAAATCAGAAATGGGCCAGAGACACTGGAGGCCTACTGAAGGGGAAATCACAAAGACCTCACCTGTGTTTAATTGAGAAGAAAAAAACCTCTTACTGTCTTTTGAGGGGATCCTTAAACAGTCTAGGAGTCAGAAAAGGCCCAGAGACACTGGATGCCTACTGACATGACATCACAAAGACCTCACCTGTGTTTAATTGAGAAGAAAAAAACCTCTTACTAGCTTTTGAGGAGATCCTTAAACAGTCTAGGAGTCAGAAAAGGGCCAGAGACACTGGATGCCTACTGAAATGACATAACAAAGACCTCATCTGTACTTAATTGAAAAAAAAAACCTCTTACTGTCTTTTGAGGCGATCCTTAAACAGTCTAGGAGTCAGAAAAGGTCCAGAGACACTGGATGCCTACTGACATGACATCTCAAAGACCTCATCTGTGTTTAATTGAGAAAAAAAAACTCTTACTGTCTTTTGAAGCGATCCTTAAACAGTCTAGGAGTCAGAAAAAGGCCAGAGAATCTGGATGCCTATTGACATGACATCACAAAGACCTCATCTGTGTTTAATTGAGAAGAAAAAAACCTCTTACTGTCTTTTGAAGCGATCCTTAAACAGTCTAGGAGTCAGAAAAGGGCCAGAGACACTGGATGCCTAATGACATGACATCACAAAGACCTCATCTGTGTTTAATTGAGAAGAAAAAAACCTCTTACTGCCTTTTGGGGCGATCCATAAACAGTCTAGGAGTCAGAAAAGGGCCAGAGACACTGGATGCCTACTGACATGACATCACAAAGACCTCATCTGTGTTTAATTGAGAAAAAAACCTCTTACTGTCTTTTGAAGCGATCCTTAAACAGTCTAGGAGTCAGAAAAGGGCCAGAGACACTGGAGGCCTACTGACATGACATCACAAAGACCTCATCTGTGTTTAATTGAGAAAAAAACCTCTTACTGCCTTTTCGGGCGATCCTTAAACAGTCTAGGAGTCAGAAAAGGGCCAGAGACACTGGATGCCTACTGATATGAAATCACAAAGACCTCACCTCTGTTTAGTTGAGAAGACAAAAACCTCTTACTGGCTTTGGGACCGTCTATAAACAGTCTAAAAGTCAAAAAAGGGCCAATCATACTGGATACCTAATGACATGACATCACAAAGACCTCATCTGTGTTTAATTGAGAAGAAAAAAACCTCTTACTGTCTTTTGAGGCGATCCTTAAACAGTCTAGGAGTCAGAAAAGGGCCAGAGACACTGGATGCCTACTGACATGACATCACAAAGACCTCATCTGTGTTTAATTGAGAAAAAAAACCTCTTACTGTCTTTTGAAGCGATCCTTAAACAGTCTAGGAGTCAGAAAAGGGCCAGAGACACTGGATACCTACTGACATGACATCACAAAGACCTCATCTGTGTTTAATTGAGAAGAAAAAAACCTCTTACTGCCTTTTGGGGCAATCTTTAAACAGTCTAAAAGTCAAAAAAGGGCCAAAAATACTGTATACCTAATGACATGACATCATAAAAACCTCATCTGTGTTTAATTGAGAAAAAAAACCTCTTACTGTCTTTTGAGGCGATCCTTAAACAGTCTAGGAGTCAGAAAAGGGCCAGAGACACTGGACGCCTACTGACATGACATCACAAAGACCTCCTCTGTGTTTAATTGAGAAGAAAAAAACCTCTTCCTGCCTTTTGGGGCGATCTTTAAACAGACTAAAAGTCAGAAAAGGGCCAGAGACACTGGATACCTACTGACAGGACATCACAAAGACCTCACCTGTGTTTAATTGAGAAGAAAAAAACCTCTTACTGTCTTTTGAGGGGATCCTTAAACAGTCTAGGAGTCAGAAAAGGTCCAGAGACACTGGATGCCTACTGACATGACATCACAAACACCTCACCTCTGTTTTGTTGAGAAGAAAAAAACCTCTTACTGGCTTTGGGGCCATCTATAAACAGTCTAAAAGTGAAAAAAAGGGCCAAAGATACTGGATACCTAATGACATGACATCACAAAGACCTCATCTGTGTTTAATTGAGAAGAAAAAAAACTCTTACTGTCTTTTGAGGCGATCCTTAAACAGTCTAGGAGTCAGAAAAGGGCCAGAGACACTGGATGCCTACTGACATGACATCACAAAGACCTCATCTGTGTTTAATTGAGAAAAAAAACCTCTTACTGTCTTTTGAAGCGATCCTTAAACAGTCTAGGAGTCAGAAAAGGGCCAGAGACACTGGATACCTACTGACATGACATCACAAAGACCTCATCTGTGTTTAATTGAGAAGAAAAAAACCTCTTACTGCCTTTTGGGGCAATCTTTAAACAGTCTAAAAGTCAAAAAAGGGCCAAAAATACTGTATACCTACTGACATGACATCACAAAGACCTCATCTGTGTTTAATTGAGAAGAAAAAAACCTCTTCCTGCCTTTTGGGGCGATCTTTAAACAGACAAAAAGTCAGAAAAGGGCCAGAGACACTGGATACCTACTGACATGACATCACAAAGACCTCATCTGTGTTTAATTGACAAGAAAAAAACCTCTTACTGCCTTTTGGGGTGATCCTTAAACAGTCTAGGAGTCAGAAAAGGGCCAGAGACACTGGATGCCTACTGACATGACATCACAAAGACCTCATCTGTGTTTAATTGAGAAAAAAAACCTCCTACTGGCTTTTGAAGCCATCCTTAAACAGTCTAGGAGTCAGAAAAGGGCCAGAGACACTGGATGCCTAATGATATGACATCACAAAGACCTCATCTGTGTTTAATTGAGAAGAAAAAAACCTCTTACTGCCTTTTGGGGCGATCCTTAAACAGTCTAGGAGTCAGAAAAAGGCCAGAGACACTGGATGCCTACTGACATGACATCACAAAGACCTCATCTGTGTTTAATTGAGAAAAAAAAACCTCTTACTGTCTTTTGAAGCGATCCTTAAACAGTCTAGGAGTCAGAAAAGGGCCAGAGACACTGGAGGCCTACTGACATGACATCACAAAGACCTCATCTGTGTTTAATTGAGAAGAAAAAAACCTCTTCCTGCCTTTTGGGGCGATCTTTAAACAGACTAAAAGTCAGAAAAGGGCCAGAGACACTGGAGGCCTACTGACATGACATCACAAAGACCTCATCTGTGTTTAATTGAGAAGAAAAAAACCTCTTACTGCCTTTTGGGGCGATCTTTAAACAGACTAAAAGTCAGAAATGGGCCAGAGACACGGGAGGCCTACTGAAGGGGAAATCACAAAGACCTCACCTGTGTTTAATTGAGAAGAAAAAAACCTCTTACTGTCTTTTGAGGGGATCCTTAAACAGTCTATGAGTCAGAAAAGGTCCAGAGACACTGGATGCCTACTGACATGACATCACAAACACCTCACCTCTGTTTTGTTGATAAGAAAAAAAACCTCTTACTGGCTTTGGGGCCATCTATAAACAGTCTAAAAGTCAAAAAAGGGCCAAAGACACTGGATACCTACTGACATGACATCACAAAGACCTCACCTGTGTTTAATTGAGAAAAAAAACCTCATACTGTCTTTTGAAGTGATCCTTAAACAGTCTAGGAGTCAGAAAAGGGCCAGAGACACTGGATGCCTACTGACATGACATCACAAAGACCTCATCTGTGTTTAATTGAGAAAAAAACCTCTTACTGTCTTTTGAAGCGAT
This sequence comes from Paroedura picta, assembly GCF_049243985.1. Lineage (NCBI taxonomy): Eukaryota > Metazoa > Chordata > Lepidosauria > Squamata > Gekkonidae > Paroedura > Paroedura picta. Next base: position 2,243,954 of record NC_135385.1, on the reverse strand, counting down.
CCTTAAACAGTCTAGGAGTCAGAAAAGGGCCAGAGACACTGGATGCCTACTGACATGACATCACAAAGACCTCATCTGTGTTTAATTGAGAAAAAAAACCTCTTACTGTCTTTTGAAGTGATCCTTAAACAGTCTAGGAGTCAGAAAAGGGCCAGAGACACTGGACGCCTACTGACATGACATCACAAAGACCTCATCTGTGTTTAATTGAGAAGAAAAAAACCTCTTCCTGCCTTTTGGGGCGATCTTTAAACAGACTAAAAGTCAGAAAAGGGCCAGAGACACTGGATACCTACTGACAGGACATCACAAAGACCTCACCTGTGTTTAATTGAGAAAAAAAACCTCTTACTGTCTTTTGAAGCGATCCTTAAACAGTCTAGGAGTCAGAAAAGGGCCAGAGACACTGGACGCCTACTGACATGACATCACAAAGACCTCATCTGTGTTTAATTGAGAAGAAAAAAACCTCTTACTGTCTTTTGAGGGGATCCTTAAACAGTCTATGAGTCAGAAAAGGTCCAGAGACACTGGATGCCTACTGACATGACATCACAAACACCTCACCTCTGTTTTGTTGATAAGAAAAAAAACCTCTTACTGGCTTTGGGGCCATCTATAAACAGTCTAAAAGTCAAAAAAGGGCCAAAGACACTGGATACCTACTGACATGACATCACAAAGACCTCACCTGTGTTTAATTGAGAAAAAAACCTCATACTGGCTTTTGAAGCGATCCTTAAACACTCTAGGAGTCAGAAAAGGGCCAGAGACACTGGATGCCTACTGACATGACATCACAAAGACCTCATCTGTGTTTAATTGAGAAGAAAAAAACCTCTTACTGCCTTTTGAGGCGATCCTTAAACAGTCTAGGAGTCAGAAAAGGGCCAGAGACACTGGATGCCTACTGACATGACATCACAAAGACCTCATCTGTGTTTAATTGACAAGAAAAAAACCTCTTACTGTCTTTTGAGGCGATCCTTAAACAGTCTAGGAGTCAGAAAAGGGCCAGAGACACTGGATGCCTACTGACATGACATCACAAACACCTCATCTGTACACCGCCCGTGGCGCCGCGGGCGCCACGGACTAAATAAAACAGTAAGGGGTTCTGGGGCGGGATGTGCCCGGGATGAGGAAGGGTCCGGATTGGACCCTTCCTCATGACAGACAACCGGAGGGACCAAACGGCAGGCGCGAAGCGCCTGCCGATTGGTCCCTCCGATTCCCAGCCCCAGCAACTGCGAGCCGCGCTCAGCGCGGCTCGCAGTTGCTCCCGGCCTGACGTGGTGAGAGGCGCGAAGCGTCTCTCACCGCGTCAGGCCGGCCCCAAGGAAGCCCCCGCCGCAAACACAACACAAGACTCCAGCCGCCGAGAAGCTGCAGAAAAAAAAAAAACACCCCCGGAGGAGCCTTTCGCCGCTAGCGCGACGAGAGGCAGCAGAAAAAAAAACCCCTGTAGGAGCTCCAAGCCGCCGCGCCGACGAGAGCTAGCAGAAAAAAAAAACCCTGCAGGAGCCTTTCACAGCTCCAAGCAGCAGAAAAAAAACCCCGGAAGGAGCCTTTCACAGCTCCAAGCAGCAGGAAAAAAAACCCTGTAGGAGCCTTTCGCAGATCCAAGCAGCAGAAAACAAAACCCTGAAGGAGCCTTTCCCAGCTCCAAGCAGCAGGAAAAAAAACCCCTGTAGGAGCTCCAAGCCGGCACGCCCACGAGAGCTAGCAGAAAAAAAAAACCCTGCAGGAGCCTTTCACAGATCCAAGCAGCAGAACAAAAAACCCTGTAGGAGCCTTTCGCAGATCCAAGCAGCAGAAAACAAAACCCTGAAGGAGCCTTTCCCAGCTCCAAGCAGCAGGAAAAAAACCCCTGTAGGAGCTCCAAGCCGGCACGCCCACGAGAGCTAGCAGAAAAAAAAAACCCTGCAGGAGCCTTTCACAGATCCAAGCAGCAGAAAAAAAACCCCGGAAGGAGCCTTTCGCAGATCCAAGCAGCAGAAAACAAAACCCTGTAGGAGCCTTTCCCAGCTCCAAGCAGCAGAAAACAAAAAAACCCTGTCGGAGCCTTTCACAGCTCCACGCAGCAGAAAAAAAAACACCTCCTGGTGTCCCCTGGGTCCTAGCGCCCATTGCATTCCTGGTTGCAATGGGCTTTCTTGCTAGTCTCTGTTTAATTGACAAGAAAAAAATCTCTTACTGTCTTTTGAGGCGATCCTTAAACAGTCTAGGAGTCAGAAAAGGGCCAGAGACACTGGATGCCTACTGACATGACATCACAAACACCTCATCTCTGTTTAATTGAGAAGAAAAAAACCTCTTACTGCCTTTTGGGGCGATCCTTAAACAGTCTAGGAGTCAGAAAAGGGGCCAAACTAAAGAGAGACACTGGAGACATCCTGAGATGACATCACAAAGAGCTCACCTGAGTTGCCTTGACAGGAAAAAAACCTCTTACTGGCTTTTCGGGCGATCTTTAAACAGACTAAAAGTCAGAAAAGGGCCAGAGACACTGGATACCTACTGACATGACATCACAAAGACCTCACCTGTGTTTAATTGAGAAGAAAAAACCTCTTACTTTTGAGGCGATCCTTAAACAGTCTAGGAGTAAGAAAAGGGCCAGAGACACTGGATGCCTACTGAAATGACATAACAAAGACCTCATCTGTGCTTAATTGAAAAAAAAAACCTCTTACTGTCTTTTGAGGCGATCCTTAAACAGTCTAGGAGTCAGAAAAGGTCCAGAGACACTGGATGCCTACTGACATGACATCACAAAGACCTCATCTGTGTTTAATTGAGAAAAAAAAACTCTTACTGTCTTTTGAAGCGATCCTTAAACAGTCTAGGAGTCAGAAAAAGGCCAGAGAATCTGGATGCCTATTGACATGACATCACAAAGACGTCATCTGTGTTTAATTGAGGAGAAAAAAACCTCTTACTGTCTTTTGAAGCGATCCTTAAACAGTCTAGGAGTCAGAAAAGGGCCAGAGACACTGGATGCCTAATGACATGACATCACAAAGACCTCATCTGTGTTTAATTGAGAAGAAAAAAACCTCTTACTGCCTTTTGGAGCGATCCATAAACAGTCTAGGAGTCAGAAAAGGGCCAGAGACACTGGATGCCTACTGACATGACATCACAAAGACCTCATCTGTGTTTAATTGAGAAGAAAAAAACCTCTTACTGTCTTTTGAGGGGATCCTTAAACAGTCTAGGAGTCAGAAAAGGTCCAGAGACACTGGATGCCTACTGACATGACATCACAAACACCTCACCTCTGTTTTGTTGAGAAGAAAAAAACCTCTTACTGGCTTTGGGGCCATCTATAAACAGTCTAAAAGTGAAAAAAAGGGCCAAAGATACTGGATACCTACTGACATGACATCACAAAGACCTCATCTGTGTTTAATTGAGAAGAAAAACCTCTTACTGTCTTTTGAAGCGATCCTTAAACAGTCTAGGAGTCAGAAAAGGTCCAGAGACACTGGATGCCTACTGACATGACATCACAAAGACCTCATCTGTGTTTAATTGACAAGAAAAAAACCTCTTACTGCCTTTTGGGGTGATCCTTAAACAGTCTAGGAGTCAGAAAAGGGCCAGAGACACTGGATGCCTACTGACATGACATCACAAAGACCTCATCTGTGTTTAATTGAGAAAAAAAACCTCCTACTGGCTTTTGAAGCCATCCTTAAACAGTCTAGGAGTCAGAAAAGGGCCAGAGACACTGGATGCCTAATGATATGACATCACAAAGACCTCATCTGTGTTTAATTGAGAAGAAAAAAACCTCTTACTGCCTTTTGGGGCGATCCTTAAACAGTCTAGGAGTCAGAAAAAGGCCAGAGACACTGGATGCCTACTGACATGACATCACAAAGACCTCATCTGTGTTTAATTGAGAAAAAAAAACCTCTTACTGTCTTTTGAAGCGATCCTTAAACAGTCTAGGAGTCAGAAAAGGGCCAGAGACACTGGAGGCCTACTGACATGACAACACAAAGACCTCATCTGTGTTTAATTGAGAAGAAAAAAACCTCTTCCTGCCTTTTGGGGCGATCTTTAAACAGACTAAAAGTCAGAAAAGGGCCAGAGACACTGGAGGCCTACTGACATGACATCACAAAGACCTCATCTGTGTTTAATTGAGAAGAAAAAAACCTCTTCCTGCCTTTTGGGGCGATCTTTAAACAGACTAAAAGTCAGAAATGGGCCAGAGACACTGGAGGCCTACTGAAGGGGAAATCACAAAGACCTCACCTGTGTTTAATTGAGAAGAAAAAAACCTCTTACTGTCTTTTGAGGGGATCCTTAAACAGTCTATGAGTCAGAAAAGGTCCAGAGACACTGGATGCCTACTGACATGACATCACAAACATCTCACCTCTGTTTTGTTGATAAGAAAAAAAACCTCTTACTGGCTTTGGGGCCATCTATAAACAGTCTAAAAGTCAAAAAAGGGCCAAAGACACTGGATACCTACTGACATGACATCACAAAGACCTCACCTGTGTTTAATTGAGAAAAAAAACCTCATACTGTCTTTTGAAGTGATCCTTAAACAGTCTAGGAGTCAGAAAAGGGCCAGAGACACTGGATGCCTACTGACATGACATCACAAAGACCTCATCTGTGTTTAATTGAGAAAAAAACCTCTTACTGTCTTTTGAAGCGATCCTTAAACAGTCTAGGAGTCAGAAAAGGGCCAGAGACACTGGATGCCTACTGACATGACATCACAAAGACCTCATCTGTGTTTAATTGAGAAAAAAAACCTCTTACTGTCTTTTGAAGTGATCCTTAAACAGTCTAGGAGTCAGAAAAGGGCCAGAGACACTGGACGCCTACTGACATGACATCACAAAGACCTCATCTGTGTTTAATTGAGAAGAAAAAAACCTCTTCCTGCCTTTTGGGGCGATCTTTAAACAGACTAAAAGTCAGAAAAGGGCCAGAGACACTGGATACCTACTGACAGGACATCACAAAGACCTCACCTGTGTTTAATTGAGAAAAAAAACCTCTTACTGTCTTTTGAAGCGATCCTTAAACAGTCTAGGAGTCAGAAAAGGGCCAGAGACACTGGACGCCTACTGACATGACATCACAAAGACCTCATCTGTGTTTAATTGAGAAGAAAAAAACCTCTTACTGTCTTTTGAGGGGATCCTTAAACAGTCTATGAGTCAGAAAAGGTCCAGAGACACTGGATGCCTACTGACATGACATCACAAACACCTCACCTCTGTTTTGTTGATAAGAAAAAAAACCTCTTACTGGCTTTGGGGCCATCTATAAACAGTCTAAAAGTCAAAAAAGGGCCAAAGACACTGGATACCTACTGACATGACATCACAAAGACCTCACCTGTGTTTAATTGAGAAAAAAAACCTCATACTGTCTTTTGAGGCGATCCTTAAACAGTCTAGGAGTCAGAAAAGGGCCAGAGACACTGGATGCCTACTGACATGACATCACAAAGACCTCATCTGTGTTTAATTGAGAAAAAAAACCTCCTACTGGCTTTTGAAGCCATCCTTAAACAGTCTAGGAGTCAGAAAAGGGCCAGAGACACTGGATGCCTAATGATATGACATCACAAAGACCTCATCTGTGTTTAATTGAGAAGAAAAAAACCTCTTACTGCCTTTTGGGGCGATCCTTAAACAGTCTAGGAGTCAGAAAAAGGCCAGAGACACTGGATGCCTACTGACATGACATCACAAAGACCTCATCTGTGTTTAATTGAGAAAAAAAAACCTCTTACTGTCTTTTGAAGCGATCCTTAAACAGTCTAGGAGTCAGAAAAGGGCCAGAGACACTGGAGGCCTACTGACATGACAACACAAAGACCTCATCTGTGTTTAATTGAGAAGAAAAAAACCTCTTCCTGCCTTTTGGGGCGATCTTTAAACAGACTAAAAGTCAGAAAAGGGCCAGAGACACTGGAGGCCTACTGACATGACATCACAAAGACCTCATCTGTGTTTAATTGAGAAGAAAAAAACCTCTTCCTGCCTTTTGGGGCGATCTTTAAACAGACTAAAAGTCAGAAATGGGCCAGAGACACTGGAGGCCTACTGAAGGGGAAATCACAAAGACCTCACCTGTGTTTAATTGAGAAGAAAAAAACCTCTTACTGTCTTTTGAGGGGATCCTTAAACAGTCTATGAGTCAGAAAAGGTCCAGAGACACTGGATGCCTACTGACATGACATCACAAACATCTCACCTCTGTTTTGTTGATAAGAAAAAAAACCTCTTACTGGCTTTGGGGCCATCTATAAACAGTCTAAAAGTCAAAAAAGGGCCAAAGACACTGGATACCTACTGACATGACATCACAAAGACCTCACCTGTGTTTAATTGAGAAAAAAAACCTCATACTGTCTTTTGAAGTGATCCTTAAACAGTCTAGGAGTCAGAAAAGGGCCAGAGACACTGGATGCCTACTGACATGACATCACAAAGACCTCATCTGTGTTTAATTGAGAAAAAAACCTCTTACTGTCTTTTGAAGCGATCCTTAAACAGTCTAGGAGTCAGAAAAGGGCCAGAGACACTGGATGCCTACTGACATGACATCACAAAGACCTCATCTGTGTTTAATTGAGAAAAAAAACCTCTTACTGTCTTTTGAAGTGATCCTTAAACAGTCTAGGAGTCAGAAAAGGGCCAGAGACACTGGACGCCTACTGACATGACATCACAAAGACCTCATCTGTGTTTAATTGAGAAGAAAAAAACCTCTTCCTGCCTTTTGGGGCGATCTTTAAACAGACTAAAAGTCAGAAAAGGGCCAGAGACACTGGATACCTACTGACAGGACATCACAAAGACCTCACCTGTGTTTAATTGAGAAAAAAAACCTCTTACTGTCTTTTGAAGCGATCCTTAAACAGTCTAGGAGTCAGAAAAGGGCCAGAGACACTGGACGCCTACTGACATGACATCACAAAGACCTCATCTGTGTTTAATTGAGAAGAAAAAAACCTCTTACTGTCTTTTGAGGGGATCCTTAAACAGTCTATGAGTCAGAAAAGGTCCAGAGACACTGGATGCCTACTGACATGACATCACAAACACCTCACCTCTGTTTTGTTGATAAGAAAAAAAACCTCTTACTGGCTTTGGGGCCATCTATAAACAGTCTAAAAGTCAAAAAAGGGCCAAAGACACTGGATACCTACTGACATGACATCACAAAGACCTCACCTGTGTTTAATTGAGAAAAAAAACCTCATACTGTCTTTTGAGGCGATCCTTAAACAGTCTAGGAGTCAGAAAAGGGCCAGAGACACTGGATGCCTACTGACATGACATCACAAAGACCTCATCTGTGTTTAATTGAGAAAAAAAACCTCTTACTGTCTTTTGAGGCGATCCTTAAACAGTCTAGGAGTCAGAAAAGGGCCAGAGAAACTGGATGCCTACTGACATGACATCACAAAGACCTCATCTGTGTTTAATTGAGAAGAAAAAAACCTCTTACTGCCTTTTGAGGCGATCCTTAAACAGTCTAGGAGTCAGAAAAGGGCCAGAGACACTGGATGCCTACTGACATGACATCACAAACACCTCATCTCTGTTTAATTGACAAGAAAAAAACCTCTTACTGTCTTTTGAGGCGATCCTTAAACAGTCTAGGAGTCAGAAAAGGGCCAGAGACACTGGATGCCTACTGACATGACATCACAAACACCTCATCTCTGTTTAATTGACAAGAAAAAAATCTCTTACTGTCTTTTGAGGCGATCCTTAAACAGTCTAGGAGTCAGAAAAGGGCCAGAGACACTGGATGCCTACTGACATGACATCACAAACACCTCATCTCTGTTTAATTGAGAAGAAAAAAACCTCTTACTGCCTTTTGGGGCGATCCTTAAACAGTCTAGGAGTCAGAAAAGGGGCCAAACTAAAGAGAGACACTGGAGACATCCTGAGATGACATCACAAAGAGCTCACCTGAGTTGCCTTGACAGGAAAAAAACCTCTTACTGGCTTTTCGGGCGATCTTTAAACAGACTAAAAGTCAGAAAAGGGCCAGAGACACTGGATACCTACTGACATGACATCACAAAGACCTCACCTGTGTTTAATTGAGAAGAAAAAACCTCTTACTTTTGAGGCGATCCTTAAACAGTCTAGGAGTAAGAAAAGGGCCAGAGACACTGGATGCCTACTGAAATGACATAACAAAGACCTCATCTGTGCTTAATTGAAAAAAAAAACCTCTTACTGTCTTTTGAGGCGATCCTTAAACAGTCTAGGAGTCAGAAAAGGTCCAGAGACACTGGATGCCTACTGACATGACATCACAAAGACCTCATCTGTGTTTAATTGAGAAAAAAAAACTCTTACTGTCTTTTGAAGCGATCCTTAAACAGTCTAGGAGTCAGAAAAAGGCCAGAGAATCTGGATGCCTATTGACATGACATCACAAAGACGTCATCTGTGTTTAATTGAGAAGAAAAAAACCTCTTACTGCCTTTTGGAGCGATCCATAAACAGTCTAGGAGTCAGAAAAGGGACAGAGACACTGGATGCCTACTGACATGACATCACAAAGACCTCATCTGTGTTTAATTGAGAAAAAAACCTCTTACTGTCTTTTGAAGCGATCCTTAAACAGTCTAGGAGTCAGAAAAGGGCCAGAGACACTGGATGCCTACTGATATGAAATCACAAAGACCTCACCTCTGTTTAGTTGAGAAGACAAAAACCTCTTACTGGCTTTGGGACCGTCTATAAACAGTCTAAAAGTCAAAAAAGGGCCAAACATACTGGATACCTAATGACATGACATCACAAAGACCTCATCTGTGTTTAATTGAGAAGAAAAAAACCTCTTACTGTCTTTTGAGGCGATCCTTAAACAGTCTAGGAGTCAGAAAAGGGCCAGAGACACTGGATGCCTACTGACATGACATCACAAAGACCTCATCTGTGTTTAATTGAGAAAAAAAACCTCTTACTGTCTTTTGAAGCGATCCTTAAACAGTCTAGGAGTCAGAAAATGGCCAGAGACACTGGATACCTACTGACATGACATCACAAAGACCTCCTCTGTGTTTAATTGAGAAGAAAAAAACCTCTTCCTGCCTTTTGGGGCGATCTTTAAACAGACTAAAAGTCAGAAAAGGGCCAGAGACACTGGATACCTACTGACATGACATCACAAAGACCTCATCTGTGTTTAATTGAGAAGAAAAAAACCTCTTACTGCCTTTTGGGGCAATCTTTAAACAGTCTAAAAGTCAAAAAAGGGCCAAAAATACTGTATACCTAATGACATGACATCATAAAAACCTCATCTGTGTTTAATTGAGAAGAAAAAAACCTCTTACTGTCTTTTGAGGCGATCCTTAAACAGTCTAGGAGTCAGAAAAGGGCCAGAGACACTGGATGCCTACTGACATGACATCACAAAGACCTCATCTGTGTTTAATTGAGAAAAAAAACCTCTTACTGTCTTTTGAAGCGATCCTTAAACAGTCTAGGAGTCAGAAAAGGGCCAGAGACACTGGATACCTACTGACATGACATCACAAAGACCTCATCTGTGTTTAATTGAGAAGAAAAAAACCTCTTACTGCCTTTTGGGGCAATCTTTAAACAGTCTAAAAGTCAAAAAAGGGCCAAAAATACTGTATACCTAATGACATGACATCATAAAAACCTCATCTGTGTTTAATTGAGAAAAAAAAACCTCTTACTGTCTTTTGAAGCGATCCTTAAACAGTCTAGGAGTCAGAAAAGGGCCAGAGACACTGGAGGCCTACTGACATGACATCACAAAGACCTCATCTGTGTTTAATTGAGAAGAAAAAAACCTCTTCCTGCCTTTTGGGGCGATCCTTAAACAGTCTAGGAGTCAGAAAAAGGCCAGAGACACTGGATGCCTACTGACATGACATCACAAAGACCTCATCTGTGTTTAATTGAGAAAAAAAAACCTCTTTCTGTCTTTTGAAGCGATCCTTAAACAGTCTAGGAGTCAGAAAAGGGCCAGAGACACTGGAGGCCTACTGACATGACATCACAAAGACCTCATCTGTGTTTAATTGAGAAGAAAAAAACCTCTTCCTGCCTTTTGGGGCGATCTTTAAACAGACTAAAAGTCAGAAAAGGGCCAGAGACACTGGAGGCCTACTGACATGACATCACAAAGACCTCATCTGTGTTTAATTGAGAAGAAAAAAACCTCTTCCTGCCTTTTGGGGCGATCTTTAAACAGACTAAAAGTCAGAAATGGGCCAGAGACACTGGAGGCCTACTGAAGGGGAAATCACAAAGACCTCACCTGTGTTTAATTGAGAAGAAAAAAACCTCTTACTGTCTTTTGAGGGGATCCTTAAACAGTCTAGGAGTCAGAAAAGGTCCAGAGACACTGGATGCCTACTGACATGACATCACAAAGACCTCATCTGTGTTTAATTGAGAAGAAAAAAACCTCTTCCTGCCTTTTGGGGCGATCTTTAAACAGACTAAAAGTCAGAAATGGGCCAGAGACACTGGAGGCCTACTGAAGGGGAAATCACAAAGACCTCACCTGTGTTTAATTGAGAAGAAAAAAACCTCTTACTGGCTTTTGAGGAGATCCTTAAACAGTCTAGGAGTCAGAAAAGGGCCAGAGACACTGGAGGCCTATTGACATGACATCACAAAGACCTCACCTGTGTTTAATTGAGAAGAAAAAAACCTCTTACTGGCTTTTGAGGCGATCTTTAGGAGTCAGAAAAGGGACCAAACTAAAGAGAGACATTGGAGACATCCTGAGATGACATCACAAAGAGCTCACCTGAGTTGCCTTGACAGGAAAAAAACCTCTTACTGCCTTTTGAGGCGATCCTTAAACAGTCTAGGAGTCAGAAAAGGGCCAGAGACACTGGATGCCTACTGACATGACATCACAAACACCTCATCTCTGTTTAATTGACAAGAAAAAAACCTCTTACTGTCTTTTGAGGCGATCCTTAAACAGTCTAGGAGTCAGAAAAGGGCCAGAGACACTGGATGCCTACTGACATGACATCACAAACACCTCATCTCTGTTTAATTGACAAGAAAAAAATCTCTTACTGTCTTTTGAGGCGATCCTTAAACAGTCTAGGAGTCAGAAAAGGGCCAGAGACACTGGATGCCTACTGACATGACATCACAAACACCTCATCTCTGTTTAATTGAGAAGAAAAAAACCTCTTACTGCCTTTTGGGGCGATCCTTAAACAGTCTAGGAGTCAGAAAAGGGGCCAAACTAAAGAGAGACACTGGAGACATCCTGAGATGACATCACAAAGAGCTCACCTGAGTTGCCTTGACAGGAAAAAAACCTCTTACTGGCTTTTCGGGCGATCTTTAAACAGACTAAAAGTCAGAAAAGGGCCAGAGACACTGGATACCTACTGACATGACATCACAAAGACCTCACCTGTGTTTAATTGAGAAGAAAAAACCTCTTACTTTTGAGGCGATCCTTAAACAGTCTAGGAGTAAGAAAAGGGCCAGAGACACTGGATGCCTACTGAAATGACATAACAAAGACCTCATCTGTGCTTAATTGAAAAAAAAAACCTCTTACTGTCTTTTGAGGCGATCCTTAAACAGTCTAGGAGTCAGAAAAGGTCCAGAGACACTGGATGCCTACTGACATGACATCACAAAGACCTCATCTGTGTTTAATTGAGAAAAAAAAACTCTTACTGTCTTTTGAAGCGATCCTTAAACAGTCTAGGAGTCAGAAAAAGGCCAGAGAATCTGGATGCCTATTGACATGACATCACAAAGACGTCATCTGTGTTTAATTGAGAAGAAAAAAACCTCTTACTGCCTTTTGGAGCGATCCATAAACAGTCTAGGAGTCAGAAAAGGGACAGAGACACTGGATGCCTACTGACATGACATCACAAAGACCTCATCTGTGTTTAATTGAGAAAAAAACCTCTTACTGTCTTTTGAAGCGATCCTTAAACAGTCTAGGAGTCAGAAAAGGGCCAGAGACACTGGATGCCTACTGATATGAAATCACAAAGACCTCACCTCTGTTTAGTTGAGAAGACAAAAACCTCTTACTGGCTTTGGGACCGTCTATAAACAGTCTAAAAGTCAAAAAAGGGCCAAACATACTGGATACCTAATGACATGACATCACAAAGACCTCATCTGTGTTTAATTGAGAAGAAAAAAACCTCTTACTGTCTTTTGAGGCGATCCTTAAACAGTCTAGGAGTCAGAAAAGGGCCAGAGACACTGGATGCCTACTGACATGACATCACAAAGACCTCATCTGTGTTTAATTGAGAAAAAAAACCTCTTACTGTCTTTTGAAGCGATCCTTAAACAGTCTAGGAGTCAGAAAATGGCCAGAGACACTGGATACCTACTGACATGACATCACAAAGACCTCCTCTGTGTTTAATTGAGAAGAAAAAAACCTCTTCCTGCCTTTTGGGGCAATCTTTAAACAGACTAAAAGTCAGAAAAGGGCCAGAGACACTGGATACCTACTGACATGACATCACAAAGACCTCATCTGTGTTTAATTGAGAAGAAAAAAACCTCTTACTGCCTTTTGGGGCAATCTTTAAACAGTCTAAAAGTCAAAAAAGGGCCAAAAATACTGTATACCTAATGACATGACATCATAAAAACCTCATCTGTGTTTAATTGAGAAGAAAAAAACCTCTTACTGTCTTTTGAGGCGATCCTTAAACAGTCTAGGAGTCAGAAAAGGGCCAGAGACACTGGATGCCTACTGACATGACATCACAAAGACCTCATCTGTGTTTAATTGAGAAAAAAAACCTCTTACTGTCTTTTGAAGCGATCCTTAAACAGTCTAGGAGTCAGAAAAGGGCCAGAGACACTGGATACCTACTGACATGACATCACAAAGACCTCATCTGTGTTTAATTGAGAAGAAAAAAACCTCTTACTGCCTTTTGGGGCAATCTTTAAACAGTCTAAAAGTCAAAAAAGGGCCAAAAATACTGTATACCTAATGACATGACATCATAAAAACCTCATCTGTGTTTAATTGAGAAAAAAAAACCTCTTACTGTCTTTTGAAGCGATCCTTAAACAGTCTAGGAGTCAGAAAAGGGCCAGAGACACTGGAGGCCTACTGACATGACATCACAAAGACCTCATCTGTGTTTAATTGAGAAGAAAAAAACCTCTTCCTGCCTTTTGGGGCGATCCTTAAACAGTCTAGGAGTCAGAAAAAGGCCAGAGACACTGGATGCCTACTGACATGACATCACAAAGACCTCATCTGTGTTTAATTGAGAAAAAAAAACCTCTTACTGTCTTTTGAAGCGATCCTTAAACAGTCTAGGAGTCAGAAAAGGGCCAGAGACACTGGAGGCCTACTGACATGACATCACAAAGACCTCATCTGTGTTTAATTGAGAAGAAAAAAACCTCTTCCTGCCTTTTGGGGCGATCTTTAAACAGACTAAAAGTCAGAAAAGGGCCAGAGACACTGGAGGCCTACTGACATGACATCACAAAGACCTCATCTGTGTTTAATTGAGAAGAAAAAAACCTCTTCCTGCCTTTTGGGGCGATCTTTAAACAGACTAAAAGTCAGAAATGGGCCAGAGACACTGGAGGCCTACTGAAGGGGAAATCACAAAGACCTCACCTGTGTTTAATTGAGAAGAAAAAAACCTCTTACTGTCTTTTGAGGGGATCCTTAAACAGTCTAGGAGTCAGAAAAGGTCCAGAGACACTGGATGCCTACTGACATGACATCACAAAGACCTCATCTGTGTTTAATTGAGAAGAAAAAAACCTCTTCCTGCCTTTTGGGGCGATCTTTAAACAGACTAAAAGTCAGAAATGGGCCAGAGACACTGGAGGCCTACTGAAGGGGAAATCACAAAGACCTCACCTGTGTTTAATTGAGAAGAAAAAAACCTCTTACTGGCTTTTGAGGAGATCCTTAAACAGTCTAGGAGTCAGAAAAGGGCCAGAGACACTGGAGGCCTATTGACATCACAAAGACCTCACCTGTGTTTAATTGAGAAGAAAAAAACCTCTTACTGGCTTTTGAGGCGATCTTTAGGAGTCAGAAAAGGGACCAAACTAAAGAGAGACATTGGAGACATCCTGAGATGACATCACAAAGAGCTCACCTGAGTTGCCTTGACAGGAAAAAAACCTCTTACTGGCTTTTGGGGCGATCTTTAAACAGACTAAAAGTCAGAAAAGGGCCAGAGACACTGGATACCTACTGACATGACATCACAAAGACCTCATCTGTCTTTAATTGAGAAGAAAAAAAGCTCTTTCTGCCTTTTGGGGCGATCTTTAAACAGACTAAAAGTCAGAAAAGGGCCAGAGACACTGGATGCCTCCTGACATGACATCACAAAGACCTCATCTGCGTTTAATTGAGAAGAAAAAAACCTCTTTCTGCCTTTTGGGGCGATCTTTAAACAGACTAAAAGTCAGAAAAGGGCCAGAGACACTGGATACCTTCTGACATGACATCACGAAGACCTCATCTGTGTTTAATTGAGAAGAAAAACCTCTTACTGCCTTTTGAAGCGATCCTTAAACAGTCTAGGAGTCAGAAAACGACCATTGAATCACTTACCGTGAATGGTCCTTCTCCTTGAAGTCAGGAGGACGCCTCGGTGGGTGTTTCCCGCCACTTTAACTGGGAGGCAGGACTAATTTTCAACTTCCTGTCCTGCGTGGTGGGAGGCACCCTGCTCCAGTCTGGATGACAAGCCTCTCCAAATAAACAATTCTTTAAACATGTCAACACTATAAAAAAACTATACTGACTTTTGGTCTCTCCCCTAATATGAGTAAACTAATTTGAATACATAGAAAAAGATATTTGTTTCTTTATATTTTAATAAATTTGAGAATCATGTGGTTCAGGTAGAAGCAAGTGGAGGGACGAGGCGTCCTCCTGACTTCAAGGAGAAGGACCATTCACGGTAAGTGATTCAATGGTCGTTCTCCCTTGACATTCAGGAGGACGCCTCGGTGGGACTTAACAAGCAGTCCCCAGTAAAACAGGGTGGGTGCTTCCGAGAACCTAAGGAACCACATGTTGAAGCACACTTTTGCCAAAAGCTGTGTCCACAGCATCTAAGGTGTGCAACTTGTAGTGCCTTATAAAGGTGGATATATTTGACCAGGTTGCTGCCCTACAAATTTGAACAGACGAGACTCCCCTGAACATTGCTGCATTTGTAGCAGAGCTTCTAACTGAGTGCGCATTTATGCCCTGAGGAATAGGAAATCCCTGGATTCTGTAAGCATGTTTTTAGCGTTCTACCGATTGATGCCTTAGACATCCTTTGACCTAGTTTAGGTGAAGCAATATTGATAAATAAAGAATCAGACACCCTGAACTTTTCAGTGCGAATAAGATAAGCCTTCAGGGCACGTCTAACATCTAAATTGTTCCAGAGGCGCTCTTTCTGATCGGCTGGATCAAGGTAAAAATTTGGTAGAATGATCTCTTGGGAAATATGGAATTGAGAGTCAGTTTTGGGTTTAAATGTTGAATCTGTCTTCAAAATAACACTGTCCTTAAGGAAGTGACAAAATTCTTTCTTTACTGAGAGAGCTCCTAATTCAGAAACTCTCCTTGCTGAGGTTACAGCAACTAAGAATAAAAGTTTCATTCTGAGGAATTTTAAGTCAATTGACTGAACAGGTTCAAACGGAACCTTGGTTAGGGCTGTTAGTACCAAATTTAGTCTCCATGAAGGAAAACGATGAACCACTGGGGGTTCTTTGTTCGCCACTCCCTTTAGGAATCTAACAATGTGTGGATGTTTTGAGAGTATAGCCCCTTCAACAGAGGGTATGACCGAGGCTAGTGCTGCCACCTGGCGTCTGAGGGTGGCTGATCTAAGACCTTGGATTTTACCCTCCTGTAGGAAATCTAAAATACTGGCCATGGAAGGCTTGAGAAAATCCCTTTTCTTCCTCTTGGCCCACCTCACGATGGCCTTCCATGAACAAGAGTAAATTCTGTTAGTGGAACTCCTCCTGGAGTCCAGGATTGTTTCTGTGACTCCTGAAGTATAACCTAAGTGGGTGAGCTGTTTCCTCTCAACTTCCATGCGGTCAAAGACCACCACTCCGGTTTCGGATGGAAGACTGGACCTTGCTGGAGAAGATCTCTGGAAATTGGGAGAGTGAAGGGGGGATACACTGCCATCCTCACTATTTCTGAGAACCATGGGCGTCTTGGCCAATTGGGGACTATTAGAATGATCTCGTTTTTTGAGAATTCTATTTTTCTTAGGAGCCGTGGCAGAAGTGGAACTGGAGGGAAAGCATAAAGCCGACCCTTCGGCCACTGGGATGTTAGGGCATCTGAGAATTCCGCCCTTGGGTGGTGGAATCTGGTGCAAAACCTGGTGGTCTGTGCATTGGTGCTGGATGCAAATAAGTCCAATATTGGCTTGCCTAGTCTCTCGGTTACTAGTTGAAATACCTCTCTTTTCAGCATCCATTCTGCATCTGACACTATCTGACGGCTTAAGAAGTCTGCTTGTATGTTTAATACACCTCTCACATGTTCTGCTCTGAGAGAGGCTAGGTGACTTTCTGCCCATGTGAATATTTTTTGAGCTTCCCTTTGAAGTCTGGGTGATTTGGAACCTCCCTGATGATTCAGGTAAGCCTTTGTTGCCACATTGTCTGTCCTTATCAGAATGTGGCACTGATGGATCTGATCTGCAAAGTGTCTGAGTGCCAATCGAACTGCTCTCAGTTCTAACCAATTGATTGGCTGTCTGGACTCCTCTATGGACCACTGTCCCTGTATATTTTGGTTGTTCCAAACTGCTCCCCAGCCTAGAAGACTGGCATCTGTAAAAACTTGTTCCTCCCTCAAGATTAAATATGTTCGACCCTGGCTCAGATTTTTGGGGAGTGTCCACCAACGTAAGGCCCTTTTGGTGTCTAAAGGAACCTTCACTGACATGTCCACTTTTTTGGTTATCCTGAATTGGTAGGGTCTGAGAAGCATCTGTAGGGGCCTGGCATGGAACCTCCCCCATTGTACGGCTTCCATATTGGAAATGAGCAGACCCATCAGACTCGCCAACTGAAGTAGGTTGGTGTGTCTTGCCTGGATGACTGCGCTGGTCATCTGTTTTGTCTTGGTCATTTTTTGGGGGGTCATAAACATTTTGTTTTGTCGAGAATCTATGATGACTCCTAAGTGTTCCAATCTTTGTGTTGGAGTTAAAGAACTTTTGGCAAAATTTACTAAAAAGCCAAAGTTTTGAAGATTGGTTATGACTTTGTTCGTATGCAGTTCCGCTAAATGTATAGAGGGCGCCCGAAGGAGGAGGTCGTCCAAGTAAGGATGAATTAATATGCCCTCCATCCTTAAACCTGTTAGGGCATTCACTAGGATTTTTGTGAAGACCCTGGGTGCAGATGAGAGTCCGAAAGGGAGAGCCCTGTACTGATAGTGTACTCCCTGCACACAGAATCTGAGGAATCTTCTGTGGGGTGGAAATATTGGTATGTGTAGGTAGGCCTCCTGGAGGTCCAGTGAAGTTAGGAACTCTCCTTGTCGCAACCCTTCCGCTATGGATCTCAGGGTCTCCATGCGGAAATGACGGAGTTTTATGAATTTGTTTAAGAACTTGAGGTCCAAGATGGCCCTCCAGTCTCCTGTGCGTTTTGGAACTGTAAAAAATATCGAGTAAATTCCTTGTCCCTGCTCTGAGTGAGAAACCGGTTCTATGGCTCTGATGGCTAAAAGGTGTTTTATTGCCATTAGAGTCCTCAGCCTCTTGGGGGAAGGCAGAAATCTTTCTGGAGGAATATGGTGCAGTTCCAATTTGTATCCGTTTGTGACTGTATCTTTTGCCCATGCGTCTATGTGAGGAAGTTGCCAAGCATGGGCAAATTCTTGCAACCTCCCCCCTACTGGGATGGACTCTGAGTCACGCTTTAGGGGGTTTTCGGTCCTTCTCTGACCTGTCATTCCTGTTAGAAGGCTTGTTTGATCTAAAGCCTCCTCTGCGCCCTGAGGGACGAAAATTGTTGTTATTACTCCAATTTCCCCTCCTATAATTTGATCGGTATCTGGAAAGGGTGTGTTGGGATCTAAATGAGGAATTTTCCTTACGTACTCTTTTGGGCATAGCTTTTTTCTTATCCTTAGTTTCAATAAGAATATTGTCAAGATGATCCCCAAACAATTTTTCACCTACAAAGGGGTATGCTGTTACGTATGCCTTTGATTGGTAGTCTGCCGGCCATGCTTTTAGCCAAAGCAAACGTCTAGCCACTGTGTTGGAGGCTAAGGATCTTGCTGCAAACACTATTGCATCCAAGGTAGCATCTGCAGAAAAAGACACTGCTTTTAGAACTCTGGACACGCCTTCCACTACTCTCTTATCCTTTTCAGGAATTAACTCCAACAGTTTTCTACACCAGGCAATCCCTGCCCTGTTCATGATAGATGCGGCTGAAGAGGCCTTGATTGCCATGGCCGCTGCCTCATGAGTGCGTCGCAGGGCAGTTTCTGCCTTTTTGTCCATAGCGTCTCTAAGGAAACCCTCTCCATCCTCAGAGACGAGGCCGCCAGATTGAAGAGCTGCAATGGGAGCATCTATCAGTGGAATTTGTAGGATGGATTCTCCATAGTAAGGCATAGTATAAAGCTTCTTTATAAATGAAGGTACTTGTTTGTTTACTAGGGGTCTTTGCCATTCAGCTCTGATCTTTTTTTCAAAAACCTCTGGAAGAGGAAAATTATCTAGAGAGGGACACAATTTGGGAAAATATTCTCCCTTGCCCTTTGGCCCACAATACCTCTTTTTTGTGTGCAATTGCTCATCCTCGGGTATGGCTTCATTCAGAGCCAAGGCCCCGAGGGCCTTTGTCAGCATATAGTGAGTGTCCTCACTTTTGAAAAATCGCTCCGATTGAGCTGACACATTAATAGGTTCAATCTCTTCTTCATCTGAGAGAAAAGCTATGTCGTCCTTGGACCTGAGAGATTCTAAATCCTCCTCAGAAGAAGAGTCATATCTGTTTGGACTGACCCTCACTCTCTTTTGAGCAGCCTTAGTGGGCCAGTTTTGGCTACCCTCCCTATGGTGCCTGAGGGGACTTCTGGAGTTTCTCTCTCTCTCATGCTCCTCAATTTGCTCCCTCATGGCTGCTTTTAACATGTTAAAAAATTCTGGAGGAAGGGAACCTAGAGAACTCCCTGCTGCATGATCTGGGGAGGGTAGGGAGGGGTTACTTATCTGCTTCGATGAAGCAGACTGCCCCTCAAAATGGCTGCCGACAGGAACAGTTGGGGAAGATGGCTGCTCCTGGGCTGCCGTAATAGCCGGGTTCGCACCACACGGCTTTTTAGCGGGCAGCGCCTTCGAGCGCTCGTTGTCACTCACGGCCCCGGCGGCAACGGCAGCCCGAAACGGACCGCTGCCGGCCGCGCCCGCAGAGGAGGATGGCATCACGGGGGCCGGAGGATCGTCGTCTGAGGAGAAGCCCTCAGAATGAGCCCCCTTTGCAGCCATAGGATTGCTGCGATCCAAACGTTTTCAATGTAAAAAACGGAGGCTTCTTTAGGCGACCGCCTAAAAAGTGCGTACTAAAAACTTCCAGCAGGAAAAAACAACTTTTTAAAGGCTTTAAACCTTAAGAGCTATGGCTCTGTTAAGGGGGGCGCCTTAAGGGCATGAGCCCAACTGTAAAAGAATTTAAACTGCAACTGTTCTACCCTTAAGAAAAAAAGCAATTCTAACACTCTAAACACTTTAGTACTATGAACTACTGACTTATGAACTACGATTTAATTTGAATTAATGATCAATTTTAACACTATGCATTAATAATTGGGGAGAGACCAGTCAGACCTGCTACTCCCAGGATAGGCAGGAAGACGACTGGAGCAGGGTGCCTCCCACCACGCAGGACACGAAGTTGAAAATTAGTCCTGCCTCCCAGTTAGAGTGGTGGGAAACACCCACCGAGGCGTCCTCCTGAATGTCAAGGGAGAAGGGCCAGAGACACTGGATGCCTAATGACATGACATCACAAAGACCTCATCTGTGTTTAATTGAGAAGAAAAAAACCTCTTACTGTCTTTTGAAGCGATCCTTAAACAGTCTAGGAGTCAGAAAAGGGCCAGAGACACTGGAGGCCTACTGACATGACATCACAAAGACCTCATCTGTGTTTAATTGAGAAGAAAAACCTCTTACTGTCATTTGAAGCGATCCTTAAACAGTCTAGGAGTCAGAAAAGGGCCAGAGACACTGGATGCCTACTGACATGACATCACAAAGACCTCATCTGTGTTTAATTGAGAAGAAAAAAACCTCTTACTGTCTTTTGAAGCGATCCTTAAACAGTCTAGGAGTCAGAAAAGGGCCAGAGACACTGGATACCTACTGACATGACATCACAAACACCTCATCTGTGTTTAATTGAGAAGAAAAACCTCTTACTGTCATTTGAAGCGATCCTTAAACAGTCTAGGAGTCAGAAAAGGGCCAGAGACACTGGATGCCTACTGACATGACATCACAAAGACCTCATCTGTGTTTAATTGAGAAGAAAAAAACCTCTTACTGCCTTTTGGGGCGATCTTTAAACAAACTAAAAGTCAAAAAAGGGCCAAAGATACTGGATACCTAATGACATGACATCACAAAAACACCTCACCTCTGTTTTGTTGAGAAGAAAAAAAACCTCTTACTGGCTTTGGGGCCATCTATAAACAGTATAAAAGTCAAAAAAGGGCCAAAGATACTGGATACCTAATGACATGACATCACAAAGACCTCATCTGTGTTTAATTGAGAAGAAAAAAACCTCTTCCTGCCTTTTGGGGCGATCTTTAAACAGACTAAAAGTCAGAAAAGGGCCAGAGACACTGGATACCTACTGACAGGACATCACAAAGACCTCACCTGTGTTTAATTGAGAAGAAAAAAACCTCTTACTGTCTTTTGAGGGGATCCTTAAACAGTCTAGGAGTCAGAAAAGGGCCAGAGACACTGGATGGCTACTGACATGACATCACAAAGACCTCATCTGTGTTTAATTGAGAAGAAAAAAACCTCTTCCTGCCTTTTGGGGCGATCTTTAAACAGACTAAAAGTCAGAAAAGGGCGAGAGACACTGGATACCTACTGACAGGACATCACAAAGACCTCACCTGTATTTAATTCAGAAGAAAAAAACCTCTTACTGTCTTTTCAGGGGATCCTTAAACAGTCTATGAGTCAGAAAAGGTCCAGAGACACTGGATGCCTACTGACATGACATCACAAACACCTCACCTCTGTTTTGTTGAGAAGAAAAAAAACCTCTTACTGGCTTTGGGGCCATCTATAAACAGTCTAAAAGTCAAAAAAGGGCCAAAGATACTGGATACCTAATGACATGACATCACAAAGACCTCATCTGTGTTTAATTGAGAAGAAAAAAACCTCTTCCTGCCTTTTGGGGCGATCTTTAAACATACTAAAAGTCAGAAAAGGGCCAGAGACACTGGATACCTACTGACACGACATCACAAAGACCTCACCTGTGTTTAATTGAGAAGAAAAAAACCTCTTACGGTCTTTTGAGGGGATCCTTAAACAGTCTAGGAGTCAGAAAAGGTCCAGAGACACTGGATGCCTACTGACATGACATCACACACACCTCACCTATTTTTTGTTGAGAAGAAAAAAAACCTCTTACTGGCTTTGGGGCCATCTATAAACAGTCTAAAAGTCAAAAAAGGGCCAACGATACTGGATACCTAATGACATGACATCACAAAGACCTCATCTGTGTTTAATTGAGAAGAAAAAAACCTCTTCCTGCCTTTTGGGGCGATCTTTAAACATACTAAAAGTCAGAAAAGGGCCAGAGACACTGGATACCTACTGACACGACATCACAAAGACCTCACCTGTGTTTAATTGAGAAGAAAAAAACCTCTTACTGTTTTTTGAGGGGATCCTTAAACAGTCTAGGAGTCAGAAAAGGTCCAGAGACACTGGATGCCTACTGACATGACATCACACACACCTCACCTCTTTTTTGTTGAGAAGAAAAAAAACCTCTTACTGGCTTTGGGGCCATCTATAAACAGTCTAAAAGTCAAAAAAGGGCCAAAGATACTGGATACCTAATGACATGACATCACAAAGACCTAATCTGTGTTTAATTGAGAAGAAAAAAACCTCTTCCTGCCTTTTGGGGCGATCTTTAAACAGACTAAAAGTCAGAAAAGGGCCAGAGACACTGGATACCTACTGACAGGACATCACAAAGACCTCACCTGTGTTTAATTGAGAAGAAAAACCTCTTACTGTATTTTGAAGCGATCCTTAAACAGTCTAGGAGTCAGAAAAGGGCCAGAGACACTGGACGCCTACTGACATGACATCACAAAGACCTCATCTGTGTTTAATTGAGAAGAAAAAAACCTCTTCCTGCCTTTTGGGGCGATCTTTAAACAGACTAAAAGTCAGAAAAGGTCCAGAGACACTGGATACCTACTGACATGACATCACACACACCTCACCTCAGTTTTGTTGAGAAGAAAAAAAACCTCTTACTGCCTTTGAGGGGAACCTTAAACAATCGAGGAGTCAGAAAAGGTCCAGAGACACTGGATGCCTACTGACATGACATAACAAACACCTCACCTCTGTTTTGTTGAGAAGAAAAAAAAGCACTTACTGGCTTTGGGGCCATCTATAAACAGTCTAAAATTCAAAAAAGGGCCAAAGATACTGGATACCTAATGACATGACATCACAAAAACCTCACCTGTGTTTAATTGAGAAGAAAAAAAAACCCTTACTGTCTTTTGAGGCGATCCTTAAACAGTCTAGGAGTCAGAAAAGGGCCAGAGACAC
This sequence comes from Paroedura picta, assembly GCF_049243985.1. Taxonomy (NCBI): domain Eukaryota; kingdom Metazoa; phylum Chordata; class Lepidosauria; order Squamata; family Gekkonidae; genus Paroedura; species Paroedura picta. The sequence continues at coordinate 2,221,072 of NC_135385.1, read as the reverse complement.
TGGATGCCTACTGACATGACATCACAAAGACCTCATCTGTGTTTAATTGAGAAAAAAAACCTCTTACTGTCTTTTGAAGCGATCCTTAAACAGTCTAGGAGTCAGAAAAGGGCCAGAGACACTGAACGCCTACTGACATGACATCACAAAGACCTCATCTGTGTTTAATTGAGAAGAAAAAAACCTCTTCCTGCCTTTTGGGGCGATCTTTAAACAGACTAAAAGTCAGAAAAGGGCCAGAGACACTGGATACCTACTGACAGGACATCACAAAGACCTCACCTGTGTTTAATTGAGAAGAAAAAAACCTCTTACTGTCTTTTGAGGGGATCCTTAAACAGTCTAGGAGTCAGAAAAGGGCCAGAGACACTGGATGCCTACTGACATGACATCACAAACACCTCACCTCTGTTTTGTTGAGAAGAAAAAAAACCTCTTACTGGCTTTGGGGCCATCTATAAACAGTCTAAAAGTCAAAAAAGGGCCAAAGATACTGGATACCTAATGACATGACATCACAAAAACCTCACCTGTGTTTAATTGAGAAGAAAAAAAACCACTTACTGTCTTTTGAGGCGATCCTTAAACAGTCTAGGAGTCAGAAAAGGGCCAGAGACACTGGATGCCTACTGACATGACATCACAAAGACCTCATCTGTGTTTAATTGAGAAAAAAAACCTCTTACTGTCTTTTGAAGCGATCCTTAAACAGTCTAGGAGTCAGAAAAGGGCCAGAGACACTGGATGGCTACTGACATGACATCACAAAGACCTCATCTGTGTTTAATTGAGAAGAAAAAAACCTCTTCCTGCCTTTTGGGGCGATCTTTAAACAGACTAAAAGTCAGAAAAGGGCGAGAGACACTGGATACCTACTGACAGGACATCACAAAGACCTCACCTGTATTTAATTCAGAAGAAAAAAACCTCTTACTGTCTTTTCAGGGGATCCTTAAACAGTCTATGAGTCAGAAAAGGTCCAGAGACACTGGATGCCTACTGACATGACATCACAAACACCTCACCTCTGTTTTGTTGAGAAGAAAAAAAACCTCTTACTGGCTTTGGGGCCATCTATAAACAGTCTAAAAGTCAAAAAAGGGCCAAAGATACTGGATACCTAATGACATGACATCACAAAGACCTCATCTGTGTTTAATTGAGAAGAAAAAAACCTCTTCCTGCCTTTTGGGGCGATCTTTAAACATACTAAAAGTCAGAAAAGGGCCAGAGACACTGGATACCTACTGACACGACATCACAAAGACCTCACCTGTGTTTAATTGAGAAGAAAAAAACCTCTTACTGTTTTTTGAGGGGATCCTTAAACAGTCTAGGAGTCAGAAAAGGTCCAGAGACACTGGATGCCTACTGACATGACATCACACACACCTCACCTCTTTTTTGTTGAGAAGAAAAAAAACCTCTTACTGGCTTTGGGGCCATCTATAAACAGTCTAAAAGTCAAAAAAGGGCCAAAGATACTGGATACCTAATGACATGACATCACAAAGACCTAATCTGTGTTTAATTGAGAAGAAAAAAACCTCTTCCTGCCTTTTGGGGCGATCTTTAAACAGACTAAAAGTCAGAAAAGGGCCAGAGACACTGGATACCTACTGACAGGACATCACAAAGACCTCACCTGTGTTTAATTGAGAAGAAAAACCTCTTACTGTCTTTTGAAGCGATCCTTAAACAGTCTAGGAGTCAGAAAAGGGCCAGAGACACTGGACGCCTACTGACATGACATCACAAAGACCTCATCTGTGTTTAATTGAGAAGAAAAAAACCTCTTCCTGCCTTTTGGGGCGATCTTTAAACAGACTAAAAGTCAGAAAAGGTCCAGAGACACTGGATACCTACTGACATGACATCACACACACCTCACCTCTGTTTTGTTGAGAAGAAAAAAAACCTCTTACTGCCTTTGAGGGGAACCTTAAACAATCGAGGAGTCAAAAAAGGTCCAGAGACACTGGATGCCTACTGACATGACATAACAAACACCTCACCTCTGTTTTGTTGAGAAGAAAAAAAAGCACTTACTGGCTTTGGGGCCATCTATAAACAGTCTAAAATTCAAAAAAGGGCCAAAGATACTGGATACCTAATGACATGACATCACAAAAACCTCACCTGTGTTTAATTGAGAAGAAAAAAAACCCTTACTGTCTTTTGAGGCGATCCTTAAACAGTCTAGGAGTCAGAAAAGGGCCAGAGACACTGGATGCCTACTGACATGACATCACAAAGACCTCATCTGTGTTTAATTGAGAAAAAAAACCTCTTACTGTCTTTTGAAGCGATCCTTAAACAGTCTAGGAGTCAGAAAAGGGCCAGAGACACTGAACGCCTACTGACATGACATCACAAAGACCTCATCTGTGTTTAATTGAGAAGAAAAAAACCTCTTCCTGCCTTTTGGGGCGATCTTTAAACAGACTAAAAGTCAGAAAAGGGCCAGAGACACTGGATACCTACTGACAGGACATCACAAAGACCTCACCTGTGTTTAATTGAGAAGAAAAAAACCTCTTACTGTCTTTTGAGGGGATCCTTAAACAGTCTAGGAGTCAGAAAAGGGCCAGAGACACTGGATGCCTACTGACATGACATCACAAACACCTCACCTCTGTTTTGTTGAGAAGAAAAAAAACCTCTTACTGGCTTTGGGGCCATCTATAAACAGTCTAAAAGTCAAAAAAGGGCCAAAGATACTGGATACCTAATGACATGACATCACAAAAACCTCACCTGTGTTTAATTGAGAAGAAAAAAAACCACTTACTGTCTTTTGAGGCGATCCTTAAACAGTCTAGGAGTCAGAAAAGGGCCAGAGACACTGGATGCCTACTGACATGACATCACAAAGACCTCATCTGTGTTTAATTGAGAAAAAAAACCTCTTACTGTCTTTTGAAGCGATCCTTAAACAGTCTAGGAGTCAGAAAAGGGCCAGAGACACTGGATGGCTACTGACATGACATCACAAAGACCTCATCTGTGTTTAATTGAGAAGAAAAAAACCTCTTCCTGCCTTTTGGGGCGATCTTTAAACAGACTAAAAGTCAGAAAAGGGCGAGAGACACTGGATACCTACTGACAGGACATCACAAAGACCTCACCTGTATTTAATTCAGAAGAAAAAAACCTCTTACTGTCTTTTCAGGGGATCCTTAAACAGTCTATGAGTCAGAAAAGGTCCAGAGACACTGGATGCCTACTGACATGACATCACAAACACCTCACCTCTGTTTTGTTGAGAAGAAAAAAAACCTCTTACTGGCTTTGGGGCCATCTATAAACAGTCTAAAAGTCAAAAAAGGGCCAAAGATACTGGATACCTAATGACATGACATCACAAAGACCTCATCTGTGTTTAATTGAGAAGAAAAAAACCTCTTCCTGCCTTTTGGGGCGATCTTTAAACATACTAAAAGTCAGAAAAGGGCCAGAGACACTGGATACCTACTGACACGACATCACAAAGACCTCACCTGTGTTTAATTGAGAAGAAAAAAACCTCTTACGGTCTTTTGAGGGGATCCTTAAACAGTCTAGGAGTCAGAAAAGGTCCAGAGACACTGGATGCCTACTGACATGACATCACACACACCTCACCTATTTTTTGTTGAGAAGAAAAAAAACCTCTTACTGGCTTTGGGGCCATCTATAAACAGTCTAAAAGTCAAAAAAGGGCCAACGATACTGGATACCTAATGACATGACATCACAAAGACCTCATCTGTGTTTAATTGAGAAGAAAAAAACCTCTTCCTGCCTTTTGGGGCGATCTTTAAACAGACTAAAAGTCAGAAAAGGGCCAGAGACACTGGATACCTACTGACACGACATCACAAAGACCTCACCTCTGTTTTGTTGAGAAGAAAAAAAACCTCTTACTGGCTTTGGGGCCATCTATAAACAGTCTAAAAGTCAAAAAAGGGCCAAAGATACTGGATACCTAATGACATGACATCACAAAGACCTCATCTGTGTTTAATTGAGAAGAAAAAAACCTCTTCCTGCCTTTTGGGGCGATCTTTAAACATACTAAAAGTCAGAAAAGGGCCAGAGACACTGGATGCCTACTGACATGACATGACATAACAAACACCTCACCTCTGTTTTGTTGAGAAGAAAAAAAAGCACTTACTGGCTTTGGGGCCATCTATAAACAGTCTAAAATTCAAAAAAGGGCCAAAGATACTGGATACCTAATGACATGACATCACAAAAACCTCACCTGTGTTTAATTGAGAAGAAAAAAAAACCCTTACTGTCTTTTGAGGCGATCCTTAAACAGTCTAGGAGTCAGAAAAGGGCCAGAGACACTGGATGCCTACTGACATGACATCACAAAGACCTCATCTGTGTTTAATTGAGAAAAAAAACCTCTTACTGTCTTTTGAAGCGATCCTTAAACAGTCTAGGAGTCAGAAAAGGGCCAGAGACACTGGAGGCCTACTGACATGACATCACAAAGACCTCATCTGTGTTTAATTGAAAAGAAAAAAACCTCTTCCTGCCTTTTGGGGCGATCTTTAAACAGACTAAAAGTCAGAAAAGGGCCAGAGACACTGGATACCTACTGACAGGACATCACAAAGACCTCACCTGTGTTTAATTGAGAAGAAAAAAACCTCTTACTGTCTTTTGAGGGGATCCTTAATCAGTCTAGGAGTCAGAAAAGGTCCAGAGACACTGGATGCCTACTGACATGACATAACAAACACCTCACCTCTGTTTTGTTGAGAAGAAAAAAAACCTCTTACTGGCTTTGGGGCCATCTATAAACAGTCTAAAAGTCAAAAAAGGGCCAAAGATACTGGATGCCTAATGACATGACATCACAAAGACCTCATCTGTGTTTAATTGAGAAGAAAAAAACCTCTTCCTGCCTTTTGGGGCGATCTTTAAACAGACTAAAAGTCAGAAAAGGGCCAGAGACACTGGATACCTACTGACACGACATCACAAAGACCTCACCTGTGTTTAATTGAGAAGAAAAAAACCTCTTACTGTCTTTTGAGGGGATCCTTAAACAGTCTAGGAGTCAGAAAAGGCCCAGAGACACTGGATGCCTACTGACATGACATCACAAAGACCTCATCTGTGTTTAATTGAGAAAAAAAACCTCTTACTGTCTTTTGAAGCGATCCTTAAACAGTCTAGGAGTCAGAAAAGGGCCAGAGACACTGAACGCCTACTGACATGACATCACAAAGACCTCATCTGTGTTTAATTGAAAAGAAAAAAACCTCTTCCTGCCTTTTGGGGCGATCTTTAAACAGACTAAAAGTCAGAAAAGGGCCAGAGACACTGGATACCTACTGACAGGACATCACAAAGACCTCACCTGTGTTTAATTGAGAAGAAAAAAACCTCTTACTGTCTTTTGAGGGGATCCTTAAACAGTCTAGGAGTCAGAAAAGGTCCAGAGACACTGGATGCCTACTGACATGACATCACAAACACCTCACCTCTGTTTTGTTGAGAAGAAAAAAAACCTCTTACTGGCTTTGGGGCCATCTATAAACTGTCTAAAAGTCAAAAAAGGGCCAAAGATACTGGATACCTAATGACATGACATCACAAAAACCTCACCTCTGTTTTGTTGAGAAGAAAAAAACCTCTTACTGTCTTTTGAGGCGATCCTTAAACAGTCTAGGAATCAGAAAAGGGCCAGAGACACTGGATGCCTACTGACATGACATCACAAAGACCTCATCTGTGTTTAATTGAGAAAAAAAACCTCTTACTGTCTTTTGAAGCGATCCTTAAACAGTCTAGGAGTCAGAAATGGGCCAGAGACACTGGATGGCTACTGACATGACATCACAAAGACCTCATCTGTGTTTAATTGAGAAAAAAACCTCTTACTGTCTTTTGAAGCGATCCTTAAACAGTCTAGGAGTCAGAAAAGGGCCAGAGACACTGGACGCCTACTGACAGGACATCACAAAGACCTCACCTGTGTTTAATTGAGAAGAAAAAAACCTCTTACTGTCTTTTGAGGGGATCCTTAAACAGTCTAGGAGTCAGAAAATGTAAAGAGACACTGGATGCCTACTGACATGACATCACAAACACCTCACCTCTGTTTTGTTGAGAAGAAAAAAAACCTCTTACTGGTTTTTTGGCCATCTATAAACAGTCTAAAAGTCAAAAAAGGGCCAAAGATACTGGATACCTAATGACATGACATCACAAAGACCTCATCTGTGTTTAATTGAGAAGAAAAAAACCTCTTCCTGCCTTTTGGGGCGATCTTTAAACAGACTAAAAGTCAGAAAAGGGCCAGAGACACTGGATACCTACTGACATGACATCACAAAGACCTCATCTGTGTTTAATTGAGAAAAAAAACCTCTTACTGTCTTTTGAAGCGATCCTTAAACAGTCTAGGAGTCAGAAATGGGCCAGAGACACTGGATGGCTACTGACATGACATCACAAAGACCTCATCTGTGTTTAATTGAGAAAAAAACCTCTTACTGTCTTTTGAAGCGATCCTTAAACAGTCTAGGAGTCAGAAAAGGGCCAGAGACACTGGACGACTACTGACAGGACATCACAAAGACCTCACCTGTGTTTAATTGAGAAGAAAAAAACCTCTTCCTGCCTTTTGGGGCGATCTTTAAACAGACTAAAAGTCAGAAAAGGGCCAGAGACACTGGATACCTACTGACAGGACATCACAAAGACCTCACCTCTGTTTTGTTGAGAAGAAAAAAAACCTCTTACTGGCTTTGGGGCCATCTATAAACAGTCTAAAAGTCAAAAAAGGGCCAAAGATACTGGATACCTAATGACATGACATCACAAAGACCTCATCTGTGTTTAATTGAGAAGAAAAAAACCTCTTCCTGCCTTTTGGGGCGATCTTTAAACAGACTAAAAGTCAGAAAAGGGCCAGAGACACTGGATACCTACTGACAGGACATCACAAAGACCTCACCTGTGTTTAATTGAGAAGAAAAAAACCTCTTACTGTCTTTTGAGGGGATCCTTAAACAGTCTAGGAGTCAGAAAAGGTCCAGAGACACTGGATGCCTACTGACATGACATCACAAACACCTCACCTCTGTTTTGTTGAGAAGAAAAAAAACCTCTTACTGGCTTTGGGGCCATCTATAAACAGTCTAAAAGTCAAAAAAGGGCCAAAGATACTGGATACCTAATGACATGACATCACAAAAACCTCACCTGTGTTTAATTGAGAAGAAAAAAAACCACTTACTGTCTTTTGAGGCGATCCTTAAACAGTCTAGGAGTCAGAAAAGGGCCAGAGACACTGGATGCCTACTGACATGACATCACAAAGACCTCATCTGTGTTTAATTGAGAAAAAAAACCTCTTACTGTCTTTTGAAGCGATCCTTAAACAGTCTAGGAGTCAGAAAAGGGCCATAGACACTGGATGCCTACTGGCATGACATCACAAAGACCTCATCTGTGTTTAATTGAGAAGAAAAAAAACCTCTTACTGGCTTTGGGGCCTCTATAAACAGTCTAAAAGTCAAAAAAGGGCCAAAGATACTGGATACCTAATGACATGACATCACAAAGACCTCATCTGTGTTTAATTGAGAAGAAAAAAACCTCTTCCTGCCTTTTGGGGCGATCTTTAAACAGACTAAAAGTCAGAAAAGGGCCAGAGACACTGGATACCTACTGACAGGACATCACAAAGACCTCACCTGTGTTTAATTGAGAAGAAAAAAACCTCTTACTGTCTTTTGAGGGGATCCTTAAACAGTCTAGGAGTCAGAAAAGGTCCAGAGACACTGGATGCCTGCTGACACGACATCACAAACACCTCACCTCTGTTTTATTGAGAAGAAAAAAAACCTCTTACTGGCTTTGGGGCCATCTATAAACAGTCTAAAAGTCAAAAAAGGGCCAAAGATACTGGATACCTAATGACATGACATCACAAAAACCTCACCTGTGTTTAATTGAGAAGAAAAAAAACCACTTACTGTCTTTTGAGGCGATCCTTAAACAGTCTAGGAGTCAGAAAAGGGCCAGAGACACTGGATGCCTACTGACATGACATCACAAAGACCTCATCTGTGTTTAATTGAGAAAAAAAACCTCTTACTGTCTTTTGAAGCGATCCTTAAACAGTCTAGGAGTCAGAAAAGGGCCAGAGACACTGGATGCCTACTGACATGACATCACAAAGACCTCATCTGTGTTTAATTGAGAAAAAAAACCTCCTACTGTCTTTTGAAGCGATCCTTAAACAGTCTAGGAGTCAGAAAAGGGCCAGAGACACTGGACGCCTACTGACAGGACATCACAAAGACCTCACCTGTGTTTAATTGAGAAGAAAAAAACCTCTTACTGTCTTTTGAGGGGATCCTTAAACAGTCTAGGAGTCAGAAAAGGGCCAGAGACACTGGATGCCTACTGACATGACATCACAAACACCTCACCTCTGTTTTGTTGAGAAGAAAAAAAACCTCTTACTGGCTTTGGGGCCATCTATAAACAGTCTAAAAGTCAAAAAAGGGCCAAAGATACTGGATACCTAATGACATGACATCACAAAAACCTCACCTGTGTTTAATTGAGAAGAAAAAAAACCACTTACTGTCTTTTGAGGCGATCCTTAAACAGTCTAGGAGTCAGAAAAGGGCCAGAGACACTGGATGACTACTGACATGACATCACAAAGACCTCATCTGTGTTTAATTGATAAAAAAAACCTCTTACTGTCTTTTGAAGCGATCCTTAAACAGTCTAGGAGTCAGAAAAGGGCCAGAGACACTGGATGGCTACTGACATGACATCACAAAGACCTCATCTGTGTTTAATTGAGAAAAAAAACCTCTTACTGTCTTTTGAAGCGATCCTTAAACAGTCTAGGAGTCAGAAAAGGGCCAGAGACACTGGACGCCTACTGACAGGAAATCACAAAGACCTCACCTGTGTTTAATTGAGAAGAAAAAAACCTCTTACTGTCTTTTGAGGGGATCCTTAAACAGTCTAGGAGTCAGAAAATGTCCAGAGACACTGGATGCCTACTGACATGACATCACAAACACCTCACCTCTGTTTTGTTGAGAAGAAAAAAAACCTCTTACTGGCTTTGGGGCCATCTATAAACAGTCTAAAAGTCAAAAAAGGGCCAAAGATACTGGATACCTAATGACATGACATCACAAAGACCTCATCTGTGTTTAATTGAGAAGAAAAAAACCTCTTCCTGCCTTTTGGGGCGATCTTTAAACAGACTAAAAGTCAGAAAAGGGCCAGAGACACTGGATACCTACTGACAGGACATCACAAAGACCTCACCTCTGTTTTGTTGAGAAGAAAAAAACCTCTTACTGTCTTTTGAGGCGATCCTTAAACAGTCTAGGAATCAGAAAAGGGCCAGAGACACTGGATGCCTACTGACATGACATCACAAAGACCTCATCTGTGTTTAATTGAGAAAAAAAACCTCTTACTGTCTTTTGAAGCGATCCTTAAACAGTCTAGGAGTCAGAAATGGGCCAGAGACACTGGATGGCTACTGACATGACATCACAAAGACCTCATCTGTGTTTAATTGAGAAAAAAACCTCTTACTGTCTTTTGAAGCGATCCTTAAACAGTCTAGGAGTCAGAAAAGGGCCAGAGACACTGGACGCCTACTGACAGGACATCACAAAGACCTCACCTGTGTTTAATTGAGAAGTAAAAAACCTCTTACTGTCTTTTGAGGGGATCCTTAAACAGTCTAGGAGTCAGAAAATGTCCAGAGACACTGGATGCCTACTGACATGACATCACAAACACCTCACCTCTGTTTTGTTGAGAAGAAAAAAAACCTCTTACTGGCTTTGGGGCTATCTATAAACAGTCTAAAAGTCAAAAAAGGGCCAAAGATACTGGATACCTAATGACATGACATCACAAAGACCTCATCTGTGTTTAATTGAGAAGAAAAAAACCTCTTCCTGCCTTTTGGGGCGATCTTTAAACAGACTAAAAGTCAGAAAAGGGCCAGAGACACTGGATACCTACTGACAGGACATCACAAAGACCTCACCTCTGTTTAATTGAGAAGAAAAAAACCTCTTACTGTCTTTTGAAGGGATCCTTAAACAGTCTAGGAGTCAGAAAAGGTCCAGAGACACTGGATGCCTACTGACATGACATCACAAACACCTCACCTCTGTTTTGTTGAGAAGAAAAAAAACCTCTTACTGGCTTTGGGGCCATCTATAAACAGTCTAAAAGTCAAAAAAGGGCCAAAGATACTGGATACCTAATGACATGACATCACAAAGACCTCATCTGTGTTTAATTGAGAAGAAAAAAACCTCTTCCTGCCTTTTGGGGCGATCTTTAAAGAGACTAAAAGTCAGAAAAGGGCCAGAGACACTGGATACCTACTGACAGGACATCACAAAGACCTCACCTGTGTTTAATTGAGATGAAAAAAACCTCTTACTGTCTTTTGAGGGGATCCTTAAACAGTCTAGGAGTCAGAAAAGGTCCAGAGACACTGGATGCCTACTGACATGACATCACAAACACCTCACCTCTGTTTTGTTGAGAAGAATAAAAACCTCTTACTGGCTTTGGGGCCATCTATAAACAGTCTAAAATTCAAAAAAGGGCCAAAGATACTGGATACCTAATGACATGACATCACAAAGACCTCATCTGTGTTTAATTGAGAAGAAAAAAACCTCTTCCTGCCTTTTGGGGCGATCTTTAAACAGACTAAAAGTCAGAAAAGGGCCAGAGACACTGGATGGCTACTGACAGGACATCACAAAGACCTAATCTGTGTTTAATTGAGAAAAAAAACCTCTTACTGTCTTTTGAAGCGATCCTTAAACAGTCTAGGAGTCAGAAAAGGGCCAGAGACAATGGACGCCTACTGACATGACATCACAAAGACCTCATCTGTGTTTAATTGAGAAAAAAAACCTCTTACTGTCTTTTGAAGCGATCCTTAAACAGTCTAGGAGTCAGAAATGGGCCAGAGACACTGGATGGCTACTGACATGACATCACAAAGACCTCATCTGTGTTTAATTGAGAAAAAAACCTCTTACTGTCTTTTGAAGCGATCCTTAAACAGTCTAGGAGTCAGAAAAGGGCCAGAGACACTGGACGCCTACTGACAGGACATCACAAAGACCTCACCTGTGTTTAATTGAGAAGAAAAAAACCTCTTACTGTCTTTTGAGGGGATCCTTAAACAGTCTAGGAGTCAGAAAATGTAAAGAGACACTGGATGCCTACTGACATGACATCACAAACACCTCACCTCTGTTTTGTTGAGAAGAAAAAAAACCTCTTACTGGCTTTGGGGCCATCTATAAACAGTCTAAAATTCAAAAAAGGGCCAAAGATACTGGATACCTAATGACATGACATCACAAAGACCTCATCTGTGTTTAATTGAGAAGAAAAAAACCTCTTCCTGGCTTTTGGGGCGATCTTTAAACAGACTAAAAGTCAGAAAAGGGCCAGAGACACTGGATACCTACTGACATGACATCACAAAGACCTCATCTGTGTTTAATTGAGAAAAAAAACCTCTTACTGTCTTTTGAAGCGATCCTTAAACAGTCTAGGAGTCAGAAATGGGCCAGAGACACTGGATGGCTACTGACATGACATCACAAAGACCTCATCTGTGTTTAATTGAGAAAAAAACCTCTTACTGTCTTTTGAAGCGATCCTTAAACAGTCTAGGAGTCAGAAAAGGGCCAGAGACACTGGACGCCTACTGACAGGACATCACAAAGACCTCATCTGTGTTTAATTGAGAAAAAAAACCTCTTACTGTCTTTTGAAGCGATCCTTAAACAGTCTAGGAGTCAGAAAAGGGCCAGAGACACTGGATGCCTACTGACATGGCATCACAAAGACCTCACCTGTGTTTAATTGAGAAGAAAAAAACCTCTTCCTGCCTTTTGGGGCGATCTTTAAACAGACTAAAAGTCAGAAAAGGGCCAGAGACACTGGATACCTACTGACAGGACATCACAAAGACCTCACCTCTGTTTAATTGAGAAGAAAAAAACCTCTTACTGTCTTTTGAAGGGATCCTTAAACAGTCTAGGAGTCAGAAAAGGTCCAGAGACACTGGATGCCTACTGACATGACATCACAAACACCTCACCTCTGTTTTGTTGAGAAGAAAAAAAACCTCTTACTGGCTTTGGGGCCATCTATAAACAGTCTAAAAGTCAAAAAAGGGCCAAAGATACTGGATACCTAATGACATGACATCACAAAGACCTCATCTGTGTTTAATTGAGAAGAAAAAAACCTCTTCCTGCCTTTTGGGGCGATCTTTAAACAGACTAAAAGTCAGAAAAGGGCCAGAGACACTGGATACCTACTGACAGGACATCACAAAGACCTCACCTGTGTTTAATTGAGAAGAAAAAAACCTCTTACTGTCTTTTGAGGGGATCCTTAAACTGTCTAGGAGTCAGAAAAGGTCCAGAGACACTGGATGCCTACTGACATGACATCACAAACACCTCACCTCTGTTTTATTGAGAAGAAAAAAAACCTCTTACTGGCTTTGGGGCCATCTATAAACAGTCTAAAAGTCAAAAAAGGGCCAAAGATACTGGATACCTAATGACATGACATCACAAAGACCTCATCTGTGTTTAATTGAGAAGAAAAAACCTCTTCCTGCCTTTTGGGGCGATCTTTAAACAGACTAAAAGTCAGAAAAGGGCCAGAGACACTGGATACCTACTGACAGGACATCACAAAGACCTCACCTGTGTTTAATTGAGAAGAAAAAAACCTCTTACTGTCTTTTGAGGGGATCCTTAAACAGTCTAGGAGTCAGAAAAGGTCCAGAGACACTGGATGCCTACTGACATGACATCACAAACACCTCACCTCTGTTTTGTTGAGAAGAAAAAAAACCTCTTACTGGCTTTGGGGCCATCTATAAACAGTCTAAAAGTCAAAAAAGGGCCAAAGATACTGGATACCTAATGACATGACATCACAAAAACCTCACCTGTGTTTAATTGAGAAGAAAAAAAACCACTTACTGTCTTTTGAGGCGATCCTTAAACAGTCTAGGAGTCAGAAAAGGGCCAGAGACACTGGATGCCTACTGACATGACATCACAAAGACCTCATCTGTGTTTAATTGAGAAAAAAAACCTCTTACTGTCTTTTGAAGCGATCCTTAAACAGTCTAGGAGTCAGAAAAGGGCCAGAGACACTGGACGCCTACTGACAGGACATCACAAAGACCTCACCTGTGTTTAATTGAGAAGAAAAAAACCTCTTACTGTCTTTTGAGGGGATCCTTAAAAAGTCTAGGAGTCAGAAAATGTCCAGAGACACTGGATGCCTACTGACATGACATCACAAACACCTCACCTCTGTTTTGTTGAGAAGAAAAAAAACCTCTTACTGGCTTTGGGGCCATCTATAAACAGTCTAAAAGTCAAAAAAGGGCCAAAGATACTGGATACCTAATGACATGACATCACAAAGACCTCATCTGTGTTTAATTGAGAAGAAAAAAACCTCTACCTGCCTTTTGGGGTGATCTTTAAACAGACTAAAAGTCAGAAAAGGGCCAGAGACACTGGATACCTACTGACAGGACATCACAAAGACCTCACCTGTGTTTAATTGAGAAGAAAAAAACCTCTTACTGTCTTTTGAGGGGATCCTTAAACAGTCTAGGAGTCAGAAAAGGTCCAGAGACACTGGATGCCTACTGACATGACATCACAAAAACCTCACCTCTGTTTTATTGAGAAGAAAAAAAACCTCTTACTGGCTTTGGGGCCATCTATAAACAGTCTAAAAGTCAAAAAAGGGCCAAAGATACTGGATACCTAATGACATGACATCACAAAAACCTCACCTGTGTTTAATTGAGCAGAAAAAAAACCACTTACTTTCTTTTGAGGCGATCCTTAAACAGTCTAGGAGTCAGAAAAGGGCCAGAGACACTGGATGCCTACTGACATGACATCACAAACACCTCACCTCTGTTTTGTTGAGAAGAAAAAAAACCTCTTACTGGCTTTGGGGCCTCTATAAACAGTCTAAAAGTCAAAAAAGGGCCAAAGATACTGGATACCTAATGACATGACATCACAAAGACCTCATCTGTGTTTAATTGAGAAGAAAAAAACCTCTTCCTGCCTTTTGGGGCGATCTTTAAACAGACTAAAAGTCAGAAAAGGGCCAGAGACACTGGATACCTACTGACAGGACATCACAAAGACCTCACCTGTGTTTAATTGAGAAGAAAAAAACCTCTTACTGTCTTTTGAGGGGATCCTTAAACAGTCTAGGAGTCAGAAAAGGTCCAGAGACACTGGATGCCTACTGACACGACATCACAAACACCTCACCTCTGTTTTATTGAGAAGAAAAAAAACCTCTTACTGGCTTTGGGGCCATCTATAAACAGTCTAAAAGTCAAAAAAGGGCCAAAGATACTGGATACCTAATGACATGACATCACAAAAACCTCACCTGTGTTTAATTGAGAAGAAAAAAAACCACTTACTGTCTTTTGAGGCGATCCTTAAACAGTCTAGGAGTCAGAAAAGGGCCAGAGACACTGGATGCTTACTGACAGGGCATCACAAAGACCTCATCTGTGTTTAATTGAGAAAAAAAACCTCTTACTGTCTTTTGAAGCGATCCTTAAACCGTCTAGGAGTCAGAAAAGGGCCAGAGACACTGGATGCCTACTGACATGACATCACAAAGACCTCATCTGTGTTTAATTGAGAAAAAAAACCTCCTACTGTCTTTTGAAGCGATCCTTAAACAGTCTAGGAGTCAGAAAAGGGCCAGAGACACTGGACGCCTACTGACAGGACATCACAAAGACCTCACCTGTGTTTAATTGAGAAGAAAAAAACCTCTTACTGTCTTTTGAGGGGATCCTTAAACAGTCTAGGAGTCAGAAAAGGGCCAGAGACACTGGATGCCTACTGACATGACATCACAAACACCTCACCTCTGTTTTGTTGAGAAGAAAAAAAACCTCTTACTGGCTTTGGGGCCATCTATAAACCGTCTAAAAGTCAAAAAAGGGCCAAAGATACTGGATACCTAATGACATGACATCACAAAAACCTCACCTGTGTTTAATTGAGAAGAAAAAAAACCACTTACTGTCTTTTGAGGCGATCCTTAAACAGTCTAGGAGTCAGAAAAGGGCCAGAGACACTGGATGCCTACTGACATGACATCACAAAGACCTCATCTGTGTTTAATTGATAAAAAAACCTCTTACTGTCTTTTGAAGCGATCCTTAAACAGTCTAGGAGTCAGAAAAGGGCCAGAGACACTGGATGGCTACTGACATGACATCACAAAGACCTCATCTGTGTTTAATTGAGAAAAAAAACCTCTTACTGTCTTTTGAAGCGATCCTTAAACAGTCTAAAAGTCAAAAAAGGGCCAAAGATACTGGATACCTAATGACATGACATCACAAAAACCTCACCTGTGTTTAATTGAGAAGAAAAAAAACCACTTACTGTCTTTTGAGGCGATCCTTAAACAGTCTAGGAGTCAGAAAAGGGCCAGAGACACTGGATGCCTACTGACATGACATCACAAAGACCTCATCTGTGTTTAATTGAGAAAAAAAACCTCTTACTGTCTTTTGAAGCGATCCTTAAACAGTCTAGGAGTCAGAAAAGGGCCAGAGACACTGGATGCCTACTGACATGACATCACAAAGACCTCATCTGTGTTTAATTGAGAAAAAAAACCTCCTACTGTCTTTTGAAGCGATCCTTAAACAGTCTAGGAGTCAGAAAAGGGCCAGAGACACTGGACGCCTACTGACAGGACATCACAAACACCTCACCTCTGTTTTGTTGAGAAGAAAAAAAACCTCTTACTGGCTTTGGGGCCATCTATAAACAGTCTAAAAGTCAAAAAAGGGCCAAAGATACTGGATACCTAATGACATGACATCACAAAGACCTCATCTGTGTTTAATTGAGAAGAAAAAAACCTCTTCCTGCCTTTTGGGGCGATCTTTAAACAGACTAAAAGTCAGAAAAGGGCCAGAGACACTGGATACCTACTGACAGGACATCACAAAGACCTCACCTCTGTTTTGTTGAGAAGAAAAAAACCTCTTACTGTCTTTTGAGGCGATCCTTAAACAGTCTAGGAATCAGAAAAGGGCCAGAGACACTGGATGCCTACTGACATGACATCACAAAGACCTCATCTGTGTTTAATTGAGAAAAAAAACCTCTTACTGTCTTTTGAAGCGATCCTTAAACAGTCTAGGAGTCAGAAATGGGCCAGAGACACTGGATGGCTACTGACAGGACATCACAAAGACCTCACCTGTGTTTAAGAAGAAAAAAACCTCTTACTGTCTTTTGAGGGGATCCTTAAACAGTCTAGGAGTCAGAAAATGTCCAGAGACACTGGATGCCTACTGACATGACATCACAAACACCTCACCTCTGTTTTGTTGAGAAGAAAAAAAACCTCTTACTGGCTTTTGGGCCATCTATAAACAGTCTAAAAGTCAAAAAAGGGCCAAAGATACTGGATACCTAATGACATGACATCACAAAGACCTCATCTGTGTTTAATTGAGAAGAAAAAAACCTCTTCCTGCCTTTTGGGGCGATCTTTAAACAGACTAAAAGTCAGAAAAGGGCCAGAGACACTGGATACCTACTGACAGGACATCACAAAGACCTCACCTCTGTTTAATTGAGAAGAAAAAAACCTCTTACTGTCTTTTGAAGGGATCCTTAAACAGTCTAGGAGTCAGAAAAGGTCCAGAGACACTGGATGCCTACTGACATGACATCACAAACACCTCACCTCTGTTTTGTTGAGAAGAAAAAAAACCTCTTACTGGCTTTGGGGCCATCTATAAACAGTCTAAAAGTCAAAAAAGGGCCAAAGATACTGGATACCTAATGACATGACATCACAAAGACCTCATCTGTGTTTAATTGAGAAGAAAAAAAACCACTTACTGTCTTTTGAGGCGATCCTTAAACAGTCTAGGAGTCAGATAAGGGCCAGAGACACTGGACGCCTACTGACAGGACATCACAAAGACCTCACCTGTGTTTAATTGAGAAGAAAAAAACCTCTTACTGTCTTTTGAGGGGATCCTTAAACAGTCTAGGAGTCAGAAAATGTCCAGAGACACTGGATGCCTACTGACATGACATCACAAACACCTCACCTCTGTTTTGTTGAGAAGAAAAAAAACCTCTTACTGGCTTTGGGGCCATCTATAAACAGTCTAAAAGTCAAAAAAGGGCCAAAGATACTGGATACCTAATGACATGACATCACAAAGACCTCATCTGTGTTTAATTGAGAAGAAAAAAACCTCTACCTGCCTTTTGGGGCGATCTTTAAACAGACTAAAAGTCAGAAAAGGGCCAGAGACACTGGATACCTACTGACAGGACATCACAAAGACCTCACCTGTGTTTAATTGAGAAGAAAAAAACCTCTTACTGTCTTTTGAGGGGATCCTTAAACAGTCTAGGAGTCAGAAAAGGTCCAGAGACACTGGATGCCTACTGACATGACATCACAAACACCTCACCTCTGTTTTATTGAGAAGAAAAAAAACCTCTTACTGGCTTTGGGGCCATCTATAAACAGTCTAAAAGTCAAAAAAGGGCCAAAGATACTGGATACCTAATGACATGACATCACAAAAACCTCACCTGTGTTTAATTGAGAAGAAAAAAAACCACTTACTGTCTTTTGAGGCGATCCTTAAACAGTCTAGGAGTCAGAAAAGGGCCAGAGACACTGGATGCCTACTGACATGACATCACAAAGACCTCATCTGTGTTTAATTGAGAAAAAAAACCTCTTACTGTCTTTTGAAGCGATCCTTAAACAGTCTAGGAGTCAGATAAGGGCCAGAGACACTGGACGCCTACTGACAGGACATCACAAAGACCTCACCTGTGTTTAATTGAGAAGAAAAAAACCTCTTACTGTCTTTTGAGGGGATCCTTAAACAGTCTAGGAGTCAGAAAATGTCCAGAGACACTGGATGCCTACTGACATGACATCACAAACACCTCACCTCTGTTTTGTTGAGAAGAAAAAAAACCTCTTACTGGCTTTGGGGCCATCTATAAACAGTCTAAAAGTCAAAAAAGGGCCAAAGATACTGGATACCTAATGACATGACATCACAAAGACCTCATCTGTGTTTAATTGAGAAGAAAAAAACCTCTACCTGCCTTTTGGGGCGATCTTTAAACAGACTAAAAGTCAGAAAAGGGCCAGAGACACTGGATACCTACTGACAGGACATCACAAAGACCTCACCTCTGTTTAATTGAGAAGAAAAAAACCTGTTACTGTCTTTTGAAGGGATCCTTAAACAGTCTAGGAGTCAGAAAAGGTCCAGAGACACTGGATGCCTACTGACATGACATCACAAACACCTCACCTCTGTTTTGTTGAGAAGAAAAAAAACCTCTTACTGGCTTTGGGGCCATCTATAAACAGTCTAAAAGTCAAAAAAGGGCCAAAGATACTGGATACCTAATGATATGACATCACAAAGACCTCATCTGTGTTTAATTGAGAAGAAAAAAACCTCTACCTGCCTTTTGGGGCGATCTTTAAACAGACTAAAAGTCAGAAAAGGGCCAGAGACACTGGATACCTACTGACAGGACATCACAAAGACCTCACCTCTGTTTAATTGAGAAGAAAAAAACCTCTTACTGTCTTTTGAAGGGATCCTTAAACAGTCTAGGAGTCAGAAAAGGTCCAGAGACACTGGATGCCTACTGACATGACATCACAAACACCTCACCTCTGTTTTGTTGAGAAGAAAAAAAACCTCTTACTGGCTTTAGGGCCTCTATAAACAGTCTAAAAGTCAAAAAAGGGCCAAAGATACTGGATACCTAATGACATGACATCACAAAGACCTCATCTGTGTTTAATTGAGAAGAAAAAAACCTCTTCCTGCCTTTTGGGGCGATCTTTAAACAGACTAAAAGTCAGAAAAGGGCCAGAGACACTGGATACCTACTGACAGGACATCACAAAGACCTCACCTGTGTTTAATTGAGAAGAAAAAAACCTCTTACTGTCTTTTGAGGGGAT
This sequence comes from Paroedura picta, assembly GCF_049243985.1. Taxonomy (NCBI): domain Eukaryota; kingdom Metazoa; phylum Chordata; class Lepidosauria; order Squamata; family Gekkonidae; genus Paroedura; species Paroedura picta. The sequence continues at coordinate 2,201,953 of NC_135385.1, read as the reverse complement.
CCTTAAACAGTCTAGGAGTCAGAAAAAGTCCAGAGACACTGGATGCCTACTGACATGACATCACAAACACCTCACCTCTGTTTTATTGAGAAGAAAAAAAACCTCTTACTGGCTTTGGGGCCATCTATAAACAGTCTAAAAGTCAAAAAAGGGCCAAAGATACTGGATACCTAATGACATGACATCACAAAAACCTCACCTGTGTTTAATTGAGAAGAAAAAAAACCACTTACTGTCTTTTGAGGCGATCCTTAAACAGTCTAGGAGTCAGAAAAGGGCCAGAGACACTGGATGCCTACTGACATGACATCACAAAGACCTCATCTGTGTTTAATTGAGAAAAAAAACCTCTTACTGTCTTTTGAAGCGATCCTTAAACAGTCTAGGAGTCAGATAAGGGCCAGAGACACTGGACGCCTACTGACAGGACATCACAAAGACCTCACCTGTGTTTAATTGAGAAGAAAAAAACCTCTTACTGTCTTTTGAGGGGATCCTTAAACAGTCTAGGAGTCAGAAAATGTCCAGAGACACTGGATGCCTACTGACATGACATCACAAACACCTCACCTCTGTTTTGTTGAGAAGAAAAAAAACCTCTTACTGGCTTTGGGGCCATCTATAAACAGTCTAAAAGTCAAAAAAGGGCCAAAGATACTGGATACCTAATGACATGACATCACAAAGACCTCATCTGTGTTTAATTGAGAAGAAAAAAACCTCTACCTACCTTTTGGGGCGATCTTTAAACAGACTAAAAGTCAGAAAAGGGCCAGAGACACTGGATACCTACTGACAGGACATCACAAAGACCTCACCTCTGTTTAATTGAGAAGAAAAAAACCTCTTACTGTCTTTTGAAGGGATCCTTAAACAGTCTAGGAGTCAGAAAAGGTCCAGAGACACTGGATGCCTACTGACATGACATCACAAACACCTCACCTCTGTTTTGTTGAGAAGAAAAAAAACCTCTTACTGGCTTTGGGGCCTCTATAAACCGTCTAAAAGTCAAAAAAGGGCCAAAGATACTGGATACCTAATGACATGACATCACAAAGACCTCATCTGTGTTTAATTGATAAGAAAAAAACCTCTTCCTGCCTTTTGGGGCGATCTTTAAACAGACTAAAAGTCAGAAAAGGGCCAGAGACACTGGATACCTACTGACAGGACATCACAAAGACCTCACCTGTGTTTAATTGAGAAGAAAAAAACCTCTTACTGTCTTTTGAGGGGATCCTTAAACAGTCTAGGAGTCAGAAAAGGTCCAGAGACACTGGATGCCTACTGACATGACATCACAAACACCTCACCTCTGTTTTATTGAGAAGAAAAAAAACCTCTTACTGGCTTTGGGGCCATCTATAAACAGTCTAAAAGTCAAAAAAGGGCCAAAGATACTGGATACCTAATGACATGACATCACAAAAACCTCACCTGTGTTTAATTGAGAAGAAAAAAAACCACTTACTGTCTTTTGAGGCGATCCTTAAACAGTCTAGGAGTCAGAAAAGGGCCAGAGACACTGGATGCCTACTGACATGACATCACAAAGACCTCATCTGTGTTTAATTGAGAAAAAAAACCTCTTACTGTCTTTTGAAGCGATCCTTAAACAGTCTAGGAGTCAGAAAAGGGCCAGAGACACTGGACGCCTACTGACAGGACATCACAAAGACCTCACCTGTGTTTAATTGAGAAGAAAAAAACCTCTTACTGTCTTTTGAGGGGATCCTTAAACAGTCTAGGAGTCAGAAAATGTCCAGAGACACTGGATGCCTACTGACATGACATCACAAACACCTCACCTCTGTTTTGTTGAGAAGAAAAAAAACCTCTTACTGGCTTTGGGGCCATCTATAAACAGTCTAAAAGTCAAAAAAGGGCCAAAGATACTGGATACCTAATGACATGACATCACAAAGACCTCATCTGTGTTTAATTGAGAAGAAAGAAACCTCTACCTGCCTTTTGGGGCGATCTTTAAACAGACTAAAAGTCAGAAAAGGGCCAGAGACACTGGATACCTACTGACAGGACATCACAAAGACCTCACCTGTGTTTAATTGAGAAGAAAAAAACCTCTTACTGTCTTTTGAGGGGATCCTTAAACAGTCTAGGAGTCAGAAAAGGTCCAGAGACACTGGATGCCTACTGACATGACATCACAAACACCTCACCTCTGTTTTATTGAGAAGAAAAAAAACCTCTTACTGGCTTTGGGGCCATCTATAAACAGTCTAAAAGTCAAAAAAGGGCCAAAGATACTGGATACCTAATGACATGACATCACAAAAACCTCACCTGTGTTTAATTGAGAAGAAAAAAAACCACTTACTGTCTTTTGAGGCGATCCTTAAACAGTCTAGGAGTCAGAAAAGGGCCAGAGACACTGGATGCCTACTGACATGACATCACAAACACCTCACCTCTGTTTTGTTGAGAAGAAAAAAAACCTCTTACTGGCTTTGGGGCCTCTATAAACAGTCTAAAAGTCAAAAAAGGGCCAAAGATACTGGATACCTAATGACATGACATCACAAAGACCTCATCTGTGTTTAATTGAGAAGAAAAAAACCTCTTCCTGCCTTTTGGGGCGATCTTTAAACAGACTAAAAGTCAGAAAAGGGCCAGAGACACTGGATACCTACTGACAGGACATCACAAAGACCTCACCTGTGTTTAATTGAGAAGAAAAAAACCTCTTACTGTCTTTTGAGGGGATCCTTAAACAGTCTAGGAGTCAGAAAAGGTCCAGAGACACTGGATGCCTACTGACACGACATCACAAACACCTCACCTCTGTTTTATTGAGAAGAAAAAAAACCTCTTACTGGCTTTGGGGCCATCTATAAACAGTCTAAAAGTCAAAAAAGGGCCAAAGATACTGGATACCTAATGACATGACATCACAAAAACCTCACCTGTGTTTAATTGAGAAGAAAAAAAACCACTTACTGTCTTTTGAGGCGATCCTTAAACAGTCTAGGAGTCAGAAAAGGGCCAGAGACACTGGATGCCTACTGACATGACATCACAAAGACCTCATCTGTGTTTAATTGAGAAAAAAAACCTCTTACTGTCTTTTGAAGCGATCCTTAAACAGTCTAGGAGTCAGAAAAGGGCCAGAGACACTGGATGCCTACTGACATGACATCACAAAGACCTCATCTGTGTTTAATTGAGAAAAAAAACCTCCTACTGTCTTTTGAAGCGATCCTTAAACAGTCTAGGAGTCAGAAAAGGGCCAGAGACACTGGACGCCTACTGACATGACATCACAAAGACCTCACCTGTGTTTAATTGAGAAGAAAAAAACCTCTTACTGTCTTTTGAGGGGATCCTTAAACAGTCTAGGAGTCAGAAAATGTCCAGAGACACTGGATGCCTACTGACATGACATCACAAACACCTCACCTCTGTTTTGTTGAGAAGAAAAAAAACCTCTTACTGGCTTTGGGGCCATCTATAAACAGTCTAAAAGTCAAAAAAGGGCCAAAGATACTGGATACCTAATGACATGACATCACAAAAACCTCACCTGTGTTTAATTGAGAAGAAAAAAAACCACTTACTGTCTTTTGAGGCGATCCTTAAACAGTCTAGGAGTCAGAAAAGGGCCAGAGACACTGGATGCCTACTGACATGACATCACAAAGACCTCATCTGTGTTTAATTGATAAAAAAAACCTCTTACTGTCTTTTGAAGCGATCCTTAAACAGTCTAGGAGTCAGAAAAGGGCCAGAGACACTGGATGGCTACTGACATGACATCACAAAGACCTCATCTGTGTTTAATTGAGAAAAAAAACCTCTTACTGTCTTTTGAAGCGATCCTTAAACAGTCTAGGAGTCAGAAAAGGGCCAGAGACACTGGACGCCTACTGACAGGAAATCACAAAGACCTCACCTGTGTTTAATTGAGAAGAAAAAAACCTCTTACTGTCTTTTGAGGGGATCCTTAAACAGTCTAGGAGTCAGAAAATGTCCAGAGACACTGGATGCCTACTGACATGACATCACAAACACCTCACCTCTGTTTTGTTGAGAAGAAAAAAAACCTCTTACTGGCTTTGGGGCCATCTATAAACAGTCTAAAAGTCAAAAAAGGGCCAAAGATACTGGATACCTAATGACATGACATCACAAAGACCTCATCTGTGTTTAATTGAGAAGAAAAAAACCTCTTCCTGCCTTTTGGGGCGATCTTTAAACAGACTAAAAGTCAGAAAAGGGCCAGAGACACTGGATACCTACTGACAGGACATCACAAAGACCTCACCTCTGTTTTGTTGAGAAGAAAAAAACCTCTTACTGTCTTTTGAGGCGATCCTTAAACAGTCTAGGAATCAGAAAAGGGCCAGAGACACTGGATGCCTACTGACATGACATCACAAAGACCTCATCTGTGTTTAATTGAGAAAAAAAACCTCTTACTGTCTTTTGAAGCGATCCTTAAACAGTCTAGGAGTCAGAAATGGGCCAGAGACACTGGATGGCTACTGACATGACATCACAAAGACCTCATCTGTGTTTAATTGAGAAAAAAACCTCTTACTGTCTTTTGAAGCGATCCTTAAACAGTCTAGGAGTCAGAAAAGGGCCAGAGACACTGGACGCCTACTGACAGGACATCACAAAGACCTCACCTGTGTTTAATTGAGAAGTAAAAAACCTCTTACTGTCTTTTGAGGGGATCCTTAAACAGTCTAGGAGTCAGAAAATGTCCAGAGACACTGGATGCCTACTGACATGACATCACAAACACCTCACCTCTGTTTTGTTGAGAAGAAAAAAAACCTCTTACTGGCTTTGGGGCCATCTATAAATAGTCTAAAAGTCAAAAAAGGGCCAAAGATACTGGATACCTAATGACATGACATCACAAAGACCTCATCTGTGTTTAATTGAGAAGAAAAAAACCTCTTCCTGCCTTTTGGGGCGATCTTTAAACAGACTAAAAGTCAGAAAAGGGCCAGAGACACTGGATACCTACTGACAGGACATCACAAAGACCTCACCTCTGTTTAATTGAGAAGAAAAAAACCTCTTACTGTCTTTTGAAGGGATCCTTAAACAGTCTAGGAGTCAGAAAAGGTCCAGAGACACTGGATGCCTACTGACATGACATCACAAACACCTCACCTCTGTTTTGTTGAGAAGAAAAAAAACCTCTTACTGGCTTTGGGGCCATCTATAAACAGTCTAAAAGTCAAAAAAGGGCCAAAGATACTGGATACCTAATGACATGACATCACAAAGACCTCATCTGTGTTTAATTGAGAAGAAAAAAACCTCTTCCTGCCTTTTGGGGCGATCTTTAAACAGACTAAAAGTCAGAAAAGGGCCAGAGACACTGGATACCTACTGACAGGACATCACAAAGACCTCACCTGTGTTTAATTGAGAAGAAAAAAACCTCTTACTGTCTTTTGAGGGGATCCTTAAACAGTCTAGGAGTCAGAAAAGGTCCAGAGACACTGGATGCCTACTGACATGACATCACAAACACCTCACCTCTGTTTTGTTGAGAAGAATAAAAACCTCTTACTGGCTTTGGGGCCATCTATAAACAGTCTAAAAGTCAAAAAAGGGCCAAAGATACTGGATACCTAATGACATGACATCACAAAGACCTCATCTGTGTTTAATTGAGAAGAAAAAAACCTCTTCCTGCCTTTTGGGGCGATCTTTAAACAGACTAAAAGTCAGAAAAGGGCCAGAGACACTGGATGGCTACTGACAGGACATCACAAAGACCTCATCTGTGTTTAATTGAGAAAAAAAACCTCTTACTGTCTTTTGAAGCGATCCTTAAACAGTCTAGGAGTCAGAAAAGGGCCAGAGACACTGGACGCCTACTGACAGGACATCACAAAGACCTCACCTGTGTTTAATTGAGAAGAAAAAAACCTCTTACTGTCTTTTGAGCGGATCCTTAAACAGTCTAGGAGTCAGAAAATGTCCAGAGACACTGGATGCCTACTGACATGACATCACAAACACCTCACCTCTGTTTTGTTGAGAAGAAAAAAAAACCTCTTACTGGCTTTGGGGCCATCTATAAACAGTCTAAAAGTCAAAAAAGGGCCAAAGATACTGGATACCTAATGACATGACATCACAAAGACCTCATCTGTGTTTAATTGAGAAGAAAAAAACCTCTTCCTGCCTTTTGGGGCGATCTTTAAACAGACTAAAAGTTAGAAAAGGGCCAGAGACACTGGATACCTACTGACAGGACATCACAAAGACCTCACCTCTGTTTTGTTGAGAAGAAAAAAACCTCTTACTGTCTTTTGAGGCGATCCTTAAACAGTCTAGGAATCAGAAAAGGGCCAGAGACACTGGATGCCTACTGACATGACATCACAAAGACCTCATCTGTGTTTAATTGAGAAAAAAAACCTCTTACTGTCTTTTGAAGCGATCCTTAAACAGTCTAGGAGTCAGAAATGGGCCAGAGACACTGGATGGCTACTGACATGACATCACAAAGACCTCATCTGTGTTTAATTGAGAAAAAAACCTCTTACTGTCTTTTGAAGCGATCCTTAAACAGTCTAGGAGTCAGAAAAGGGCCAGAGACACTGGACGCCTACTGACAGGACATCACAAAGACCTCACCTGTGTTTAAGAAGAAAAAAACCTCTTACTGTCTTTTGAGGGGATCCTTAAACAGTCTAGGAGTCAGAAAATGTCCAGAGACACTGGATGCCTACTGACATGACATCACAAACACCTCACCTCTGTTTTGTTGAGAAGAAAAAAAACCTCTTACTGGCTTTGGGGCCATCTATAAACAGTCTAAAAGTCAAAAAAGGGCCAAAGATACTGGATACCTAATGACATGACATCACAAAGACCTCATCTGTGTTTAATTGAGAAGAAAAAAACCTCTTCCTGCCTTTTGGGGCGATCTTTAAACAGACTAAAAGTCAGAAAAGGGCCAGAGACACTGGATACCTACTGACAGGACATCACAAAGACCTCACCTCTGTTTAATTGAGAAGAAAAAAACCTCTTACTGTCTTTTGAAGGGATCCTTAAACAGTCTAGGAGTCAGAAAAGGTCCAGAGACACTGGATGCCTACTGACATGACATCACAAACACCTCACCTCTGTTTTGTTGAGAAGAAAAAAAACCTCTTACTGGCTTTGGGGCCATCTATAAACAGTCTAACATTCAAAAAAGGGCCAAAGATACTGGATACCTAATGACATGACATCACAAAGACCTCATCTGTGTTTAATTGAGAAGAAAAAAACCTCTTCCTGCCTTTTGGGGCGATCTTTAAACAGACTAAAAGTCAGAAAAGGGCCAGAGACACTGGATGGCTACTGACAGGACATCACAAAGACCTCATCTGTGTTTAATTGAGAAAAAAAACCTCTTACTGTCTTTTGAAGCGATCCTTAAACAGTCTAGGAGTCAGAAAAGGGCCAGAGACACTGGACGCCTACTGACAGGACATCACAAAGACCTCACCTGTGTTTAATTGAGAAGAAAAAAACCTCTTACTGTCTTTTGAGCGGATCCTTAAACAGTCTAGGAGTCAGAAAATGTCCAGAGACACTGGATGCCTACTGACATGACATCACAAACACCTCACCTCTGTTTTGTTGAGAAGAAAAAAAAACCTCTTACTGGCTTTGGGGCCATCTATAAACAGTCTAAAATTCAAAAAAGGGCCAAAGATACTGGATACCTAATGACATGACATCACAAAGACCTCATCTGTGTTTAATTGAGAAGAAAAAAACCTCTTCCTGCCTTTTGGGGCGATCTTTAAACAGACTAAAAGTCAGAAAAGGGCCAGAGACACTGGATACCTACTGACAGGACATGACAAAGACCTCACCTCTGTTTTGTTGAGAAGAAAAAAACCTCTTACTGTCTTTTGAGGCGATCCTTAAACAGTCTAGGAATCAGAAAAGGGCCAGAGACACTGGATGCCTACTGACATGACATCACAAAGACCTCATCTGTGTTTAATTGAGAAAAAAAACCTCTTACTGTCTTTTGAAGCGATCCTTAAACAGTCTAGGAGTCAGAAATGGGCCAGAGACACTGGATGGCTACTGACATGACATCACAAAGACCTCATCTGTGTTTAATTGAGAAAAAAACCTCTTACTGTCTTTTGAAGCGATCCTTAAACAGTCTAGGAGTCAGAAAAGGGCCAGAGACACTGGACGCCTACTGACAGGACATCACAAAGACCTCACCTGTGTTTAAGAAGAAAAAAACCTCTTACTGTCTTTTGAGGGGATCCTTAAACAGTCTAGGAGTCAGAAAATGTCCAGAGACACTGGATGCCTACTGACATGACATCACAAACACCTCACCTCTGTTTTGTTGAGAAGAAAAAAAACCTCTTACTGGCTTTTGGGCCATCTATAAACAGTCTAAAAGTCAAAAAAGGGCCAAAGATACTGGATACCTAATGACATGACATCACAAAGACCTCATCTGTGTTTAATTGAGAAGAAAAAAACCTCTTCCTGCCTTTTGGGGCGATCTTTAAACAGACTAAAAGTCAGAAAAGGGCCAGAGACACTGGATACCTACTGACAGGACATCACAAAGACCTCACCTCTGTTTAATTGAGAAGAAAAAAACCTCTTACTGTCTTTTGAAGGGATCCTTAAACAGTCTAGGAGTCAGAAAAGGTCCAGAGACACTGGATGCCTACTGACATGACATCACAAACACCTCACCTCTGTTTTGTTGAGAAGAAAAAAAACCTCTTACTGGCTTTGGGGCCATCTATAAACAGTCTAAAAGTCAAAAAAGGGCCAAAGATACTGGATACCTAATGACATGACATCACAAAGACCTCATCTGTGTTTAATTGAGAAGAAAAAAACCTCTTCCTGCCTTTTGGGGCGATCTTTAAACAGACTAAAAGTCAGAAAAGGGCCAGAGACACTGGATACCTACTGACAGGACATCACAAAGACCTCACCTGTGTTTAATTGAGAAGAAAAAAACCTCTTACTGTCTTTTGAGGGGATCCTTAAACAGTCTAGGAGTCAAAAAAGGTCCAGAGACACTGGATGCCTACTGACATGACATCACAAACACCTCACCTCTGTTTTGTTGAGAAGAAAAAAAACCTCTTACTGGCTTTGGGGCCATCTATAAACAGTCTAAAAGTCAAAAAAGGGCCAAAGATACTGGATACCTAATGACATGACATCACAAAAACCTCACCTGTGTTTAATTGAGAAGAAAAAAAACCACTTACTGTCTTTTGAGGCGATCCTTAAACAGTCTAGGAGTCAGAAAAGGGCCAGAGACACTGGACGCCTACTGACAGGACATCACAAAGACCTCACCTGTGTTTAAGAAGAAAAAAACCTCTTACTGTCTTTTGAGGGGATCCTTAAACAGTCTAGGAGTCAGAAAATGTCCAGAGACACTGGATGCCTACTGACATGACATCACAAACACCTCACCTCTGTTTTGTTGAGAAGAAAAAAAACCTCTTACTGGCTTTTGGGCCATCTATAAACAGTCTAAAAGTCAAAAAAGGGCCAAAGATACTGGATACCTAATGACATGACATCACAAAGACCTCATCTGTGTTTAATTGAGAAGAAAAAAACCTCTTCCTGCCTTTTGGGGCGATCTTTAAACAGACTAAAAGTCAGAAAAGGGCCAGAGACACTGGATACCTACTGACAGGACATCACAAAGACCTCACCTCTGTTTAATTGAGAAGAAAAAAACCTCTTACTGTCTTTTGAAGGGATCCTTAAACAGTCTAGGAGTCAGAAAAGGTCCAGAGACACTGGATGCCTACTGACATGACATCACAAACACCTCACCTCTGTTTTGTTGAGAAGAAAAAAAACCTCTTACTGGCTTTGGGGCCATCTATAAACAGTCTAAAAGTCAAAAAAGGGCCAAAGATACTGGATACCTAATGACATGACATCACAAAGACCTCATCTGTGTTTAATTGAGAAGAAAAAAACCTCTTCCTGCCTTTTGGGGCGATCTTTAAACAGACTAAAAGTCAGAAAAGGGCCAGAGACACTGGATACCTACTGACAGGACATCACAAAGACCTCACCTGTGTTTAATTGAGAAGAAAAAAACCTCTTACTGTCTTTTGAGGGGATCCTTAAACAGTCTAGGAGTCAAAAAAGGTCCAGAGACACTGGATGCCTACTGACATGACATCACAAACACCTCACCTCTGTTTTGTTGAGAAGAAAAAAAACCTCTTACTGGCTTTGGGGCCATCTATAAACAGTCTAAAAGTCAAAAAAGGGCCAAAGATACTGGATACCTAATGACATGACATCACAAAAACCTCACCTGTGTTTAATTGAGAAGAAAAAAAACCACTTACTGTCTTTTGAGGCGATCCTTAAACAGTCTAGGAGTCAGAAAAGGGCCAGAGACACTGGATGCCTACTGACATGACATCACAAAGACCTCATCTGTGTTTAATTGAGAAAAAAAACCTCTTACTGTCTTTTGAAGCGATCCTTAAACAGTCTAGGAGTCAGATAAGGGCCAGAGACACTGGACGCCTACTGACAGGACATCACAAAGACCTCACCTGTGTTTAATTGAGAAGAAAAAAACCTCTTACTGTCTTTTGAGGGGATCCTTAAACAGTCTAGGAGTCAGAAAATGTCCAGAGACACTGGATGCCTACTGACATGACATCACAAACACCTCACCTCTGTTTTGTTGAGAAGAAAAAAAACCTCTTACTGGCTTTGGGGCCATCTATAAACAGTCTAAAAGTCAAAAAAGGGCCAAAGATACTGGATACCTAATGACATGACATCACAAAGACCTCATCTGTGTTTAATTGAGAAGAAAAAAACCTCTACCTGCCTTTTGGGGCGATCTTTAAACAGACTAAAAGTCAGAAAAGGGCCAGAGACACTGGATACCTACTGACAGGACATCACAAAGACCTCACCTCTGTTTAATTGAGAAGAAAAAAACCTCTTACTGTCTTTTGAAGGGATCCTTAAACAGTCTAGGAGTCAGAAAAGGTCCAGAGACACTGGATGCCTACTGACATGACATCACAAACACCTCACCTCTGTTTTGTTGAGAAGAAAAAAAACCTCTTACTGGCTTTGGGGCCTCTATAAACAGTCTAAAAGTCAAAAAAGGGCCAAAGATACTGGATACCTAATGACATGACATCACAAAGACCTCATCTGTGTTTAATTGAGAAGAAAAAAACCTCTTCCTGCCTTTTGGGGCGATCTTTAAACAGACTAAAAGTCAGAAAAGGGCCAGAGACACTGGATACCTACTGACAGGACATCACAAAGACCTCACCTGTGTTTAATTGAGAAGAAAAAAACCTCTTACTGTCTTTTGAGGGGATCCTTAAACAGTCTAGGAGTCAGAAAAGGTCCAGAGACACTGGATGCCTACTGACATGACATCACAAACACCTCACCTCTGTTTTATTGAGAAGAAAAAAAACCTCTTACTGGCTTTGGGGCCATCTATAAACAGTCTAAAAGTCAAAAAAGGGCCAAAGATACTGGATACCTAATGACATGACATCACAAAAACCTCACCTGTGTTTAATTGAGAAGAAAAAAAACCACTTACTGTCTTTTGAGGCGATCCTTAAACAGTCTAGGAGTCAGAAAAGGGCCAGAGACACTGGATGCCTACTGACATGACATCACAAAGACCTCATCTGTGTTTAATTGAGAAAAAAAACCTCTTACTGTCTTTTGAAGCGATCCTTAAACAGTCTAGGAGTCAGATAAGGGCCAGAGACACTGGACGCCTACTGACAGGACATCACAAAGACCTCACCTGTGTTTAATTGAGAAGAAAAAAACCTCTTACTGTCTTTTGAGGGGATCCTTAAACAGTCTAGGAGTCAGAAAAGGTCCAGAGACACTGGATGCCTACTGACATGACATCACAAACACCTCACCTCTGTTTTGTTGAGAAGAAAAAAAACCTCTTACTGGCTTTGGGGCCATCTATAAACAGTCTAAAAGTCAAAAAAGGGCCAAAGATACTGGATACCTAATGACATGACATCACAAAGACCTCATCTGTGTTTAATTGAGAAGAAAAAAACCTCTACCTGCCTTTTGGGGCGATCTTTAAACAGACTAAAAGTCAGAAAAGGGCCAGAGACACTGGATACCTACTGACAGGACATCACAAAGACCTCACCTCTGTTTAATTGAGAAGAAAAAAACCTCTTACTGTCTTTTGAAGGGATCCTTAAACAGTCTAGGAGTCAGAAAAGGTCCAGAGACACTGGATGCCTACTGACATGACATCACAAACACCTCACCTCTGTTTTGTTGAGAAGAAAAAAAACCTCTTACTGGCTTTGGGGCCTCTATAAACAGTCTAAAAGTCAAAAAAGGGCCAAAGATACTGGATACCTAATGACATGACATCACAAAGACCTCATCTGTGTTTAATTGATAAGAAAAAAACCTCTTCCTGCCTTTTGGGGCGATCTTTAAACAGACTAAAAGTCAGAAAAGGGCCAGAGACACTGGATACCTACTGACAGGACATCACAAAGACCCCACCTGTGTTTAATTGAGAAGAAAAAAACCTCTTACTGTCTTTTGAGGGGATCCTTAAACAGTCTAGGAGTCAGAAAAGGTCCAGAGACACTGGATGCCTACTGACATGACATCACAAACACCTCACCTCTGTTTTATTGAGAAGAAAAAAAACCTCTTACTGGCTTTGGGGCCATCTATAAACAGTCTAAAAGTCAAAAAAGGGCCAAAGATACTGGATACCTAATGACATGACATCACAAAAACCTCACCTGTGTTTAATTGAGAAGAAAAAAAACCACTTACTGTCTTTTGAGGCGATCCTTAAACAGTCTAGGAGTCAGAAAAGGGCCAGAGACACTGGATGCCTACTGACATGACATCACAAAGACCTCATCTGTGTTTAATTGAGAAAAAAAACCTCTTACTGTCTTTTGAAGCGATCCTTAAACAGTCTAGGAGTCAGAAAAGGGCCAGAGACACTGGATGCCTACTGACATGACATCACAAAGACCTTATCTGTGTTTAATTGAGAAAAAAAACCTCCTACTGTCTTTTGAAGGGATCCTTAAACAGTCTAGGAGTCAGAAAAGGGCCAGAGACACTGGACGCCTACTGACAGGACATCACAAAGACCTCACCTGTGTTTAATTGAGAAGAAAAAAACCTCTTACTGTCTTTTGAGGGGATCCTTAAACAGTCTAGGAGTCAGAAAAGGGCCAGAGACACTGGATGCCTACTGACATGACATCACAAACACCTCACCTCTGTTTTGTTGAGAAGAAAAAAAACCTCTTACTGGCTTTGGGGCCATCTATAAACAGTCTAAAAGTCAAAAAAGGGCCAACGATACTGGATACCTAATGACATGACATCACAAAAACCTCACCTGTGTTTAATTGAGAAGAAAAAAAACCACTTACTGTCTTTTGAGGCGATCCTTAAACAGTCTAGGAGTCAGAAAAGGGCCAGAGACACTGGATGCCTACTGACATGACATCACAAAGACCTCATCTGTGTTTAATTGATAAAAAAAACCTCTTACTGTCTTTTGAAGCGATCCTTAAACAGTCTAGGAGTCAGAAAAGGGCCAGAGACACTGGATGGCTACTGACATGACATCACAAAGACCTCATCTGTGTTTAATTGAGAAAAAAAACCTCTTACTGTCTTTTGAAGCGATCCTTAAACAGTCTAGGAGTCAGAAAAGGGCCAGAGACACTGGACGCCTACTGACAGGAAATCACAAAGACCTCACCTGTGTTTAATTGAGAAGAAAAAAACCTCTTACTGTCTTTTGAGGGGATCCTTAAACAGTCTAGGAGTCAGAAAATGTCCAGAGACACTGGATGCCTACTGACATGACATCACAAACACCTCACCTCTGTTTTGTTGAGAAGAAAAAAAACCTCTTACTGGCTTTGGGGCCATCTATAAACAGTCTAAAAGTCAAAAAAGGGCCAAAGATACTGGATACCTAATGACATGACATCACAAAGACCTCATCTGTGTTTAATTGAGAAGAAAAAACCTCTTCCTGCCTTTTGGGGCGATCTTTAAACAGACTAAAAGTCAGAAAAGGGCCAGAGACACTGGATACCTACTGACAGGACATCACAAAGACCTCAACTCTGTTTAATTGAGAAGAAAAAAACCTCTTACTGTCTTTTGAAGGGATCCTTAAACAGTCTAGGAGTCAGAAAAGGTCCAGAGACACTGGATGCCTACTGACATGACATCACAAACACCTCACCTCTGTTTTGTTGAGAAGAAAAAAAACCTCTTACTGGCTTTGGGGCCATCTATAAACAGTCTAAAAGTCAAAAAAGGGCCAAAGATACTGGATACCTAATGACATGACATCACAAAAACCTCACCTGTGTTTAATTGAGAAGAAAAAAAAACACTTACTGTCTTTTGAGGCGATCCTTAAACAGTCTAGGAGTCAGAAAAGGGCCAGAGACACTGGATGCCTACTGACATGACATCACAAAGACCTCATCTGTGTTTAATTGAGAAAAAAAACCTCTTACTGTCTTTTGAAGCGATCCTTAAACAGTCTAGGAGTCAGAAAAGGGCCAGAGACACTGGATGCCTACTGACATGACATCACAAAGACCTCATCTGTGTTTAATTGAGAAAAAAAACCTCTTACTGTCTTTTGAAGCGATCCTTAAACAGTCTAGGAGTCAGAAAAGGGCCAGAGACACTGGACGCCTACTGACAGGACATCACAAAGACCTCACCTGTGTTTAATTGAGAAGAAAAAAACCTCTTACTGTCTTTTGAGGGGATCCTTAAACAGTCTAGGAGTCAGAAAAGGTCCAGAGACACTGGATGCCTACTGACATGACATCACAAACACCTCACCTCTGTTTTGTTGAGAAGAAAAAAAACCTCTTACTGGCTTTGGGGCCATCTATAAACAGTCTAAAAGTCAAAAAAGGGCCAAAGATACTGGATACCTAATGACATGACATCACAAAGACCTCATCTGTGTTTAATTGAGAAGAAAAAAACCTCTACCTGCCTTTTGGGGCGATCTTTAAACAGACTAAAAGTCAGAAAAGGGCCAGAGACACTGGATACCTACTGACAGGACATCACAAAGACCTCACCTCTGTTTAATTGAGAAGAAAAAAACCTCTTACTGTCTTTTGAAGGGATCCTTAAACAGTCTAGGAGTCAGAAAAGGTCCAGAGACACTGGATGCCTACTGATATGACATCACAAACACCTCACCTCTGTTTTGTTGAGAAGAAAAAAAACCTCTTACTGGCTTTGGGGCCTCTATAAACAGTCTAAAAGTCAAAAAAGGGCCAAAGATACTGGATACCTAATGACATGACATCACAAAGACCTCATCTGTGTTTAATTGATAAGAAAAAAACCTCTTCCTGCCTTTTGGGGCGATCTTTAAACAGACTAAAAGTCAGAAAAGGGCCAGAGACACTGGATACCTACTGACAGGACATCACAAAGACCCCACCTGTGTTTAATTGAGAAGAAAAAAACCTCTTACTGTCTTTTGAGGGGATCCTTAAACAGTCTAGGAGTCAGAAAAGGTCCAGAGACACTGGATGCCTACTGACATGACATCACAAACACCTCACCTCTGTTTTATTGAGAAGAAAAAAAACCTCTTACTGGCTTTGGGGCCATCTATAAACAGTCTAAAAGTCAAAAAAGGGCCAAAGATACTGGATACCTAATGACATGACATCACA
Source organism: Paroedura picta (assembly GCF_049243985.1). Taxonomy (NCBI): domain Eukaryota; kingdom Metazoa; phylum Chordata; class Lepidosauria; order Squamata; family Gekkonidae; genus Paroedura; species Paroedura picta. Next base: position 2,186,192 of record NC_135385.1, on the reverse strand, counting down.
AAAACCTCACCTGTGTTTAATTGAGAAGAAAAAAAACCACTTACTGTCTTTTGAGGCGATCCTTAAACAGTCTAGGAGTCAGAAAAGGGCCAGAGACACTGGATGCCTACTGACATGACATCACAAAGACCTCATCTGTGTTTAATTGAGAAAAAAAACCTCTTACTGTCTTTTGAAGCGATCCTTAAACAGTCTAGGAGTCAGAAAAGGGCCAGAGACACTGGATGCCTACTGACATGACATCACAAAGACCTTATCTGTGTTTAATTGAGAAAAAAAACCTCCTACTGTCTTTTGAAGGGATCCTTAAACAGTCTAGGAGTCAGAAAAGGGCCAGAGACACTGGACGCCTACTGACAGGACATCACAAAGACCTCACCTGTGTTTAATTGAGAAGAAAAAAACCTCTTACTGTCTTTTGAGGGGATCCTTAAACAGTCTAGGAGTCAGAAAAGGGCCAGAGACACTGGATGCCTACTGACATGACATCACAAACACCTCACCTCTGTTTTGTTGAGAAGAAAAAAAACCTCTTACTGGCTTTGGGGCCATCTATAAACAGTCTAAAAGTCAAAAAAGGGCCAACGATACTGGATACCTAATGACATGACATCACAAAAACCTCACCTGTGTTTAATTGAGAAGAAAAAAAACCACTTACTGTCTTTTGAGGCGATCCTTAAACAGTCTAGGAGTCAGAAAAGGGCCAGAGACACTGGATGCCTACTGACATGACATCACAAAGACCTCATCTGTGTTTAATTGATAAAAAAAACCTCTTACTGTCTTTTGAAGCGATCCTTAAACAGTCTAGGAGTCAGAAAAGGGCCAGAGACACTGGATGGCTACTGACATGACATCACAAAGACCTCATCTGTGTTTAATTGATAAAAAAAACCTCTTACTGTCTTTTGAAGCGATCCTTAAACAGTCTAGGAGTCAGAAAAGGGCCGGAGACACTGGACGCCTACTGACAGGAAATCACAAAGACCTCACCTGTGTTTAATTGAGAAGAAAAAAACCTCTTACTGTCTTTTGAGGGGATCCTTAAACAGTCTAGGAGTCAGAAAATGTCCAGAGACACTGGATGCCTACTGACATGACATCACAAACACCTCACCTCTGTTTTGTTGAGAAGAAAAAAAACCTCTTACTGGCTTTGGGGCCATCTATAAACAGTCTAAAAGTCAAAAAAGGGCCAAAGATACTGGATACCTAATGACATGACATCACAAAGACCTCATCTGTGTTTAATTGAGAAGAAAAAACCTCTTCCTGCCTTTTGGGGCGATCTTTAAACAGACTAAAAGTCAGAAAAGGGCCAGAGACACTGGATACCTACTGACAGGACATCACAAAGACCTCAACTCTGTTTAATTGAGAAGAAAAAAACCTCTTACTGTCTTTTGAAGGGATCCTTAAACAGTCTAGGAGTCAGAAAAGGTCCAGAGACACTGGATGCCTACTGACATGACATCACAAACACCTCACCTCTGTTTTGTTGAGAAGAAAAAAAACCTCTTACTGGCTTTGGGGCCATCTATAAACAGTCTAAAAGTCAAAAAAGGGCCAAAGATACTGGATACCTAATGACATGACATCACAAAAACCTCACCTGTGTTTAATTGAGAAGAAAAAAAAACACTTACTGTCTTTTGAGGCGATCCTTAAACAGTCTAGGAGTCAGAAAAGGGCCAGAGACACTGGATGCCTACTGACATGACATCACAAAGACCTCATCTGTGTTTAATTGAGAAAAAAAAACCTCTTACTGTCTTTTGAAGCGATCCTTAAACAGTCTAGGAGTCAGAAAAGGGCCAGAGACACTGGATGCCTACTGACATGACATCACAAAGACCTCATCTGTGTTTAATTGAGAAAAAAAACCTCTTACTGTCTTTTGAAGCGATCCTTAAACAGTCTAGGAGTCAGAAAAGGGCCAGAGACACTGGACGCCTACTGACAGGACATCACAAAGACCTCACCTGTGTTTAATTGAGAAGAAAAAAACCTCTTACTGTCTTTTGAGGGGATCCTTAAACAGACTAGGAGTCAAAAAATGTCCAGAGACACTGGATGCCTACTGACATGACATCACAAACACCTCTCCTCTGTTTTGTTGAGAAGAAAAAAAACCTCTTACTGGCTTTGGGGCCATCTATAAACAGTCTAAAAGTCAAAAAAGGGCCAAAGATACTGGATACCTAATGACATGACATCACAAAGACCTCATCTGTGTTTAATTGAGAAGAAAAAAACCTCTTCCTGCCTTTTGGGGCGATCTTTAAACAGACTAAAAGTCAGAAAAGGGCAAGAGACACTGGATACCTACTGACAGGACATCACAAAGACCTCACCTGTGTTTAATTGAGAAAAAAAACCTCTTACTGTCTTTTGAAGCGATCCTTAAACAGTCTAGGAGTCAGAAAAGGTCCAGAGACACTGGATGCCTACTGACATGACATCACAAACACCTCACCTCTGTTTTGTTGAGAAGAAAAAAAACCTCTTACTGGCTTTGGGGCCATCTATAAACAGTCTAAAAGTCAAAAAAGGGCCAAAGATACTGGATACCTAAGGACATGACATCACAAAAACCTCACCTGTGTTTAATTGAGAAGAAAAAAAACCACTTACTGTCTTTTGAGGCGATCCTTAAACAGTCTAGGAGTCAGAAAAGGGCCAGAGACACTGGATGCCTACTGACATGACATCACAAAGACCTCATCTGTGTTTGAGAAAAAAAACCTCTTACTGTCTTTTGAAGCGATCCTTAAACAGTCTAGGAGTCAGAAAAGGGCCAGAGACACTGGATGCCTACTGACATGACATCACAAAGACCTCATCTGTGTTTAATTGAGAAAAAAAAACCTCTTACTGTCTTTTGAAGCGATCCTTAAACAGTCTAGGAGTCAGAAAAGGGCCAGAGAGACTGGACGCCTACTGACAGGACATCACAAAGACCTCACCTGTGTTTAATTGAGAAGAAAAAAACCTCTTACTGTCTTTTGAGGGGATCCTTAAACAGTCTAGGAGTCAGAAAATGTCCAGAGACACTGGATGCCTACTGACATGACATCACAAACACCTCTCCTCTGTTTTGTTGAGAAGAAAAAAAACCTCTTACTGGCTTTGGGGCCATCTATAAACAGTCTAAAAGTCAAAAAAGGGCCAAAGATACTGGATACCTAATGACATGACATCACAAAGACCTCATCTGTGTTTAATTGAGAAGAAAAAAACCTCTTCCTGCCTTTTGGGGCGATCTTTAAACAGACTAAAAGTCAGAAAAGGGCCAGAGACACTGGATACCTACTGACAGGACATCACAAAGACCTCACCTCTGTTTTGTTGAGAAGAAAAAAACCTCTTACTGTCTTTTGAGGCGATCCTTAAACAGTCTAGGAATCAGAAAAGGGCCAGAGACACTGGATGCCTACTGACATGACATCACAAAGACCTCATCTGTGTTTAATTGAGAAAAAAAACCTCTTACTGTCTTTTGAAGCGATCCTTAAACAGTCTAGGAGTCAGAAATGGGCCAGAGACACTGGATGGCTACTGACATGACATCACAAAGACCTCATCTGTGTTTAATTGAGAAAAAAACCTCTTACTGTCTTTTGAAGCGATCCTTAAACAGTCTAGGAGTCAGAAAAGGGCCAGAGACACTGGACGCCTACTGACAGGACATCACAAAGACCTCACCTGTGTTTAAGAAGAAAAAAACCTCTTACTGTCTTTTGAAGGGATCCTTAAACAGTCTAGGAGTCAGAAAAGGTCCAGAGACACTGGATGCCTACTGACATGACATCACAAACACCTCACCTCTGTTTTGTTGAGAAGAAAAAAAACCTCTTACTGGCTTTGGGGCCATCTATAAACAGTCTAAAAGTCAAAAAAGGGCCAAAGATACTGGATACCTAATGACATGACATCACAAAGACCTCATCTGTGTTTAATTGAGAAGAAAAAAACCTCTTCCTGCCTTTTGGGGCGATCTTTAAACAGACTAAAAGTCAGAAAAGGGCCAGAGACACTGGATACCTACTGACAGGACATCACAAAGACCTCACCTGTGTTTAATTGAGAAGAAAAAAACCTCTTACTGTCTTTTGAGGGGATCCTTAAACAGTCTAGGAGTCAGAAAAGGTCCAGAGACACTGGATGCCTACTGACATGACATCACAAACACCTCACCTCTGTTTTGTTGAGAAGAAAAAAAACCTCTTACTGGCTTTGGGGCCATCTATAAACAGTCTAAAAGTCAAAAAAGGGCCAAAGATACTGGATACCTAATGACATGACATCACAAAAACCTCACCTGTGTTTAATTGAGAAAAAAAACCTCTTACTGCCTTTTGGGGCGATCCTTAAACAGTCTAGGAGTCAGAAAAGGGCCAGAGACACTGCATGCCTACTGACATGACATCACAAAGACCTCATCTGTGTTTAATTGAGAAAAAAACCTCTTACTGCCTTTTGGGGCGATCCTAAAACAGTCTAGGAGTCAGAAAAGGTCCAGAGACACTGGATGCCTACTGACATGACATCACAAAGACCTCATCTGTGTTTAATTGAGAAGAAAAAAACCTCTTACTGTCTTTTGAGGGGATCCTTAAACAGTCTAGGAGTCAGAAAATGTCCAGAGACACTGGACGCCTACTGACAGGACATCACAAAGACCTCACCTGTGTTTAATTGAGAAGAAAAAAACCTCTTACTGTCTTTTGAGGGGATCCTTAAACAGTCTAGGAGTCAGAAAAGGGCCAGAGACACTGGACGCCTACTGACAGGACATCACAAAGACCTCACCTGTGTTTAATTGAGAAGAAAAAAACCTCTTACTGTCTTTTGAGGGGATCCTTAAACAGTCTAGGAGTCAGAAAATGTCCAGAGACACTGGATGCCTACTGACATGACATCACAAAGACCTCATCTGTGTTTAATTGAGAAGAAAAAAACCTCTTCCTGCCTTTTGGGGCGATCTTTAAACAGACTAAAAGTCAGAAAAGGGCCAGAGACACTGGATACCTACTGACAGGACATCACAAAGACCTCACCTGTGTTTAATTGAGAAGAAAAAAACCTCTTACTGTCTTTTGAGGGGATCCTTAAACAGTCTAGGAGTCAGAAAAGGTCCAGAGACACTGGATGCCTACTGACATGACATCACAAACACCTCACCTCTGTTTTGTTGAGAAGAAAAAAAACCTCTTACTGGCTTTGGGGCCATCTATAAACAGTCTAAAAGTCAAAAAAGGGCCAAAGATACTGGATACCTAAGGACATGACATCACAAAAACCTCACCTGTGTTTAATTGAGAAGAAAAAAAACCACTTACTGTCTTTTGAGGCGATCCTTAAACAGTCTAGGAGTCAGAAAAGGGCCAGAGACACTGGATGCCTACTGACATGACATCACAAAGACCTCATCTGTGTTTAATTGAGAAAAAAAACCTCTTACTGTCTTTTGAAGCGATCCTTAAACAGTCTAGGAGTCAGAAAAGGGCCAGAGACACTGGATGCCTACTGACATGACATCACAAAGACCTCATCTGTGTTTAATTGAGAAAAAAAACCTCTTACTGTCTTTTGAAGCGATCCTTAAACAGTCTAGGAGTCAGAAAAGGGCCAGAGACACTGGACGCCTACTGACAGGACATCACAAAGACCTCACCTGTGTTTAATTGAAAAGAAAAAAACCTCTTACTGTCTTTTGAGGGGATCCTTAAACAGTCTAGGAGTCAGAAAATGTCCAGAGACACTGGATGCCTACTGACATGACATCACAAACACCTCTCCTCTGTTTTGTTGAGAAGAAAAAAAACCTCTTACTGGCTTTGGGGCCATCTATAAACAGTCTAAAAGTCAAAAAAGGGCCAAAGATACTGGATACCTAATGACATGACATCACAAAGACCTCATCTGTGTTTAATTGAGAAGAAAAAAACCTCTTCCTGCCTTTTGGGGCGATCTTTAAACAGACTAAAAGTCAGAAAAGGGCCAGAGACACTGGATACCTACTGACAGGACATCACAAAGACCTCACCTGTGTTTAATTGAGAAGAAAAAAACCTCTTACTGTCTTTTGAGGGGATCCTTAAACAGTCTAGGAGTCAGAAAAGGTCCAGAGACACTGGATGCCTACTGACATGACATCACAAACACCTCACCTCTGTTTTGTTGAGAAGAAAAAAAACCTCTTACTGGCTTTGGGGCCATCTATAAACAGTCTAAAAGTCAAAAAAGGGCCAAAGATACTGGATACCTAATGACATGACATCACAAAAACCTCACCTGTGTTTAATTGAGAAGAAAAAAACCTCTTACTGTCTTTTGAGGGGATCCTTAAACAGTCTAGGAGTCAGAAAATGTCCAGAGACACTGGATGCCTACTGACATGACATCACAAACACCTCACATCTGTTTTGTTGAGAAGAAAAAAAACCTCTTACTGGCTTTGGGGCCATCTATAAACAGTCTAAAAGTCAAAAAAGGGCCAAAGATACTGGATACCTAATGACATGACATCACAAAGACCTCATCTGTGTTTAATTGAGAAGAAAAAAACCTCTTCCTGCCTTTTGGGGCGATCTTTAAACAGACTAAAAGTCAGAAAAGGGCCAGAGACACTGGATATCTACTGACAGGACATCACAAAGACCTCACCTGTGTTTAATTGAGAAGAAAAAAAACTCTTACTGTCTTTTGAGGGGATCCTTAAACAGTCTAGGAGTCAGAAAAGGTCCAGAGACACTGGATACCTACTGACATGACATCACAAAGACCTCACCTCTGTTTTGTTGAGAAGAAAAAAACCTCTTCCTGCCTTTTGGGGCGATCTTTAAACAGACTAAAAGTCAGAAAAGGGCCAGAGACACTGGATACCTACTGACATGACATCACAAAGACCTCATCTGTGTTTAATTGAGGAAAAAAACCTCATACTGGCTTTTGAAGCGATCCTTAAACAGTCTAGGAGTCAGAAAAGGGCCAGAGACACTGGATGCCTACTGACATGACATCACAAAGACCTCATCTGTGTTTAATTGAGAAGAAAAAAACCTCTTACTGCCTTTTGGGGCGATCTTTAAAAAGACTAAAAGTCAGAAAAGGGCCAGAGACACTGGATACCTACTGACGTGACATCACAAAGACCTCATCTGTGTTTAATTGAGAAGAAAAACCTCTTACTGTCTTTTGAAGCGATCCTTAAACAGTCTAGGAGTCAGAAAAGGGCCAGAGACACTGGATGCCTAATGACATGACATCACAAAGACTTCACCTGTGTTTAATTGAGAAGAAAAAAACCTCTTACTGCCTTTTGGGGCGATCCTTAAACAGTCTAGGAGTCAGAAAAGGGCCAGAGACACTGGATGCCTACTGTCATGACATCACAAAGACCTCATCTGTGTTTAATTGAGAAAAAAACGTCTTACTGTCTTTTGAAGCGATCCTTAAACAGTCTAGGAGTCAGAAAAGGGCCAGAGACACTGGATGCCTACTGACATGACATCACAAAGACTTCATCTGTGTTTAATTGAGAAAAAAAACCTCATACTGGCTTTTGGGGCGATCTTTCTCAATTAAACACAGATGAGGTCTTTGTGATGTCATGTCAGTAGGCATGCAGTGTCTCTGGCCCTTTTCTGACTCCTAGACTGTTTAACGATCGCCCCAAAAGGCAGTAAGAGGTTTTTTTGTCAATTAAACACAGATGAGGTCTTTGTGATGTCATGTCAGTAGGCATCCAGTGTCTCTGGCCCTTTCCTGACTCCTAGACTGTTTAAGGATCGCCCCAAAAGGCAGTAAGAGGTTTTTTTCTTCACAATTAAACACAGATGAGGTCTTTGTGATGTCATGTAATTAGCCATCCAGTGTCTCTGGCCCTTTTCTGACTCCTAGACTGTTTAAGGATCGCTTCAAAAGACAGTAAGACGTTTTTCTTCTCAATTAAACACAGATGAGGTCTTTGTGATGTCATGTCAGTAGGTATCCAGTGTCTCTGGCCCTTTTCTGACTCCTAGACTGTTTAAGGATCGCTTCAAAAGACAGTAAGAGGTTTTTCTTCTCAATTAAACACAGATGAGGCTCTGACTCCTAGACTGTTTAAGGATCGCTTCAAAAGACAGTAAGACGTTTTTCTTCTGGATTCTGGTGAGGGAAGTTCTTTAAGTTGGTTTGCATCTTAGGAAAATCCCCCACTGCCCTTGGGACCATGACACCTTCTACCCTCCTCCCGTTCCCTGGCCTCCGTGTCCTCCTCGGAGGGTTCAGGCTGACAATTGGGGGCATGGCAGGGCCTTCTTTTTTGTGCTGCCTTAGTGGGCCATCTAGAGGTGGGACCCAGAGCCAGGGGGCAGGGAGGGGAGCGGGGCCTGGAGGTCCTGGCTGAAGAGGCGAGGCTTGGCTTACACAATCCAGCCATCTCTGCCTCCCCAGAATTTGGCCTGGAGGCAAAGAATTCAGCAGGGGTTTCAAAACCTTCTGCCACAGACTCAGCGCTACCCAGTCCTGTCTCACCCGTTGTGGACCGTCAGGGTCGGCCCTCCGCCGTTTCCCCGCAGAGGAGGTGCCCGGATCAGGCCCTCCCCGTAGCCGCTGAGTGAGAGGGCTTTTTGGGGGGGGGGCGCCCAGTGCGAAAAGGGCCTTGATCCCGGGGGCCGCTTAAGCCAAGGCTCCTGGGGCCCCAGTGGCCGTGGCATCTCTGGGATCCACTGGCCCTCTTGGCCCCCTGAGAGGGTGGCTCATCCTCAGGTGAAGAACGGCCTTCCCGCCCGCTGGAGGAAAAATAAATGCAAGGAGAGAAGCCAGAAGGGAAGCGACCCAAAATGGCCGCTGCTAAGAAGCAGCCCTGTGCTCAGCTCCCTGCTTCAAAGTCCCCCTCGGCTCTTTCTCTAAACCGACCGAGGGCCCTTTTCGCCCCGAGGCTGGCCTCACTGTCAGGCCAAACTGCAGATGGCCTCAGAGCCCTGCAGAGCTGGCCGGAGGTCCCCCCTTCTCCCTCCCTCCAGGCCTGCTGCGAAGGAGCCTCTGCCAGGCCCTGACTGAGGAAAGGAGGCCTTTTCCTTCAGAGAGCAACGCAGGGGAGCCTGAGGGCCTCCCTTTTGTGGGGGGGACGGGACTTTCCCCTTCTGCCAAACACTGGATGCCTACTGACATGACATCACAAAGACCTCATCTGTGTTTAATTGAGAAATAAAACCTCTTACTGTCTTTTGAAGCGATCCTTAAACAGTAGGAGTCAGAAAAGGGCCAGAGACACTGGATGCCTACTGACATGACATCACAAAGACCTCACCTGTGTTTAATTGAGAAGAAAAAAACCTCTTACTGACTTTTGGGGCGATCCTTAAACAGTCTAGGAGTCAGAAAAGGGCCAGAGACACTGGATGCCTACTGACATGATATCACAAAGACCTCATCTGTGTTTAATTGAGAAAAAAAAGCTCTTATTGTCTTTTGAAGTGATCCTTAAACAGTCTAGGAGTCAGAAAAGGGCCAGAGACACTGGATGCCTACTGACATGGCATCACAAAGACCTCACCTGTGTTTAATTGAGAAGAAAAAACCTCTTACTGCCTTTTGGGGCGATCTTTAAACAGACTAAAAGTCAGAAAAGGGCCAGAGACACTGGATAACTATTGACATGACATCACAAAGACCTCATCTGTGTTTAATTGAGAAAAAAAACCTCTTACTGTCTTTTGAAGCGATCCTTAAACAGTAGGAGTCAGAAAAGGGCCAGAGACACTGGATGCCTACTGACATGACATCACAAAGACCTCACCTGTGTTTAATTGAGAAGAAAAAAACCTCTTACTGACTTTTGGGGCGATCCTTAAACAGTCTAGGAGTCAGAAAAGGGCCAGAGACACTGGATGCCTACTGACATGGCATCACAAAGACCTCACCTGTGTTTAATTGAGAAGAAAAAACCTCTTACTGCCTTTTGGGGCGATCTTTAAACAGACTAAAAGTCAGAAAAGGGCCAGAGACACTGGATAACTACTGACATGACATCACAAAGACCTCACCTGTGTTTAATTGAGAAGAAAAAAAACTCTTACTGTCTTTTGGGGCGATCCTTAAACAGTCTAGGAGTCAGAAAAGGGCCAGAGACACTGGATGCCTACTGACATGACATCACAAACACCTCACCTGTGTTTAATTGAGAAGAAAAAAACCTCTTACTGACTTTTGGGGCAATCCTTAAACAGTCTAGGAGTCAGAAAAGGGCCAGAGACACTGGATGCCTACTGACATGATATCACAAAGACCTCATCTGTGTTTAATTGAGAAAAAAAAACCTCTTATTGTCTTTTGAAGTGATCCTTAAAAAGTCTAGGAGTCAGAAAAGGGCCAGAGACACTGGATGCCTACTGACATGGCATCACAAAGACCTCACCTGTGTTTAATTGATAAGAAAAAACCTCTTACTGCCTTTTGGGGCGATCTTTAAACAGACTAAAAGTCAGAAAAGGGCCAGAGACACTGGATAACTATTGACATGACATCACAAAGACCTCACCTGTGTTTAATTGAGAAGAAAAAAACCTCTTACTGTCTTATGAAGCGATCCTTAAACAGTAGGAGTCAGAAAAGGGCCAGAGACACTGGATGCCTACTGACATGACATCACAAAGACCTCACCTGTGCTTAATTGAGAAGAAAAAAACCTCTTACTGACTTTTGGGGCGATCCTTAAACAGTCTAGGAGTCAGAAAAGGGCCAGAGACACTGGATGCCTACTGACATGGCATCTCAAAGACCTCACCTGTGTTTAATTGAGAAGAAAAAACCTCTTACTGCCTTTTGGGGCGATCTTTAAACAGACTAAAAGTCAGAAAAGGGCCAGAGACACTGGATAACTACTGACATGACATCACAAAGACCTCACCTGTGTTTTATTGAGAAGAAAAAAAACTCTTACTGTCTTTTGAAGCGATCCTTAAACAGTCTAGGAGTCAGAAAAGGGCCAGAGACACTGGATACCTACTGACATGACATCACAAAGACCTCATCTGTGTTTAATTGAGAAAAAAAACCTCTTACTGTCTTTTGAAGCGATCCTTAAACAGTAGGAGTCAGAAAAGGGCCAGAGACACTGGATGCCTACTGACATGACATCACAAAGACCTCACCTGTCTTTAATTGAGAAGAAAAAAACCTCTTACTGACTTTTGGGGCGATCCTTAAACAGTCTAGGAGTCAGAAAAGGGCCAGAGACACTGGATGCCTACTGTCATGATATCACAAAGACCTCATCTGTGTTTAATTGAGAAAAAAAACCTCTTATTGTCTTTTGAAGTGATCCTTAAACAGTCTAGGAGTCAGAAAAGGGCCAGAGACACTGGATGCCTACTGACATGGCATCACAAAGACCTCACCTGTGTTTAATTGAGAAGAAAAAACCTCTTACTGCCTTTTGGGGCGATCTTTAAACAGACTAAAAGTCAGAAAAGGGCCAGAGACACTGGATAACTACTGACATGACATCACAAAGACCTCACCTGTGTTTAATTGAGAAGAAAAAAACCTCTTACTGTCTTTTGAGGCGATCCTTAAACAGTCTAGGAGTCAGAAAAGGGCCAGAGACACTGGATGCCTACTGTCATGACATCACAAAGACCTCATCTGTGTTTAATTGAGAAAAAAAACCTCTTACTGTCTTTTGAAGCGATCCTTAAACAGTCTAGGAGTCAGAAAAGGGCCAGAGACACTGGATGCCTACTGACATGACATCACAACGACCTCATCTGTGTTTAATTGAGAAAAAAACCCTCTTAGTGTCTTTTGAAGCGATCCTTAAACAGTAGGAGTCAGAAAAGGGCCAGAGACACTGGATGCCTACTGACATGACATCACAAAGACCTCACCTGTGTTTAATTGAGAAGAAAAAAACCTCTTACTGACTTTTGGGGCGATCCTTAAACAGTCTAGGAGTCAGAAAAGGGCCAGAGACACTGGATGCCTACTGACATGATATCACAAAGACCTCATCTGTGTTTAATTGAGAAAAAAAACCTCTTATTGTCTTTTGAAGTGATCCTTAAACAGTCTAGGAGTCAGAAAAGGGCCAGAGACACTGGATGCCTACTGACATGACAACACAAAGACCTCATCTGTGTTTAATTGAGAAAAAAAACCTCTTACTGTCTTTTGAAGCGATCCTTAAACAGTCTAGGAGTCAGAAAAGGGCCAGAGACACTGGATGCCTACTGACATGACATCACAAAGACCTCACCTGTGTTTAATTGAGAAGAAAAAAACCTCTTACTGTCTTTTGAAGCGATCCTTAAACAGTCTAGGAGTCAGAAAAGGGCCAGAGACACTGGATGCCTACTGACATGATATCACAAAGACCTCATCTGTATTTAATTGAGAAAAAAAACCTCTTATTGTCTTTTGAAGTGATCCTTAAACAGTCTAGGAGTCAGAAAAGGGCCAGAGACACTGGATGCCTACTGACATGGCATCACAAAGACCTCACCTGTGTTTAATTGAGAAGAAAAAACCTCTTACTGCCTTTTGGGGCGATCTTTAAACAGACTAAAATTCAGAAAAGGGCCAGAGACACTGGATAACTACTGACATGACATCACAAAGACCTCACCTGTGTTTAATTGAAAAGAAAAAAACCTCTTACTGTCTTTTGAGACGATCCTTAAAAAGTCTAGGAGTCAGAAAAGGGCCAGAGACACTGGATGCCTACTGACATGACATCACAACGACCTCATCTGTGTTTAATTGAGAAAAAAACGCTCTTACTGTCTTTTGAAGCGATCCTTAAACAGTAGGAGTCAGAAAAGGGCCAGAGACACTGGATGCCTACTGACATGACATCACAAAGACCTCACCTGTGTTTAATTGAGAAAAAAAAACTCTTACTGTCTTTTGAGGCGATCCTGAGCATTCGGGGGGGGGGGGCGGTATATAAATCTAAATAAATAAATAAAATAAAGAAAGAAAGAAGGAAAAAAACCTCTTACTATCTTTTGAAGCGATCCTTAAACAGTCTAGGAGTCAGAAAAGGGCCAGAGACACTGGATGCCTACTGACATGGCATCACAAAGACCTCACCTGTGTTTAATTGAGAAGAAAAAAACCTCTTACTGACTTTTGGGGCGATCCTTAAACAGTCAAGGAGTCAGAAAAGGGCCAGAGACACTGGATGCCTACTGACATGACATCACAAAGACCTCACCTGTGTTTAATTGAGAAGAAAAAAACCTCTTACTGACTTTTGGGGCGATACTTAAACAGTCTAGGAGTCAGAAAAGGGCCAGAGACACTGGCTGCCTAATGACATGATATCACAAAGACCTCATCTGTGTTTAATTGAGAAAGAAAACCTCTTATTGTCTTTTGAAGTGATCCTTAAACAGTCTAGGAGTCAGAAAAGGGCCAGAGACACTGGATGCCTACTGACATGGCATCACAAAGACCTCACCTGTGTTTAATTGAGAAGAAAAAACCTCTTACTGTCTTTTGAGGCGATCTTTAAACAGACTAAAAGTCAGAAAAGGGCGAGAGACACTGGATAACTACTGACATGACATCACAAAGACCTCACCTGTGTTTAATTGAGAAGAAAAAAACCTCTTACTGTCTTTTGAGGCGATCCTTAAAAAGTCTAGGAGTCAGAAAAGGGCCAGAGACACTGGATGCCTACTGACATGACATCACAACGACCTCATCTGTGTTTAATTGAGAAAAAAACCCTCTTACTGTCTTTTGAAGCGATCCTTAAACAGTAGGAGTCAGAAAAGGGCCAGAGACACTGGATGCCTACTGACATGACATCACAAAGACCTCACCTGTGCTTAATTGAGAAGAAAAAAACCTCTTACTGACTTTTGGGGCGATCCTTAAACAGTCTAGGAGTCAGAAAAGGGCCAGAGACACTGGATGCCTACTGACATGGCATCTCAAAGACCTCACCTGTGTTTAATTGTGAAGAAAAAACCTCTTACTGCCTTTTGGGGCGATCTTTAAACAGACTAAAAGTCAGAAAAGGGCCAGAGACACTGGATAACTACTGACATGACATCACAAAGACCTCACCTGTGTTTTATTGAGAAGAAAAAAAACTCTTACTGTCTTTTGAAGCGATCCTTAAACAGTCTAGGAGTCAGAAAAGGGCCAGAGACACTGGATACCTACTGACATGACATCACAAAGACCTCATCTGTGTTTAATTGAGAAAAAAAACCTCTTACTGTCTTTTGAAGCGATCCTTAAACAGTAGGAGTCAGAAAAGGGCCAGAGACACTGGATGCCTACTGACATGACATCACAAAGACCTCACCTGTGCTTAATTGAGAAGAAAAAAACCTCTTACTGACTTTTGGGGCGATCCTTAAACAGTCTAGGAGTCAGAAAAGGGCCAGAGACACTGGATGCCTACTGACATGGCATCTCAAAGACCTCACCTGTGTTTAATTGAGAAGAAAAAACCTCTTACTGCCTTTTGGGGCGATCTTTAAACAGACTAAAAGTCAGAAAAGGGCCAGAGACACTGGATAACTACTGACATGACATCACAAAGACCTCACCTGTGTTTTATTGAGAAGAAAAAAAACTCTTACTGTCTTTTGAAGCGATCCTTAAACAGTCTAGGAGTCAGAAAAGGGCCAGAGACACTGGATACCTACTGACATGACATCACAAAGACCTCATCTGTGTTTAATTGAGAAAAAAAACCTCTTACTGTCTTTTGAAGCGATCCTTAAACAGTAGGAGTCTGAAAAGGGCCAGAGACACTGGATGCCTACTGACATGACATCACAAAGACCTCACCTGTCTTTAATTGAGAAGAAAAAAACCTCTTACTGACTTTTGGGGCGATCCTTAAACAGTCTAGGAGTCAGAAAAGGGCCAGAGACACTGGATGCCTACTGACATGATATCACAAAGACCTCATCTGTGTTTAATTGAGAAAAAAAACCTCTTATTGTCTTTTGAAGTGATCCTTAAACAGTCTAGGAGTCAGAATAGGGCCAGAGACACTGGATGCCTACTGACATGGCATCACAAAGACCTCACCTGTGTTTAATTGAGAAGAAAAAACCTCTTACTGCCTTTTGGGGCGATCTTTAAACAGACTAAAAGTCAGAAAAGGGCCAGAGACACTGGATAACTACTGACATGACATCACTAAGACCTCACCTGTGTTTAATTGAGAAGAAAAAAACCTCTTACTGTCTTTTGAGGCGATCCTTAAACAGTCTAGGAGTCAGAAAAGGGCCAGAGACACTGGATGCCTACTGTCATGACATCACAAAGACCTCATCTGTGTTTAATTGAGAAAAAAAACCTCTTACTGTCTTTTGAAGCGATCCTTAAACAGTCTAGGAGTCAGAAAAGGGCCAGAGACACTGGATGCCTACTGACATGACATCACAACGACCTCATCTGTGTTTAATTGAGAAAAAAACCCTCTTAGTGTCTTTTGAAGCGATCCTTAAACAGTAGGAGTCAGAAAAGGGCCAGAGACACTGGATGCCTACTGACATGACATCACAAAGACCTCACCTGTGTTTAATTGAGAAGAAAAAAACCTCTTACTGACTTTTGGGGCGATCCTTAAACAGTCTAGGAGTCAGAAAAGGGCCAGAGACACTGGATGCCTACTGACATGATATCACAAAGACCTCATCTGTGTTTAATTGAGAAAAAAAACCTCTTATTGTCTTTTGAAGTGATCCTTAAACAGTCTAGGAGTCAGAAAAGGGCCAGAGACACTGGATGCCTACTGACATGACAACACAAAGACCTCATCTGTGTTTAATTGAGAAAAAAAACCTCTTACTGTCTTTTGAAGCGATCCTTAAACAGTCTAGGAGTCAGAAAAGGGCCAGAGACACTGGATGCCTACTGACATGACATCACAAAGACCTCACCTGTGTTTAATTGAGAAGAAAAAAACCTCTTACTGTCTTTTGAAGCGATCCTTAAACAGTCTAGGAGTCAGAAAAGGGCCAGAGACACTGGATGCCTACTGACATGATATCACAAAGACCTCATCTGTGTTTAATTGAGAAAAAAAACCTCTTATTGTCTTTTGAAGTGATCCTTAAACAGTCTAGGAGTCAGAAAAGGGCCAGAGACACTGGATGCCTACTGACATGGCATCACAAAGACCTCACCTGTGTTTAATTGAGAAGAAAAAACCTCTTACTGCCTTTTGGGGCGATCTTTAAACAGACTAAAAGTCAGAAAAGGGCCAGAGACACTGGATAACTACTGACATGACATCACAAAGACCTCACCTGTGTTTAATTGAGAAGAAAAAAACCTCTTACTGTCTTTTGAGACGATCCTTAAAAAGTCTAGGAGTCAGAAAAGGGCCAGAGACACTGGATGCCTACTGACATGACATCACAACGACCTCATCTGTGTTTAATTGAGAAAAAAACCCTCTTACTGTCTTTTGAAGCGATCCTTAAACAGTAGGAGTCAGAAAAGGGCCAGAGACACTGGATGCCTACTGACATGACATCACAAAGACCTCACCTGTGTTTAATTGAGAAGAAAAAAACCTCTTACTGACTTTTGGGGCGATCCTTAAACAATCTAGGAGTCAGAAAAGGGCCAGAGACACTGGATGCCTACTGACATGACAACACAAAGACCTCATCTGTGTTTAATTGAGAAAAAAAACCTCTTACTGTCTTTTGAAGCGATCCTTAAACAGTCTAGGAGTCAGAAAAGGGCCAGAGACACTGGATGCCTACTGACATGACATCACAAAGACCTCATCTGTGTTTAATTGAGAAAAAAAAACTCTTACTGTCTTTTGAGGCGATCCTGAGCATTCGGGGGGGGGGCGGTATATAAATCTAAATAAATAAATAAAATAAAGAAAGAAAGAAGGAAAAAAACCTCTTACTATCTTTTGAAGCGATCCTTAAACAGTCTAGGAGTAAGAAAAGGGCCAGAGACACTGGATGCCTACTGACATGGCATCACAAAGACCTCACCTGTGTTTAATTGAGAAGAAAAAAACCTCTTACTGACTTTTGGGGCGATCCTTAAACAGTCTAGGAGTCAGAAAAGGGCCAGAGACACTGGATGCCTACTGACATGACATCACAAAGACCTCACCTGTGTTTAATTGAGAAGAAAAAAACCTCTTACTGACTTTTGGGGCGATCCTTAAACAGTCTAGGAGTCAGAAAAGGGCCAGAGACACTGGATGCCTACTGACATGATATCACAAAGACCTCATCTGTGTTTAATTGAGAAAAAAAACCTCTTATTGTCTTTTGAAGTGATCCTTAAACAGTCTAGGAGTCAGAAAAGGGCCAGAGACACTGGATGCCTACTGACATGGCATCACAAAGACCTCACCTGTGTTTAATTGAGAAGAAAAAACCTCTTACTGTCTTTTGAGGCGATCTTTAAACAGACTAAAAGTCAGAAAAGGGCGAGAGACACTGGATAACTACTGACATGACATCACAAAGACCTCACCTGTGTTTAATTGAGAAGAAAAAAACCTCTTACTGTCTTTTGAGGCGATCCTTAAAAAGTCTAGGAGTCAGAAAAGGGCCAGAGACACTGGATGCCTACTGACATGACATCACAACGACCTCATCTGTGTTTAATTGAGAAAAAAACCCTCTTAGTGTCTTTTGAAGCGATCCTTAAACAGTAGGAGTCAGAAAAGGGCCAGAGACACTGGATGCCTACTGACATGACATCACAAAGACCTCACCTGTGTTTAATTGAGAAGAAACAAACCTCTTACTGTCTTTTGAAGTGATCCTTAAACAGTCTAGGAGTCAGAAAAGGGCCAGAGACACTGGATGCCTACTGACATGATATCACAAAGACCTCATCTGTGTTTAATTGAGAAAAAAAACCTCTTATTGTCTTTTGAAGTGATCCTTAAACAGTCTAGGAGTCAGAAAAGGGCCAGAGACACTGGATGCCTACTGACATGGCATCACAAAGACCTCACCTGTGTTTAATTGAGAAGAAAAACCTCTTACTGCCTTTTGGGGCGATCTTTAAACAGACTAAAAGTCAGAAAAGGGCCAGAGACACTGGATAACTACTGACATGACATCACAAAGACCTCACCTGTGTTTAATTGAGAAGAAAAAAACCTCTTACTGTCTTTTGAGACGATCCTTAAAAAGTCTAGGAGTCAGAAAAGGGCCAGAGACACTGGATGCCTACTGACATGACATCACAACGACCTCATCTGTGTTTAATTGAGAAAAAAACCCTCTTACTGTCTTTTGAAGCGATCCTTAAACAGTAGGAGTCAGAAAAGGGCCAGAGACACTGGATGCCTACTGACATGACATCACACAGACCTCACCTGTGTTTAATTGAGAAGAAAAAAACCTCTTACTGACTTTTGGGGCGATCCTTAAACAGTCTAGGAGTCAGAAAAGGGCCAGAGACACTGGATGCCTACTGACATGACATCACAACGACCTCATCTGTGTTTAATTGAGAAAAAAACCCTCTTACTGTCTTTTGAAGCGATCCTTAAAAAGTAGGAGTCAGAAAAGGGCCAGAGACACTGGATGCCTACTGATATGACATCACAAAGACCTCACCAGTGTTTAATTGAGAAGAAAAAAACCTCTTACTGACTTTTGGGGCGATCCTTAAACAGTCTAGGAGTCAGAAAAGGGCCAGAGACACTGGCTGCCTACTGACATGATATCACAAAGACCTCATCTGTGTTTAATTGAGAAAAAAAACCTCTTATTGTCTTTTGAAGTGATCCTTAAACAGTCTAGGAGTCAGAAAAGGGCCAGAGACACTGGATGCCTACTTACATGACATCACAAAGACCTCACCTGTACTTAATTGAGAAGAAAAAAACCTCTTACTGTCTTTTGAAGCGATCCTTAAACAGTCTAGGAGTCAGAAAAGGGCCAGAGACACTGGATGCCTACTGACATGACATCACAAAGACCTCATCTGTGTTTAATTGAGAAAAAAAAACTCTTACTGTCTTTTGAGGCGATCCTGAGCATTCGGGGGGGGGGGCGGTATATAAATCTAAATAAATAAATAAAATAAAGAAAGAAAGAAGGAAAAAAACCTCTTACTATCTTTTGAAGCGATCCTTAAACAGTCTAGGAGTAAGAAAAGGGCCAGAGACACTGGATGCCTACTGACATGGCATCACAAAGACCTCACCTGTGTTTAATTGAGAAGAAAAAAACCTCTTACTGACTTTTGGGGCGATCCTTAAACAGTCTAGGAGTCAGAAAAGGGCCAGAGACACTGGATGCCTACTGACATGATATCACAAAGACCTCATCTGTGTTTAATTGAGAAAAAAAACCTCTTATTGTCTTTTGAAGTGATCCTTAAACAGTCTAGGAGTCAGAAAAGGGCCAGAGACACTGGATGCCTACTGACATGGCATCACAAAGACCTCACCTGTGTTTAATTGAGAAGAAAAAACCTCTTACTGTCTTTTGAGGCGATCTTTAAACAGACTAAAAGTCAGAAAAGGGCGAGAGACACTGGATAACTACTGACATGACATCACAAAGACCTCACCTGTGTTTAATTGAGAAGAAAAAAACCTCTTACTGTCTTTTGAGGCGATCCTTAAAAAGTCTAGGAGTCAGAAAAGGGCCAGAGACACTGGATGCCTACTGACATGACATCACAACGACCTCATCTGTGTTTAATTGAGAAAAAAACCCTCTTAGTGTCTTTTGAAGCGATCCTTAAACAGTAGGAGTCAGAAAAGGGCCAGAGACACTGGATGCCTACTGACATGACATCACAAAGACCTCACCTGTGTTTAATTGAGAAGAAACAAACCTCTTACTGTCTTTTGAAGTGATCCTTAAACAGTCTAGGAGTCAGAAAAGGTCCAGAGACACTGGATGCCTACTGACATGATATCACAAAGACCTCATCTGTGTTTAATTGAGAAAAAAAACCTCTTATTGTCTTTTGAAGTGATCCTTAAACAGTCTAGGAGTCAGAAAAGGGCCAGAGATACTGGATGCCTACTGACATGGCATCACAAAGACCTCACCTGTGTTTAATTGAGAAGAAAAACCTCTTACTGCCTTTTGGGGCGATCTTTAAACAGACTAAAAGTCAGAAAAGGGCCAGAGACACTGGATAACTACTGACATGACATCACAAAGACCTCACCTGTGTTTAATTGAGAAGAAAAAAACCTCTTACTGTCTTTTGAGACGATCCTTAAAAAGTCTAGGAGTCAGAAAAGGGCCAGAGACACTGGATGCCTACTGACATGACATCACAACGACCTCATCTGTGTTTAATTGAGAAAAAAACCCTCTTACTGTCTTTTGAAGCGATCCTTAAACAGTAGGAGTCAGAAAAGGGCCAGAGACACTGGATGCCTACTGACATGACATCACAAAGACCTCACCTGTGTTTAATTGAGAAGAAAAAAACCTCTTACTGACTTTTGGGGCGATCCTTAAACAGTCTAGGAGTCAGAAAAGGGCCAGAGACACTGGATGCCTACTGACATGACATCACAACGACCTCATCTGTGTTTAATTGAGAAAAAAACCCTCTTACTGTCTTTTGAAGCGATCCTTAAACAGTAGGAGTCAGAAAAGGGCCAGAGACACTGGATGCCTACTGATATGACATCACAAAGACCTCACCAGTGTTTAATTGAGAAGAAAAAAACCTCTTACTGACTTTTGGGGCGATCCTTAAACAGTCTAGGAGTCAGAAAAGGGCCAGAGACACTGGCTGCCTACTGACATGATATCACAAAGACCTCATCTGTGTTTAATTGAGAAAAAAAACCTCTTATTGTCTTTTGAAGTGATCCTTAAACAGTCTAGGAGTCAGAAAAGGGCCAGAGACACTGGATGCCTACTGACATGACATCACAAAGACCTCACCTGTACTTAATTGAGAAGAAAAAAACCTCTTACTGTCTTTTGAAGCGATCCTTAAACAGTCTAGGAGTCAGAAAAGGGCCAGAGACACTGGATGCCTACTGACATGACATCACAAAGACCTCATCTGTGTTTAATTGAGAAAAAAAAACTCTTACTGTCTTTTGAGGCGATCCTGAGCATTCGGGGGGGGGGGGCGGTATATAAATCTAAATAAATAAATAAAATAAAGAAAGAAAGAAGGAAAAAAACCTCTTACTATCTTTTGAAGCGATCCTTAAACAGTCTAGGAGTAAGAAAAGGGCCAGAGACACTGGATGCCTACTGACATTGCATCACAAAGACCTCACCTGTGTTTAATTGAGAAGAAAAAAACCTCTTACTGACTTTTGGGGCGATCCTTAAACAGTCTAGGAGTAAGAAAAGGGCCAGAGACACTGGATGCCTACTGACATGACATCACAAAGACCTCACCTGTGTTTAATTGAGAAGAAAAAAACCTCTTACTGACTTTTGGGGCGATTCTTAAACAGTCTAGGAGTCAGAAAAGGGCCAGAGACACTGGATGCCTACTGACATGATATCACAAAGACCTCATCTGTGTTTAATTGAGAAAAAAAACCTCTTATTGTCTTTTGAAGTGATCCTTAAACAGTCTAGGAGTCAGAAAAGGGCCAGAGACACTGGATGCCTACTGACATGGCATCACAAAGACCTCACCTGTGTTTAATTGAGAAGAAAAAACCTCTTGCTGTCTTTTGAGGCGATCTTTAAACAGACTAAAAGTCAGAAAAGGGCGAGAGACACTGGATAACTACTGACATGACATCACAAAGACCTCACCTGTGTTTAATTGAGAAGAAAAAAACCTCTTACTGTCTTTTGAGGCGATCCTTAAAAAGTCTAGGAGTCAGAAAAGGGCCAGAGACACTGGATGCCTACTGACATGACATCACAACGACCTCATCTGTGTTTAATTGAGAAAAAAACCCTCTTAGTGTCTTTTGAAGCGATCCTTAAACAGTAGGAGTCAGAAAAGGGCCAGAGACACTGGATGCCTACTGACATGACATCACAAAGACCTCACCTGTGTTTAATTGAGAAGAAACAAACCTCTTACTGTCTTTTGAAGTGATCCTTAAACAGTCTAGGAGTCAGAAAAGGGCCAGAGACACTGGATGCCTACTGACATGATATCACAAAGACCTCATCTGTGTTTAATTGAGAAAAAAAACCTCTTATTGTCTTTTGAAGTGATCCTTAAACAGTCTAGGAGTCAGAAAAGGGCCAGAGACACTGGATGCCTACTGACATGGCATCACAAAGACCTCACCTGTGTTTAATTGAGAAGAAAAACCGCTTACTGCCTTTTGGGGCGATCTTTAAACAGACTAAAAGTCAGAAAAGGGCCAGAGACACTGGATAACTACTGACATGACATCACAAAGACCTCACCTGTGTTTAATTGAGAAGAAAAAAACCTCTTACTGTCTTTTGAGACGATCCTTAAAAAGTCTAGGAGTCAGAAAAGGGCCAGAGACACTGGATGCCTACTGACATGACATCACAACGACCTCATCTGTGTTTAATTGAGAAAAAAACCCTCTTACTGTCTTTTGAAGCGATCCTTAAACAGTAGGAGTCAGAAAAGGGCCAGAGACACTGGATGCCTACTGACATGACATCACAAAGACCTCACCTGTGTTTAATTGAGAAGAAAAAAACCTCTTACTGACTTTTGGGGCGATCCTTAAACAGTCTAGGAGTCAGAAAAGGGCCAGAGACACTGGATGCCTACTGACATGACATCACAAAGACCTCACCTGTGTTTAATTGAGAAGAAAAAAACCTCTTACTGACTTTTGGGGCGATCCTTAAACAGTCTAGGAGTCAGAAAAGGGCCAGAGACACTGGATGCCTACTGACATGACATCACAAAGACCTCATCTGTGTTTAATTGAGAAAAAAAAAACTCTTACTGTCTTTTGAGGCGATCCTGAGCATTCGGGGGGGGGGCGGTATATAAATCTAAATAAATAAATAAAATAAAGAAAGAAAGAAGGAAAAAAACCTCTTACTATCTTTTGAAGCGATCCTTAAACAGTCTAGGAGTAAGAAAAGGGCCAGAGACACTGGATGCCTACTGACATGGCATCACAAAGACCTCACCTGTGTTTAATTGAGAAGAAAAAAACCTCTTACTGACTTTTGGGGCGATCCTTAAACAGTCTAGGAGTCAGAAAAGGGCCAGAGACACTGGATGCCTACTGACATGACATCACAAAGACCTCACCTGTGTTTAATTGAGAAGAAAAAAACCTCTTACTGACTTTTGGGGCGATCCTTAAACAGTCTAGGAGTCAGAAAAGGGCCAGAGACACTGGATGCCTACTGACATGATATCACAAAGACCTCATCTGTGTTTAATTGAGAAAAAAAACCTCTTATTGTCTTTTGAAGTGATCCTTAAACAGTCTAGGAGTCAGAAAAGGGCCAGAGACACTGGATGCCTACTGACATGGCATCACAAAGACCTCACCTGTGTTTAATTGAGAAGAAAAAACCTCTTGCTGTCTTTTGAGGCGATCTTTAAACAGACTAAAAGTCAGAAAAGGGCGAGAGACACTGGATAACTACTGACATGACATCACAAAGACCTCACCTGTGTTTAATTGAGAAGAAAAAAACCTCTTACTGTCTTTTGAGGCGATCCTTAAAAAGTCTAGGAGTCAGAAAAGGGCCAGAGACACTGGATGCCTACTGACATGACATCACAACGACCTCATCTGTGTTTAATTGAGAAAAAAACCCTCTTAGTGTCTTTTGAAGCGATCCTTAAACAGTAGGAGTCAGAAAAGGGCCAGAGACACTGGATGCCTACTGACATGACATCACAAAGACCTCACCTGTGTTTAATTGAGAAGAAACAAACCTCTTACTGTCTTTTGAAGTGATCCTTAAACAGTCTAGGAGTCAGAAAAGGGCCAGAGACACTGGATGCCTACTGACATGATATCACAAAGACCTCATCTGTGTTTAATTGAGAAAAAAAACCTCTTATTGTCTTTTGAAGTGATCCTTAAACAGTCTAGGAGTCAGAAAAGGGCCAGAGACACTGGATGCCTACTGACATGGCATCACAAAGACCTCACCTGTGTTTAATTGAGAAGAAAAACCTCTTACTGCCTTTTGGGGCGATCTTTAAACAGACTAAAAGTCAGAAAAGGGCCAGAGACACTGGATAACTACTGACATGACATCACAAAGACCTCACCTGTGTTTAATTGAGAAGAAAAAAACCTCTTACTGTCTTTTGAGACGATCCTTAAAAAGTCTAGGAGTCAGAAAAGGGCCAGAGACACTGGATGCCTACTGACATGACATCACAACGACCTCATCTGTGTTTAATTGAGAAAAAAACCCTCTTACTGTCTTTTGAAGCGATCCTTAAACAGTAGGAGTCAGAAAAGGGCCAGAGACACTGGATGCCTACTGACATGACATCACAAAGACCTCACCTGTGTTTAATTGAGAAGAAAAAAACCTCTTACTGACTTTTGGGGCGATCCTTAAACAGTCTAGGAGTCAGAAAAGGGCCAGAGACACTGGATGCCTACTGACATGACATCACAACGACCTCATCTGTGTTTAATTGAGAAAAAAACCCTCTTACTGTCTTTTGAAGCGATCCTTAAACAGTAGGAGTCAGAAAAGGGCCAGAGATACTGGATGCCTACTGATATGACATCACAAAGACCTCACCAGTGTTTAATTGAGAAGAAAAAAACCTCTTACTGACTTTTGGGGCGATCCTTAAACAGTCTAGGAGTCAGAAAAGGGCCAGAGACACTGGCTGCCTACTGACATGATATCACAAAGACCTCATCTGTGTTTAATTGAGAAAAAAAACCTCTTATTGTCTTTTGAAGTGATCCTTAAACAGTCTAGGAGTCAGAAAAGGGCCAGAGACACTGGATGCCTACTGACATGACAACACAAAGACCTTATCTGTGTTTAATTGAGAAAAAAAACCTCTTACTGTCTTTTGAAGCGATCCTTAAACAGTCTAGGAGTCAGAAAAGGGCCAGAGACACTGGATGCCTACTGACATGACATCACAAAGACCTCACCTGTGTTTAATTGAGAAGAAAAAAACCTCTTACTGTCTTTTGAAGCGATCCTTAAACAGTCTAGGAGTCAGAAAAGGGCCAGAGACACTGGATGCCTACTGACATGACATCACAAAGACCTCATCTGTGTTTAATTGAGAAAAAAAAACTCTTACTGTCTTTTGAGGCGATCCTGAGCATTCGGGGGGGGGGGCGGTATATAAACCTAAATAAATAAATAAAATAAAGAAAGAAAGAAGGAAAAAAACCTCTTACTATCTTTTGAAGCGATCCTTAAACAGTCTAGGAGTCAGAAAAGGGCCAGAGACACCAGATGCCTACTGACATGGCATCACAAAGACCTCACCTGTGTTTAATTGAGAAGAAAAAAACCTCTTACTGACTTTTGGGGCGATCCTTAAACAGTCTAGGAGTCAGAAAAGGGCCAGAGACACTGGATGCCTACTGACATGACATCACAAAGACCTCACCTGTGTTTAATTGAGAAGAAAAAAACCTCTTACTGACTTTTGGGGCGATCCTTAAACAGTCTAGGAGTCAGAAAAGGGCCAGAGACACTGGATGCCTACTGACATGATATCACAAAGACCTCATCTGTGTTTAATTGAGAAAAAAAACCTCTTATTGTCTTTTGAAGTGATCCTTAAACAGTCTAGGAGTCAGAAAAGGGCCAGAGACACTGGATGCCTACTGACATGGCATCACAAAGACCTCACCTGTGTTTAATTGAGAAGAAAAAACCTCTTACTGTCTTTTGAGGCGATCTTTAAACAGACTAAAAGTCAGAAAAGGGCGAGAGACACTGGATAACTACTGACATGACATCACAAAGACCTCACCTGTGTTTAATTGAGAAGAAAAAAACCTCTTACTGTCTTTTGAGGCGATCCTTAAAAAGTCTAGGAGTCAGAAAAGGGCCAGAGACACTGGATGCCTACTGACATGACATCACAACGACCTCATCTGTGTTTAATTGAGAAAAAAACCCTCTTACTGTCTTTTGAAGCGATCCTTAAACAGTAGGAGTCAGAAAAGGGCCAGAGACACTTCATGCCTACTGACATGACATCACAAAGACCTCACCTGTGCTTAATTGAGAAGAAAAAAACCTCTTACTGACTTTTGGGGCGATCCTTAAACAGTCTAGGAGTCAGAAAAGGGCCAGAGACACTGGATGCCTACTGACATGACATCTGAAAGACCTCACCTGTGTTTAATTGAGAAGAAAAAACCTCTTACTGCCTTTTGGGGCGATCTTTAAACAGACTAAAAGTCAGAAAAGGGCCAGAGACACTGGATAACTACTGACATGACATCACAAAGACCTCACCTGTGTTTTATTGAGAAGAAAAAAACCTCTTACTGTCTTTTGAAGCGATCCTTAAACAGTCTAGGAGTCAGAAAAGGGCCAGAGACACTGGATGCCTACTGACATGACATCACAAAGACCTCATCTGTGTTTAATTGAGAAAAAAAAACTCTTACTGTCTTTTGAGGCGATCCTGAGCATTCGGGGGGGGGGGGGCGGTATATAAATCTAAATAAATAAATAAAATAAAGAAAGAAAGAAGGAAAAAAACCTCTTACTATCTTTTGAAGCGATCCTTAAACAGTCTAGGAGTCAGAAAAGGGCCAGAGACACTGGATGCCTACTGACATGGTGTCGGGGACCCGCTTGCTAACTGAAAAAACAGGGTGCCCCTTTGAAGAAAACGTCACGCCAGGCCTGGTGAACGATACAACAGGAACAAGCTTTATTTCAGCAACGTGGAGTCCGCTGGTATGGAGTAAGAGCTTCCACCGAACTCCAGGTGGAAGCTCCCTTTTATACAAAACCCACCTCCTTAGGCTGTATTGCCCCACCCAGTACTTGCGGAGGGAACATGCTGATACAATCATGACTCATGCACATATGCGAGGTTTTCCGGGGTTCCTGATGGCCCATTTTCCTGGAACAAAGGGCCATCTCCGGGCCCTTGTCAAAAGGTGGAGGGGGACATTGAGGTTCTTTAGCGGCCATTGCCACCTCAACGATCGGGTGGGGCGCCCAGCTGCCGGCTTGCCTATGATCACCATGCCCTACCTCCGTGATCGCGGGCGCCTCTGATGGCGGGGTTCGGTCCGGTTCCCAAGCCACCAAGGACCGAACCACGACATTCTGCCCCCCCAAAGGTCCATTCTCCAACCCCCCGGGACGGCCAGGATACCGCTTGTGGAAACGTTCAGTGAGTCGGGGCGCAAGGACGTCCGCTGCCCAGACCCATTCCCGGTCCCCCAAAGCGAAGTCCTTCCATTCCACGAGGTACTGCAACTTCCCCCTGTGGAGTCTAGAGTCCAGGATATCCGCCACCTCGTGGTGCTCCCCCCCCGGCAGGACCTCGGGCGCTGGCGGGGAAAACACGGGGTGCCAAACGTCACCGTCCGGAGTTTTTTTTAGAAGGCTCACGTGAAAGACGGGATGGATGTGCCGGAGGTTCTTGGGGAGCTTGAGCTTGACCGAAACTTCGTTGATCGGGGCCAAGACCTCGAAAGGCCCCAAAAACCGAGGGCCTAGCTTCTTGCTGGGCAAATTCAACCGTAGGTTCCGGGTGGAAAGGTAAACTCGATCCCCCGGTCGGATCTCCTCAGCTGGTCGTCTCTTCCGGTCGGCGTCCTCTTTCTGCGCTGCCTTGACTTTGTGGAGCTGCTCCTGCAGCGACTTCCAGCAGCTCCCGGCACGCTTCCCCCACTCGCGAAGGTCGGCCGATTCCCGGGCGGGGACCTCTCCAAGCTCCGGGAAGTGTCTCAGGTCTGTCCCGTAGACGACGGCAAAAGGCGACATCTCCGTGCTGCTGTGGTCTGCGTTGTTGTACGCGAACTCGGCCAGGGGGAGCAGGGGCACCCAGGTGTCTTGATGATAGGAACCGAAACACCGCAAGTACTGCTCCAGTACTTGATTAACCCGCTCGGTCTGCCCGTCCGTCTGGGGGTGGTAAGCGGAGCTCAGCCCTTGCTCGATGTCTAACAGGCGCAGGAAAGCTTGCCAAAACCGGGACACGAATTGTGAGCCCCGATCGGAAATCACCTTGTCCGGCAGCCCGTGCAGTCGGAACACGTGATCCAGGAACATCCGAGCCAACTGTGAAGCACTGGGGACACTGGCGCAAGGAATGAAATGGGCCTGTTTGGAAAATAGATCTACCACCACCCAGATCACCGTTTTCCCCTTGCTGGGAGGCAAGTCTGTTATAAAGTCCATGGAGATCACTGACCACGGCCGGGTCGGGACCTCGAGCGGGTGCAGCAGACCTTTCGGCTTGCCAACCCCCGGCTTGCAGGTCAGGCAGACAGGACAACCACTGACGTAAGCTTTTGTGTCCCGCCGCAGACTGGGCCACCAAAACCGCCGCCGGGCCAACTTCCAGGATTTTACGAAACCGAAGTGCCCGGCGGTCTTAGCATCGTGGCAGAGGCTGAGGGCTTCCCGTCGTAGCCCTTCCGGGACGTAGACAGCCTCCCCCCTCCGCCAGAGACCGGAGTCCAAAATCAAAGAGTCCCGGAGCTCAGCCAGCTCCTCGTCTGTCCCGTAGGCTGCCACTAGGCGGTCTCGGAGCGGGGCGGTCGCCGGGTCGGGCTCCCATTCCTCCCTGGCCCGACGCCTAGTGACGACCCCCCGTCCCAGCTGCTCCTCACCAAACACGGACCTGGTGCAGGGAGCGTACCCCTCCCCATAATGCGGCAGACGGGAGAGGGCGTCCGCGAGGAAATTCTCTTTGCCGGGGATGTGACCAAGCTTGAAATTGTACCGCGAAAAGAACTCCGCCCACCTCATCTGCTTGGCGTTCAGGGATCGCGGTTGCCGGAGCGCCTCCAGATTCTTGTGATCTGTCCAGACCTCGAACGGCTCCTCTGTTTCCTCCAGCCAATGCCGCCATTCGGTGAGGGCGAACTTAATCGCAAACGCCTCCTTCTCCCAGGTAGACCAGTTCCGCTCCGTTTCGGCGAATTTTCGTGAGAGGTAGGCCGCCGGCCTCAGCTGTCCCGCCTTGTCTCGCTGCAGGAGAACCGCCCCGGCTGCTGCGTCGCTGGCGTCGACTTGTACCACCATCGGCTGGGTTGGGTCGACGTGCAGTAGCGTGGGCTCAGACGCGAAAGCTTGCTTGAGGGCCAGGAACGCTGCCTCCGATTTCTCATTCCAGCCGAGCGCTGCGCTGGGCCGCGTGGCGCGAGGACCTCTCCCCTTGGTACCTAGCAAGTCCGTGAGGGGAGCCACTACGGAGGAGTATCTGGGGATGAAGCCTCTAAAAAAGTTAGCAAACCCCAGGAAGCTTTGTAG
Organism: Paroedura picta; assembly: GCF_049243985.1. NCBI lineage: Eukaryota > Metazoa > Chordata > Lepidosauria > Squamata > Gekkonidae > Paroedura > Paroedura picta. Next base: position 2,156,862 of record NC_135385.1, on the reverse strand, counting down.
CTGTTTCCGGGTGCGGGGCCTTTCCCAGGCCAGCACCGCCTGCACCTTCTCGGGGTCCATAGCTATGCCCTGGGCTGAGATGCGGTAGCCCAAATAGTCCAGGGAGGGACGGTGGAATTCGCACTTAGCCAGCTTCACGTATAGGTGGTTTGCCAGCAGGCGCTTTAACACCTCCCTCACCAGGGTCACGTGCTCTTGGGGATCTTGGCTGTAGATCAGGACGTCATCCAAATAAACAACCACCCCCTGAAACAGAAGGTCCTGCAACACCTCATTAATTAGACTCATGAAAACCCCAGGTGCCCCGCTTAAACCGAACGGCATCACTTTAAATTCGAATTGTCCCAATTGACAGTTAAACGCTGTTTTCCACTCATCCCCCTCCCGGATGCGTACCCGGTAGTATGCCTCCCTTAGGTCCAGCTTAGTGAACAGAGTCCCTTTGCCCAGCCGGGCCAGCAAATCCGGGATCAGCGGGAGGGGGTAAGCGTTCCCCGCTGCGATGGCGTTGAGGCCCCGGTAGTCCTGGCACAGCCGTCGGGACCCATCCTTTTTCCGGACGAACAAGACTGGAGCTCCCATGGGACTGGAAGCGGGCCGGATGAAACCTCGGGCCAGATTTTTACCCAAAAACTCCCGGAGGTCCTTGAGCTCACCCTCACTCATCTTGTAGATGCGCCCTTTGGGTAGTACCGCCCCCTCTGGGATGTTGATAGCGCAGTCCGTGCGGCGGTGTGGGGGTAGCTCGTCCGCTTCCCGCTCGCTGAAAACGGCTGCGAGGTCTCGGTACTCTGGCGGGACCTCGGGCTCTGGTATCTCCTGCTGCGCCGCCGCCGCTCCCCTGGGACGCGCCGCCGTCCTCTTGTGGCTGGAATTCTCGTGGGGGACCCGATGCCGTGCACCCACCGTCAAGTCGAACTTCAGGGTCCCCGCCCGCCAGTCCACCACGGGGTTGTGTTCCTTCAGCCAATCCAGGCCCAACACCGCCCGATATCCCGCTACGGGGACCTGGATCAGCCACCGCAGCTCTTGGTGGTCCCCTATGTGGATGGCGATAGGATCCACCTCCTCCCCGAAAGGTCCCCCCTGAATCGGGCTGCCGTCCATCTGGACGAAAACCAGGGGAACCTTCCGAATGCGCTTCGGTAGCCCCAAAGCCCGGGCTATCTGGGGGTGGACCATGCTGTGGTCGCATCCAGAGTCCAAAAGAGCCTCCCCCACCCAACTTAGTCCGTTCTCCGGGTTCCGGAGCTCTAAAATTACCACGTTCGGAGGTCGCGCCTCATGCTGTAGGGGTTTTCCCTCGCACCGCGGGACCTGCTGCCCGGCGCCGTCTACAGCAGGTCCTGGCCGTTTCCCGTCGCCTGGGCGCTTCCCGGTTCGTTGCGGAGGTCTTCCGCCCGGCGTGCCTGCTGGGGGCGTGTCGCACCTCCCCCCTGGGAGAGCCCGCGGTCCTCCCCCCCTTGCCGTTGGCACGCTGCTGCGAAATGTCCTGACCCCCCGCATTTCAGGCACAGACCTTCCCGGCGTCTCCTTTCCCGCTCGGGGTTCGGGGGTCGTTTGGGGCGAGAGTTGTCGGGACCCGGTCTCGGCGCCTCGGCTGACCCGCCTTTGGCCTCCCGGGGGGGTGCGGCGGCCCAACCCAGGCTGGCTTCCAGCTTGGCGACCACAAAACACCACCCCTCCAGTGTAGACAGATCTTCTTCCGTCCCCTTGATCACGGCCCATTCCCTGAGCTTCGGGTTAAGGCCCTCCCGGAAGTACTCGATTTGGGTCTCCTCGTTCCAGGAGAACACCTTGCCTGCTTCCCTCCGGAAAATGTCTATATAGTCCATAACCCCCCTAGTACCCTGTCGAAGTCCCTTGATCCGACTCTTTGCCTTGTCCTCAGCCTGGGGGTCCTGGAATCGTCGGCGGAGCGCGACCACGAAGTCCTGCAGGTCCCGCGTTGCCGGGTCGCCGCGCTCGGCCAACCCTAGGTACCACTGACCCGCCTTGCCCTGGAGACACGAGGCCACCCCCCAGACCAAGTCCTCGGAGTCCTCATACCGGTCTCCATACCTCCGGGCATGCGTCAGCGCGTGGAGGAGGAACTGCGGGAGGTCGTCCGGCGTCCCGTCGAAACGCGCCTTAAGCTCTGGGGGGAACGTTTTGGAGAGTAGTCCGACCCCCTCCGGATCCGGGATTCTCGGCGTCCGCCGTCTCGTCCTGCTCCGCTCCACCGGCTACCAACTTGCCCAACGACGCCGTGCCGCTCCCTGCCTTGCACGTCGCTCCTGCGTTGGTCCGGCTCTCGCCGCCCCGTCGGCTCACCCGCTCCCCCGAGATCCTCTGCTGTCTCGCCTCTCCGCTGGCCGTCTCGCCTACTCGGGACTGAAAACTGCTCCGGGTCGGGGTCCGGGGCCCGCTCACCAGTGCCGGGCTCGTCCTCGTCGCTGGAGACATCCTCACTCGACGCGATCCCCTCCGCCGTTGTATTACCAGTCCCTCCGGGCCCGGCCCGAGCTTGCTCACGGGCTTCAGCTGCCTGCAAGCGCCTGGCCAAGTCCGCCATGGCCCGCCGCAGGTCCTCTAGGGATTCCTCAGGTCCTACCGGGCGAAGCGCCTGCCTTAGCTGGGTGTCCCAGGTTGGGGCCAACCCCCCAGACCTCGGCGCGCTCCCCGCCGTGCTTGGGAACCCCATGGCCCGGCGCCTTCCCTTGGCCGCCGCTGCCGAGGGTCTCGGGGTCCCGGACAGCTGCTCCTGGCCCCCCGATTTTCGGAGGAAATCTCCCGGGGACATTAAACTCATGTTCCCGGGGTTCGTGGGGGTCGAGACCGCCCCGTTGCTTGAAAACGCCATCTCTGGATCCGTCCCGATAAGCGCTCGGATGCGATGCCGACCCTGGAGTTCGGTGGGAAGCTCTTACGATGTCGGGGACCCGCTTGCTAACTGAAAAAACAGGGTGCCCCTTTGAAGAAAACGTCACGCCAGGCCTGGTGAACGATACAACAGGAACAAGCTTTATTTCAGCAACGTGGAGTCCGCTGGTATGGAGTAAGAGCTTCCACCGAACTCCAGGTGGAAGCTCCCTTTTATACAAAACCCACCTCCTTAGGCTGTATTGCCCCACCCAGTACTTGCGGAGGGAACATGCTGATACAATCATGACTCATGCACATATGCGAGGTTTTCCGGGGTTCCTGATGGCCCATTTTCCTGGAACAAAGGGCCATCTCCGGGCCCTTGTCAAAAGGTGGAGGGGGACATTGAGGTTCTTTAGCGGCCATTGCCACCTCAACGATCGGGTGGGGCGCCCAGCTGCCGGCTTGCCTATGATCACCATGCCCTACCTCCGTGATCGCGGGCGCCTCTGATGGCGGGGTTCGGTCCGGTTCCCAAGCCACCAAGGACCGAACCACGACACATGGCATCACAAAGACCTCACCTGTGTTTAATTGAGAAGAAAAAAACCTCTTACTGACTTTTGGGGCGATCCTTAAACAGTCTAGGAGTCAGAAAAGGGCCAGAGACACTGGATGCCTACTGACATGACATCACAAAGACCTCACCTGTGTTTAATTGAGAAGAAAAAAACCTCTTACTGACTTTTGGGGCGATCCTTAAACAGTCTAGGAGTCAGAAAAGGGCCAGAGACACTGGATGCCTACTGACATGATATCACAAAGACCTCATCTGTGTTTAATTGAGAAAAAAAACCTCTTATTGTCTTTTGAAGTGATCATTAAACAGTCTAGGAGTCAGAAAAGGGCCAGAGACACTGGATGCCTACTGACATGGCATCACAAAGACCTCACCTGTGTTTATTTGAGAAGAAAAAACCTCTTACTGTCTTTTGAGGCGATCTTTAAACAGACTAAAAGTCAGAAAAGGGCGAGAGACACTGGATAACTACTGACATGACATCACAAAGACCTCACCTGTGTTTAATTGAGAAGAAAAAAACCTCTTACTGTCTTTTGAGGCGATCCTTAAAAAGTCTAGGAGTCAGAAAAGGGCCAGAGACACTGGATGCCTACTGACATGACATCACAACGACCTCATCTGTGTTTAATTGAGAAAAAAACCCTCTTACTGTCTTTTGAAGCGATCCTTAAACAGTAGGAGTCAGAAAAGGGCCAGAGACACTTCATGCCTACTGACATGACATCACAAAGACCTCACCTGTGCTTAATTGAGAAGAAAAAAACCTCTTACTGACTTTTGGGGCGATCCTTAAACAGTCTAGGAGTCAGAAAAGGGCCAGAGACACTGGATGCCTACTGACATGACATCTGAAAGACCTCACCTGTGTTTAATTGAGAAGAAAAAACCTCTTACTGCCTTTTGGGGCGATCTTTAAACAGACTAAAAGTCAGAAAAGGGCCAGAGACACTGGATAACTAATGACATGACATCACAAAGACCTCACCTGTGTTTTATTGAGAAGAAAAAAAACTCTTACTGTCTTTTGAAGCGATCCTTAAACAGTCTAGGAGTCAGAAAAGGGCCAGAGACACTGGATACCTACTGACATGACATCACAACGACCTCATCTGTGTTTAATTGAGAAAAAAACCCTCTTAGTGTCTTTTGAAGCGATCCTTAAACAGTAGGAGTCAGAAAAGGGCCAGAGACACTGGATGCCTACTGACATGACATCACAAAGACCTCACCTGTGTTTAATTGAGAAGAAAAAAACCTCTTACTGACTTTTGGGGCGATCCTTAAACAGTCTAGGAGTCAGAAAAGGGCCAGAGACACTGGATGCCTACTGACATGATATCACAAAGACCTCATCTGTGTTTAATTGAGAAAAAAAACCTCTTATTGTCTTTTGAAGTGATCCTTAAACAGTATAGGAGTCAGAAAAGGGCCAGAGACACTGGATGCCTACTGACATGACAACACAAAAACCTCATCTGTGTTTAATTGAGAAAAAAAACCTCTTACTGTCTTTTGAAGCGATCCTTAAACAGTCTAGGAGTCAGAAAAGGGCCAGAGACACTGGATGCCTACTGACATGACATCACAAAGACCTCACCTGTGTTTAATTGAGAAGAAAAAAACCTCTTACTGTCTTTTGAAGCGATCCTTAAACAGTCTAGGAGTCAGAAAAGGGCCAGAGACACTGGATGCCTACTGACATGATATCACAAAGACCTCATCTGTGTTTAATTGAGAAAAAAAACCTTTTATTGTCTTTTGAAGTCATCCTTAAACAGTCTAGGAGTCAGGAAAGGGCCAGAGACACTGGATGCCTACTGACATGGCATCACAAAGACCTCACCTGTGTTTAATTGAGAAGAAAAAACCTCTTACTGCCTTTTGGGGCGATCTTTAAACAGACTAAAAGTCAGAAAAGGGCCAGAGACACTGGATAACTACTGACATGACATCACAAAGACCTCACCTGTGTTTAATTGAGAAGAAAAAAACCTCTTACTGTCTTTTGAGACGATCCTTAAAAAGTCTAGGAGTCAGAAAAGGGCCAGAGACACTGGATGCCTACTGACATGACATCACAACGACCTCATCTGTGTTTAATTGAGAAAAAAACCCTCTTAGTGTCTTTTGAAGCGATCCTTAAACAGTAGGAGTCAGAAAAGGGCCAGAGACACTGGATGCCTACTGACATGACATCACAAAGACCTCACATGTGTTTAATTGAGAAGAAAAAAACCTCTTACTGACTTTTGGGGCGATCCTTAAACAGTCTAGGAGTCAGAAAAGGGCCAGAGACACTGGATGCCTACTGACATGATATCACAAAGACCTCATCTGTGTTTAATTGAGAAAAAAAACCTCTTATTGTCTTTTGAAGTGATCCTTAAACAGTCTAGGAGTCAGAAAAGGGCCAGAGACACTGGATGCCTACTGACATGACAACACAAAGACCTCATCTGTGTTTAATTGAGAAAAAAAACCTCTTACTGTCTTTTGAAGCGATCCTTAAACAGTCTAGGAGTCAGAAAAGGGCCAGAGACACTGGATGCCTACTGACATGAAATCACAAAGACCTCACCTGTGTTTAATTGAGAAGAAAAAAACCTCTTACTGTCTTTTGAAGCGATCCTTAAACAGTCTAGGAGTCAGAAAAGGGCCAGAGACACTGGATGCCTACTGACATGATATCACAAAGACCTCATCTGTGTTTAATTGAGAAAAAAAACCTTTTATTGTCTTTTGAAGTGATCCTTAAACAGTCTAGGAGTCAGAAAAGGGCCAGAGACACTGGATGCCTACTGACATGGCATCACAAAGACCTCACCTGTGTTTAATTGAGAAGAAAAAACCTCTTACTGCCTTTTGGGGCGATCTTTAAACAGACTAAAAGTCAGAAAAGGGCCAGAGACACTGGATAACTACTGACATGACATCACAAAGACCTCACCTGTGTTTAATTGAGAAGAAAAAAACCTCTTACTGTCTTTTGAGACGATCCTTAAAAAGTCTAGGAGTCAGAAAAGGGCCAGAGACACTGGATGCCTACTGACAAGACATCACAACGACCTCATCTGTGTTTAATTGAGAAAAAAACCCTCTTAGTGTCTTTTGAAGCGATCCTTAAACAGTAGGAGTCAGAAAAGGGCCAGAGACACTGGATGCCTACTGACATGACATCACAAAGACCTCACATGTGTTTAATTGAGAAGAAAAAAACCTCTTACTGACTTTTGGGGCGATCCTTAAACAGTCTAGGAGTCAGAAAAGGGCCAGAGACACTGGATGCCTACTGACATGATATCACAAAGACCTCATCTGTGTTTAATTGAGAAAAAAAACCTCTTATTGTCTTTTGAAGTGATCCTTAAACAGTCTAGGAGTCAGAAAAGGGCCAGAGACACTGGATGCCTACTGACATGACAACACAAAGACCTCATCTGTGTTTAATTGAGAAAAAAAACCTCTTACTGTCTTTTGAAGCGATCCTTAAACAGTAGGAGTCAGAAAAGGGCCAGAGACACTGGATGCCTACTGACATGACATCACAAAGACCTCACCTGTGTTTAATTGAGAAGAAAAAAACCTCTTACTGACTTTTGGGGCGATCCTTAAACAGTCTAGGAGTCAGAAAAGGGCCAGAGACACTGGATGCCTACTGACATGATATCACAAAGACCTCATCTGTGTTTAATTGAGAAAAAAAACCTTTTATTGTCTTTTGAAGTGATCCTTAAACAGTCTAGGAGTCAGAAAAGGGCCAGAGACACTGGATGCCTACTGACATGGCATCACAAAGACCTCACCTGTGTTTAATTGAGAAGAAAAAACCTCTTACTGCCTTTTGGGGCGATCTTTAAACAGACTAAAAGTCAGAAAAGGGCCAGAGACACTGGATAACTACTGACATGACATCACAAAGACCTCACCTGTGTTTAATTGAGAAGAAAAAAACCTCTTACTGTCTTTTGAGACGATCCTTAAAAAGTCTAGGAGTCAGAAAAGGGCCAGAGACACTGGATGCCTACTGACATGACATCACAACGACCTCATCTGTGTTTAATTGAGAAAAAAACCCTCTTACTGTCTTTTGAAGCGATCCTTAAACAGTCTAGGAGTCAGAAAAGGGCCAGAGACACTGGATGCCTACTGACAGGACATCACAAAGACCTCACCTGTGTTTAATTGAGAAGAAAAAAACCTCTTACTGTCTTTTGAAGCGATCCTTAAACAGTCTAGGAGTCAGAAAAGGGCCAGAGACACTGGATGCCTACTGACAGGACATCACAAAGACCTCACCTGTGTTTAATTGAGAAGAAAAAAACCTCTTACTGTCTTTTGAAGCGATCCTTAAACAGTAGGAGTCAGAAAAGGGCCAGAGACACTGGATGCCTACTGACATGGCATCACAAAGACCTCACCTGTGTTTAATTGAGAAGAAAAAAACCTCTTACTGACTTTTGGGGCGATCCTTAAACAGTCTAGGAGTCAGAAAAGGGCCAGAGACACTGGATGCCTACTGACATGATATCACAAAGACCTCATCTGTGTTTAATTGAGAAAAAAAACCTCTTATTGTCTTTTGAAGTGATCCTTAAACAGTCTAGGAGTCAGAAAAGGGCCAGAGACACTGGATGCCTACTGACATGGCATCACAAAGACCTCACCTGTGTTTAATTGAGAAGAAAAAACCTCTTACTGTCTTTTGAGGCGATCTTTAAACAGACTAAAAGTCAGAAAAGGGCGAGAGACACTGGATAACTACTGACATGACATCACAAAGACCTCACCTGTGTTTAATTGAGAAGAAAAAAACCTCTTACTGTCTTTTGAGGCGATCCTTAAAAAGTCTAGGAGTCAGAAAAGGGCCAGAGACACTGGATGCCTACTGACATGACATCACAACGACCTCATCTGTGTTTAATTGAGAAAAAAACCCTCTTACTGTCTTTTGAAGCGATCCTTAAACAGTAGGAGTCAGAAAAGGGCCAGAGACACTGGATGCCTACTGACATGACATCACAAAGACCTCACCTGTGCTTAATTGAGAAGAAAAAAACCTCTTACTGACTTTTGGGGCGATCCTTAAACAGTCTAGGAGTCAGAAAAGGGCCAGAGACACTGGATGCCTACTGACATGACATCTGAAAGACCTCACCTGTGTTTAATTGAGAAGAAAAAACCTCTTACTGCCTTTTGGGGCGATCTTTAAACAGACTAAAAGTCAGAAAAGGGCCAGAGACACTGGATAACTACTGACATGACATCACAAAGACCTCACCTGTGTTTTATTGAGAAGAAAAAAAAACTCTTACTGTCTTTTGAAGCGATCCTTAAACAGTCTAGGAGTCAGAAAAGGGCCAGAGACACTGGATACCTACTGACATGACATCACAAAGACCTCATCTGTGTTTAATTGAGAAAAAAAACCTCTTACTGTCTTTTGAAGCGATCCTTAAACAGTAGGAGTCAGAAAAGGGCCAGAGACACTGGATGCCTACTGACATGACATCACAAAGACCTCACCTGTCTTTAATTGAGAAGAAAAAAACCTCTTACTGACTTTTGGGGCGATCCTTAAACAGTCTAGGAGTCAGAAAAGGGCCAGAGACACTGGATGCCTACTGACATGATATCACAAAGACCTCATCTGTGCTTAATTGAGAAAAAAAACCTCTTATTGTCTTTTGAAGCGATCCTTAAACAGTCTAGGAGTCAGAAAAGGGCCAGAGACACTGGATGCCTACTGACATGGCATCACAAAGACCTCACCTGTGTTTAATTGAGAAGAAAAAACCTCTTACTGCCTTTTGGGGCGATCTTTAAACAGACTAAAAGTCAGAAAAGGGCCAGAGACACTGGATAACTACTGACATGACATCACAAAGACCTCACCTGTGTTTAATTGAGAAGAAAAAAACCTCTTACTGTCTTTTGAGGCGATCCTTAAACAGTAGGAGTCAGAAAAGGGCCAGAGTGTCGTGGTTCGGTCCTTGGTGGCTTGGGAACGGGACCGAACCCCGCCATCAGAGGCGCCCGCGATCACGGAGGTAGGGCATGGTGATCATAGGCAAGCCGGCAGCTGGGCGCCCCACCCGATCGTTGAGGTGGCAATGGCCGCTAAAGAACCTCAATGTCCCCCTCCACCTTTTGACAAGGGCCCGGAGATGGCCCTTTGTTCCAGGAAAATGGGCCATCAGGAACCCCGGAAAACCTCGCATATGTGCATGAGTCATGATTGTATCAGCATGTTCCCTCCGCAAGTACTGGGTGGGGCAATACAGCCTAAGGAGGTGGGTTTTGTATAAAAGGGAGCTTCCACCTGGAGTTCGGTGGAAGCTCTTACTCCATACCAGCGGACTCCACGTTGCTGAAATAAAGCTTGTTCCTGTTGTATCGTTCACCAGGCCTGGCGTGACGTTTTCTTCAAAGGGGCACCCTGTTTTTTCAGTTAGCAAGCGGGTTCCCGACACAGAGACACTGGATGCCTACTGACATGACATCACAAAGACCTCACCTGTGTTTAATTGAGAAGAAAAAAACCTCTTACTGACTTTTGGGGCGATCCTTAAACAGTCTAGGAGTCAGAAAAGGGCCAGAGACACTGGATGCCTACTGACATGATATCACAAAGACCTCATCTGTGTTTAATTGAGAAAAAAAACCTCTTATTGTCTTTTGAAGTGATCCTTAAACAGTATAGGAGTCAGAAAAGGGCCAGAGACACTGGATGCCTACTGACATGACAACACAAAGACCTCATCTGTGTTTAATTGAGAAAAAAAACCTCTTACTGTCTTTTGAAGCGATCCTTAAACAGTCTAGGAGTCAGAAAAGGGCCAGAGACACTGGATGCCTACTGACATGACATCACAAAGGCCTCACCTGTGTTTAATTGAGAAGAAAAAAACCTCTTACTGTCTTTTGAAGCGATCCTTAAACAGTCTAGGAGTCAGAAAAGGGCCAGAGACACTGGATGCCTACTGACATGGCATCACAAAGACCTCACCTGTGTTTAATTGAGAAGAAAAAACCTCTTACTGCCTTTTGGGGCGATCTTTAAACAGACTAAAAGTCAGAAAAGGGCCAGAGACACTGGATAACTACTGACATGACATCACAAAGACCTCACCTGTGTTTAATTGAGAAGAAAAAAACCTCTTACTGTCTTTTGAGGCGATCCTTAAACAGTCTAGGAGTCAGAAAAGGGCCAGAGACACTGGATGCCTACTGTCATGACATCACAAAGACCTCATCTGTGTTTAATTGAGAAAAAAAACCTCTTACTGTCTTTTGAAGCGATCCTTAAACAGTAGGAGTCAGAAAAGGGCCAGAGACACTGGATGCCTACTGACATGACATCACAAAGACCTCACCTGTGTTTAATTGAGAAGAAAAAAACCTCTTACTGACTTTTGGGGCGATCCTTAAACAGTCTAGGAGTCAGAAAAGGGCCAGAGACACTGGATGCCTACTGACATGATATCACAAAGACCTCATCTGTGTTTAATTGAGAAAAAAAACCTCTTATTGTCTTTTGAAGTGATCCTTAAACAGTATAGGAGTCAGAAAAGGGCCAGAGACACTGGATGCCTACTGACATGACAACACAAAGACCTCATCTGTGTTTAATTGAGAAAAAAAACCTCTTACTGTCTTTTGAAGCGATCCTTAAACAGTCTAGGAGTCAGAAAAGGGCCAGAGACACTGGATGCCTACTGACATGACATCACAAAGACCTCACCTGTGTTTAATTGAGAAGAAAAAAACCTCTTACTGTCTTTTGAAGCGATCCTTAAACAGTCTAGGAGTCAGAAAAGGGCCAGAGACACTGGATGCCTACTGACATGATATCACAAAGACCTCATCTGTGTTTAATTGAGAAAAAAAACCTTTTATTGTCTTTTGAAGTGATCCTTAAACAGTCTAGGAGTCAGAAAAGGGCCAGAGACACTGGATGCCTACTGACATGGCATCACAAAGACCTCACCTGTGTTTAATTGAGAAGAAAAAACCTCTTACTGCCTTTTGGGGCGATCTTTAAACAGACTAAAAGTCAGAAAAGGGCCAGAGATACTGGATAACTACTGACATGACATCACAAAGACCTCACCTGTGTTTAATTGAGAAGAAAAAAACCTCTTACTGTCTTTTGAGACGATCCTTAAAAAGTCTAGGAGTCAGAAAAGGGCCAGAGACACTGGATGCCTACTGACATGACATCACAAAGACCTCACCTGTGTTTAATTGATAAGAAAAAAACCTCTTACTGACTTTTGGGGCGATCCTTAAACAGTCTAGGAGTCAGAAAAGGGCCAGAGACACTGGATGCCTACTGACATGATATCACAAAGACCTCATCTGTGTTTAATTGAGAAAAAAAACCTCTTATTGTCTTTTGAAGTGATCCTTAAACAGTCTAGGAGTCAGAAAAGGGCCAGAGACACTGGATGCCTACTGACATGACAACACAAAGACCTCATCTGTGTTTAATTGAGAAAAAAAACCTCTTACTGTCTTTTGAAGCGATCCTTAAACAGTCTAGGAGTCAGAAAAGGGCCAGAGACACTGGATGCCTACTGACATGACATCACAAAGACCTCACCTGTGTTTAATTGAGAAGAAAAAAACCTCTTACTGTCTTTTGAAGCGATCCTTAAACAGTCTAGGAGTCAGAAAAGGGCCAGAGACACTGGATGCCTACTGACATGATATCACAAAGACCTCATCTGTGTTTAATTGAGAAAAAAAACCTTTTATTGTCTTTTGAAGTGATCCTTAAACAGTCTAGGAGTCAGAAAAGGGCCAGAGACACTGGATGCCTACTGACATGGCATCACAAAGACCTCACCTGTGTTTAATTGAGAAGAAAAAACCTCTTACTGCCTTTTGGGGCGATCTTTAAACAGACTAAAAGTCAGAAAAGGGCCAGAGACACTGGATAACTACTGACATGACATCACAAAGACCTCACCTGTGTTTAATTGAGAAGAAAAAAACCTCTTACTGTCTTTTGAAGCGATCCTTAAACAGTCTAGGAGTCAGAAAAGGGCCAGAGACACTGGATGCCTACTGACATGACATCACAACGACCTCATCTGTGTTTAATTGAGAAAAAAACCCTCTTAGTGTCTTTTGAAGCGATCCTTAAACAGTAGGAGTCAGAAAAGGGCCAGAGACACTGGATGCCTACTGACATGACATCACAAAGACCTCACCTGTGTTTAATTGAGAAGAAAAAAACCTCTTACTGACTTTTGGGGCGATCCTTAAACAGTCTAGGAGTCAGAAAAGGGCCAGAGACACTGGATGCCTACTGACATGATATCACAAAGACCTCATCTGTGTTTAATTGAGAAAAAAAACCTCTTATTGTCTTTTGAAGTGATCCTTAAACAGTCTAGGAGTCAGAAAAGGGCCAGAGACACTGGATGCCTACTGACATGACAACACAAAGACCTCATCTGTGTTTAATTGAGAAAAAAAACCTCTTACTGTCTTTTGAAGCGATCCTTAAACAGTCTAGGAGTCAGAAAAGGGCCAGAGACACTGGATGCCTACTGACATGGCATCACAAAGACCTCACCTGTGTTTAATTGAGAAGAAAAAACCTCTTACTGCCTTTTGGGGCGATCTTTAAACAGACTAAAAGTCAGAAAAGGGCCAGAGACACTGGATAACTACTGACATGACATCACAAAGACCTCACCTGTGTTTAATTGAGAAGAAAAAAACCTCTTACTGTCTTTTGAGACGATCCTTAAAAAGTCTAGGAGTCAGAAAAGGGCCACAGACACTAGATGCCTACTGACATGACATCACAACGACCTCATCTGTGTTTAATTGAGAAAAAAACCCTCTTACTGTCTTTTGAAGCGATCCTTAAACAGTCTAGGAGTCAGAAAAGGGCCAGAGACACTGGATGCCTACTGACAGGACATCACAAAGACCTCACCTGTGTTTAATTGAGAAGAAAAAAACCTCTTACTGTCTTTTGAAGCGATCCTTAAACAGTCTAGGAGTCAGAAAAGGGCCAGAGACACTGGATGCCTACTGACAGGACATCACAAAGACCTCACCTGTGTTTAATTGAGAAGAAAAAAACCTCTTACTGTCTTTTGAAGCGATCCTTAAACAGTCTAGGAGTCAGAAAAGGGCCAGAGACACTGGATGCCTACTGACATGACATCACAAAGACCTCACCTGTGTTTAATTGAGAAGAAAAAAACCTCTTACTGTCTTTTGAAGCGATCCTTAAACAGTCTAGGAGTCAGAAAAGGGCCAGAGACACTGGATGCCTACTGACATGACATCACAAAGACCTCACCTGTGTTTTATTGAGAAGAAAAAAAACTCTTACTGTCTTTTGAAGCGATCCTTAAACACTCTAGGAGTCAGAAAAGGGCCTTAGACACTGGATACCTACTGACATGACATCACAAAGACCTCATCTGTGTTTAATTGAGAAAAAAAACCTCTTACTGTCTTTTGAAGCGATCCTTAAACAGTAGGAGTCAGAAAAGGGCCAGAGACACTGGATGCCTACTGACATGACATCACAAAGACCTCACCTGTCTTTAATTGAGAAGAAAAAAACCTCTTACTGACTTTTGGGGCGATCCTTAAACAGTCTAGGAGTCAGAAAAGGGCCAGAGACACTGGATGCCTACTGACATGATATCACAAAGACCTCATCTGTGTTTAATTGAGAAAAAAAACCTCTTATTGTCTTTTGAAGTGATCCTTAAACAGTCTAGGAGTCAGAAAAGGGCCAGAGACACTGGATGCCTACTGACATGGCATCACAAAGACCTCACCTGTGTTTAATTGAGAAGAAAAAACCTCTTACTGCCTTTTGGGGTGATCTTTAAACAGACTAAAAGTCAGAAAAGGGCCAGAGACACTGGATAACTACTGACATGACATCACAAAGACCTCACCTGTGTTTAATTGAGAAGAAAAAAACCTCTTACTGTCTGTTGAAGCGATCCTTAAACAGTCTAGGAGTCAGAAAAGGGCCAGAGACACTGGATGCCTACTGACAGGACATCACAAAGACCTCACCTGTGTTTAATTGAGAAGAAAAAAACCTCTTACTGTCTGTTGAAGCGATCCTTAAACAGTCTAGGAGTCAGAAAAGGGCCAGAGACACTGGATGCCTACTGACAGGACATCACAAAGACCTCACCTGTGTTTAATTGATAAGAAAAAAACCTCTTACTGGCTTTTGCAGCGATTTTTAAACAGTCTAAAACTCATAATAGGGCCAGAGACACTGGAGGCCTACTGACATGACATCACAAAGACCTCACCTGTGTTTAATTGAGAAGAAAAAAACCTCTTACTGTCTTTTGAAGCGATCCTTAAACAGTCTAGGAGTCAGAAAAGGGCCAGAGACACTGGATGCCTACTGACAGGACATCAAAAAGACCTCACCTGTGTTTAATTGATAAGAAAAAAACCACTTACTGTCTTTTGAAGCGATCCTTAAACAGTCTAGGAGTCAGAAAAGGGCCAGAGACACTGGATGCCTACTGACAGGACATCACAAAGACCTCACCTGTGTTTAATTGAGAAGAAAAAAACCTCTTACTGTCTTTTGAAGCGATCCTTAAACAGTCTAGGAGTCAGAAAAGGGCCAGAGACACTGGATGCCTACTGACAGGACATCAAAAAGACCTCACCTGTGTTTAATTGATAAGAAAAAAACCACTTACTGTCTTTTGAAGCGATCCTTAAACAGTCTAGGAGTCAGAAAAGGGCCAGAGACACTGGATGCCTACTGACAGGACATCACAAAGACCTCACCTGTGTTTAATTGAGAAGAAAAAAACCTCTTACTGTCTTTTGCAGCGATTTTTAAACAGTCTAAAACTCATAATAGGGCCAGAGACACATATGCTAGATAAAGGAAGGGAACGGTTTGGTTACAACAGGCTTTCCCCATTCAGCCCTGATCCTTTCAAAGGATTCTGGTGAGGGAAGTTCTTTAAGTTGGTTTGCATCTTAGGAAAATCCCCCACTGCCCTTGGGACCATGACACCTTCTACCCTCCTCCCCGTTCCCTGGCCTCCGTGTCCTCCTCGGAGGGCTCAGGCTGACAAGTGGGGGCATGGCAGGGCCTTCTTTTTTGTGCTGCCTTAGTGGGCCATCTAGAGGTGGGACCCAGAGCCAGGGGGCAGGGAGGGGAGCGGGGCCTGGAGGTCCTGGCTGAAGAGGCGAGGCTTGGCTTACACAATCCAGCCATCTCTGCCTCCCCAGAATTCGGCCTGGAGGCAAAGAATTCAGCAGGGGTTTCAAAACCTTCTGCCACAGACTCAGCGCCACCCAGTCCTGTCTCCCCCGTTGTGGACCGTCAGGGTCGGCCGTCTCCTCCGCCGTCTCCCCGCTGAGGAGGTGCCCGGATCAGGCCCTCCCCGTAGCCGCTGAGTCAGAGGGCTTTGGGGGGGGGGCCCAGTGCGAAAAGGGCCTTGATCCCGGGGGCCGCTTAAGCCAAGGCTCCTGGGGCCCCAGTGGCCGTGGCATCTCTGGGATCCACTGGCCCTCTTGGCCCCCTGAGAGGGTGGCTCATCCTCAGGTGAAGAACGGCCTTCCCGCCCGCTGGAGGAAAGATAAATACAAGGAGAGAAGCCAGAAGGGGAGCGACCCAGAATGGCCGCTGCCAACAAGCAGCCCTGTGCTCAGCTCCCTGCTCCAAAGTCCCCCTCGGCTCTTTCTCTCAACCGACCGAGGGCCCTTTTCGCCCCGAAGCTGCCCTCACTGTCAGGCCCAACAGCAGATGGCCTCAGAGCCCTGCAGAGCTGGCCGGAGGTCCCCCCTTCTCCCTCCCTCCAGGCCTGCTGCGAAGGAGCCTCTGCCAAACACTGGATGCCTACTGACATGACATCACAAAGACCTCACCTGTGTTTAATTGAGAAGAAAAAAACCTCTTACTGTCTTTTGAAGCGATCCTTAAACAGTCTAGGAGTCAGAAAAGGGCCAGAGACACTGGATGCCTACTGACATGACATCACAAAGACCTCACCTGTGTTTAATTGAGAAGAAAAAAAACTCTTACTGTCTTTTGAAGCGATCCTTAAACAGTCTAGGAGTCAGAAAAGGGCCAGAGACACTGGATGCCTACTGACATGACATCACAAAGACCTCACCTGTGTTTTATTGAGAAGAAAAAAAACTCTTACTGTCTTTTGAAGCGATCCTTAAACAGTCTAGGAGTCAGAAAAGGGCCAGAGACACTGGATACCTACTGACATGACATCACAAAGACCTCATCTGTGTTTAATTGAGAAAAAAAACCTCTTACTGTCTTTTGAAGCGATCCTTAAACAGTAGGAGTCAGAAAAGGGCCAGAGACACTGGATGCCTACTGACATGACATCACAAAGACCTCACCTGTCTTTAATTGAGAAGAAAAAAACCTCTTACTGTCTTTTGAGACGATCCTTAAAAATTCTAGGAGTCAGAAAAGGGCCAGAGACACTGGATGCCTACTGACATGACATCACAAAGACCTCATCTGTGTTTAATTGAGAAAAAAACCCTCTTACTGTCTTTTGAAGCGATCCTTAAACAGTCTAGGAGTCAGAAAAGGGCCAGAGACACTGGATGCCTACTGACAGGACATCACAAAGACCTCACCTGTGTTTAATTGAGAAGAAAAAAACCTCTTACTGTCTTTTGAAGCGATCCTTAAACAGTCTAGGAGTCAGAAAAGGGCCAGAGACACTGGATGCCTACTGACAGGACATCACAAAGACCTCACCTGTGTTTAATTGAGAAGAAAAAAACCTCTTACTCTCTTTTGAAGCGATCCTTAAACAGTCTAGGAGTCAGAAAAGGGCCAGAGACACTGGATGCCTACTGACATGACATCACAAAGACCTCACCTGTGTTTAATTGAGAAGAAAAAAACCTCTTACTGTCTTTTGAAGCGATCCTTAAACAGTCTAGGAGTCAGAAAAGGGCCAGAGACACTGGATGCCTACTGACATGACATCACAAAGACCTCACCTGTGTTTTATTGAGAAGAAAAAAAACTCTTACTGTCTTTTGAAGCGATCCTTAAACAGCCTAGGAGTCAGAAAAGGGCCAGAGACACTGGATACCTACTGACATGACATCACAAAGACCTCATCTGTGTTTAATTGAGAAAAAAAACCTCTTACTGTCTTTTGAAGCGATCCTTAAACAGTAGGAGTCAGAAAAGGGCCAGAGACACTGGATGCCTACTGACATGACATCACAAAGACCTCACCTGTCTTTAATTGAGAAGAAAAAAACCTCTTACTGACTTTTGGGGCGATCCTTAAACAGTCTAGGAGTCAGAAAAGGGCCAGAGACACTGGATGCCTACTGACATGATATCACAAAGACCTCATCTGTGTTTAAAAAAAAAAAAAACCTCTTATTGTCTTTTGAAGTGATCCTTAAACAGTCTAGGAGTCAGAAAAGGGCCAGAGACACTGGATGCCTACTGACATGGCATCACAAAGACCTCACCTGTGTTTAATTGAGAAGAAAAAACCTCTTACTGCCTTTTGGGGTGATCTTTAAACAGACTAAAAGTCAGAAAAGGGCCAGAGACACTGGATAACTACTGACATGACATCACAAAGACCTCACCTGTGTTTAATTGAGAAGAAAAAAACCTCTTACTGTCTTTTGAGGCGATCCTTAAACAGTCTAGGAGTCAGAAAAGGGCCAGAGACACTGAATGCCTACTGTCATGACATCACAAAGACCTCATCTGTGTTTAATTGAGAAAAAAACCTCTTACTGTCTTTTGAAGCGATCCTTAAACAGTCTAGGAGTCAGAAAAGGGCCAGAGACACTGGATGCCTACTGACATGACATCACAAAGACCTCACCTGTGTTTAATTGAGAAGAAAAAAACCTCTTACTGACTTTTGGGGTGATCCTTAAACAGTCTAGGAGTCAGAAAAGGGCCAGAGACACTGGATGCCTACTCACATGATATCACAAAGACCTCATCTGTGTTTAATTGAGAAAAAAAAACCTCTTATTGTCTTTTGAAGTGATCCTTAAACAGTCTAGGAGTCAGAAAAGGGCCAGAGACACTGGATGCCTACTGACATGGCATCACAAAGACCTCACCTGTGTTTAATTGAGAAGAAAAAACCTCTTACTGGCTTTTGCAGCGATTTTTAAACAGTCTAAAACTCATAATAGGGCCAGAGACACTGGAGGCCTACTGACATGTCATCACAAAGACCTCACCTGTGTTTAATTGAGAAGAAAAAAACCTCTTACTGTCTGTTGAAGCGATCCTTAAACAGTCTAGGAGTCAGAAAAGGGCCAGAGACACTGGATGCCTACTGACAGGACATCACAAAGACCTCACCTGTGTTTAATTGATAAGAAAAAAACCTCTTACTGGCTTTTGCAGCGATTTTTAAACAGTCTAAAACTCATAATAGGGCCAGAGACACTGGAGGCCTACTGACATGACATCACAAAGACCTCACCTGTGTTTAATTGAGAAGTAAAAAACCTCTTACTGTCTTTTGAAGCGATCCTTAAACAGTCTAGGAGTCAGAAAAGGGCCAGAGACACTGGATGCCTACTGACAGGACATCAAAAAGACCTCACCTGTGTTTAATTGATAAGAAAAAAAACACTTACTGTCTTTTGAAGCGATCCTTAAACAGTCTAGGAGTCAGAAAAGGGCCAGAGACACTGGATGCCTACTGACAGGACATCACAAAGACCTCACCTGTGTTTAATTGAGAAGAAAAAAACCTCTTACTGTCTTTTGCAGCGATTTTTAAACAGTCTAAAACTCATAATAGGGCCAGAGACACATATGCTAGATAAAGGAAGGGAACGGTTTGGTTACAACAGGCTTTCCCCATTCAGCCCTGATCCTTTCAAAGGATTCTGGTGAGGGAAGTTCTTTAAGTTGGTTTGCATCTTAGGAAAATCCCCCACCGACCTTGGGACCATGACACCTTCTCCCCTCCTCCCCGTTCCCTGGCCTCCGTGTCCTCCTCGGAGGGCTCAGGCTGACAAGTGGGGGCATGGCACGGCCTTCTTTTTTGTGCTGCCTTGGTGGGCCATCTAGAGGTGGGACCCAGAGCCAGGGGGCAGGGAGGGGAGCGGGGCCTGGAGGTCCTGGCTGAAGAGGGGAGGCTTGGCTTACACAATCCAGCCATCTCTGCCTCCCCAGAATTTGGCCTGGAGGCAAAGAATTCAGCAGGGGTTTCAAAACCTTCTGCCACAGACTCAGCGCCACCCAGTCCTGTCTCCCCCGTTGTGGACCGTCAGGGTCGGCCGTCTCCTCCGCCGTCTCCCCGCTGAGGAGGTGCCCGGATCAGGCCCTCCCCGTAGCCGCTGAGTCAGAGGGCTTTGGGGGGGGGGGCCCAGTGCGAAAAGGGCCTTGATCCCGGGGGCCGCTTAAGCCAAGGCTCCTGGGGCCCCAGTGGCCGTGGCATCTCTGGGATCCACTGGCCCTCTTGGCCCCCTGAGAGGGTGGCTCATCCTCAGGTGAAGAACGGCCTTCCCGCCCGCTGGAGGAAAGATAAATGCAAGGAGAGAAGCCAGAAGGGGAGCGACCCAGAATGGCCGCTGCCAACAAGCAGCCCTGTGCTCCGCTCCCTGCTCCAAAGTCCCCCTCGGCTCTTTCTCTCAACCGACCGAGGGCCCTTTTCGCCCCGAGGCTGCCCTCACTGTCAGGCCCGACTGCAGATGGCCTCAGAGCCCTGCAGAGCTGGCCGGAGGTCCCCCCTTCTCCCTCCCTCCAGGCCTGCTGGGAAGGAGCCTCTGGCAGGCCCTGACTGAGGGGAGGAGGCCTTTTCCTTCAGAGAGCAACGAAGGGGAGCCTCAGGGCCTCCCTTTTGAGGGGGGGACGACCTTCCCCTTCTGCCAAACAGCTGGCTGACAGGGAGGCCACAGAAAAGCCCCTTCTCGCTTAAAATGCTGCTCTGGCCGGGGGTTGGACACAGCCAAGCCATGGGTCTTTCTTCTTTGCAACTCTCTGCAGATTTGAGGCCACTGCACAGCGTTATTCTGCAGAGGAAGCTGGCTCTTTTGTCTCCTGTTTCATCTGCACGACAACCCTGTGCAGTAGGCCTTGAATGTTTCTTCTCTACCACAACCCTGTCCAAAGTAGCCCTTTCTGCCTGGGGAGCTGATCTTTACACTCTGCAGGTGAGCTGTAATCCCAGGAGCTCTCCAGGCCCCACCTGGAGGTTGGCTACCCCTGGGATGGAAATATTCCTGGAAGTTTGGAGGTGGGACTTCAAAATCGTGCAATGCCTCAGAGTCCAGCCTTCAAAGGAGCCATTTTTGCTTGCAGTTGGGAGGGAGTGGTGCAGGGGTGTCCCTCCTGGCCTTTGGGTTATGGCCAGCCCTTACCAGCAACTGTTTGTATTCTGGGGCGCAGACAGGCAGACCAGCATCAGTCCTGTGAGTCTGGAAAGTGCAGGAAGATCTAAATAAATATTTACAGCCTGAAACTGTAAATAGTGAACAAGTAAATGTCTGGAGATACATCGTCACTGAAATAGTAACTGGCAAATAACCTTGGCCTGGCAAATAAAAAAACAGTATAAAAAACCTTACTAAGGTCAAGACTGCTGTGCACAGACAGTCTTCCTCTTAGGGTTGCCAGCTTCCCTGTGAGGCTCGCTGCCCCACCTCCCTCATGGGGAGTCTGCTATGGGGAGAGAAGGGGAAGACGATTGGAAAATGCTTTGAGACACCTGAGGCCTGCTGGGTCACTGCGGCCCATTCCCAGTTCTCTCAGATCTCTCGCAACCCCAGATACCTCACAGGTTGACTATTGTGGAGAGACGAAGGGAAAAGGTGTTTGTAAACCTCTTTGAGACTCCTTTGGGTAGTAAGCAATAGGGTACAAAAATCCGTTCTTCTAAGGAGCAACCATGAAGGAAGCATGTGGGCACATAACATTTTACCAACTGTGAAAATATGGGAGACAGAAGGAACTGGGTGGACACCTGTGTACTGTGACTACCCCATGTGTATTAGGGCAGAGGGGCATTTCAGTGAATGTGGCCTAATTCACACAAGAAGGGAAATGACGCAGAACTGGGGGGAATTGGTTGCCATGTAATCTTCCCCTAAGAAGAGTCTCCAGTCTGATTTTCCTTTCACATATCTGAGGACATGGCTCTGGAAAGCTCATCTGTAACCACTATGCCACAATTCCCAAAGGTCAGTCCTCTCCCACACTCAACAAACATTCCACACCACAGGTTCTTGACACCCATATCTCCACACCCATGGCCTCATTTGGCACCACAACCTCCCACACAACACACATGACAACCCCATGCCCTTACAGACTGGACAACTCCTCCCCTTCCTCTTCCCACTGCCAAGCTCTAGCGTCCATTGTATTCTTGGATACAACGGGCTTTGCCCCTAGTAGGATCATAAAGTTGGAAGGGACGAGATGACCCTCCTGGGTCATCTAGTCCAACCCCCTGTACCATGCAGGACACTCACAGCCCTATCGCTCAGCCCCTGTCACCTGCCACCCCCTTGGACCTTCACAGAATCAGCCTCTCCATCAGATGGAGGAATAGTTAGGAATTCTGGACGAAACTGAGACCCTCACTTTGCTGAAAATATTTACTGGCATTCTCCTGAACTCTAAACTTCCTTAGGATGCAAAAACAAAAAAAAAACGCTGTTGTTTTTGAATTGGAGTATGCTCAGAGCCTGCCATCCTCGCTGAGGGCTGTAATTCCAGTTCCAGAGCATCAGTGTCTCTCCCAGGGAGAATAATATTGCTGCATTTTGACACGACAGGCGTGAGGTTTGTGGATTTTCTCTTTGTGGTTGTCTTACATTTCCCAATGTGTCTTCACCTTAGTGTGTAGGGCTTGTTTCCCCATTTTCTGTTTAGGAAATAGAAACCTTCACCGGAAGTGGAAAGTAAAATTTTAGCACAAAGAAACTTCATAAAACACAAATAAACATTTATTCCTAACTATTTACAAAGGGTTGAACTATTTACATACGAAACAATGTACACAGTGAGCCCGGAGGCCCCGGAGGCCCCTCCACAACCGGCGCCGAAGCCCCACCCAGCACCCCTGGGCCGCTGGCGGGGCGGCCCAGGCAATTCGGGCTGGGGCTGGTGGCGGGCCGGCTGCAGAGGGCTCCGGGCATAAAGTGAGTTGTTCCTCCGCCTCTTCCTTCTCGTCCTCCTTCTCCTCCTCCTGTTCGTTGTCCTTCTCCTCCTCTCCCGCCTCCTCCTCCTCCTCCTCCTCCTTCCCCTCCTCCTCCGACTGCTCCTGCGGGCAAAAGAGAGATGCCCAAATCAGCCTCTGATAAAGGGCATGGCCAGAGCAAGGCATTCTGGGAAGGGGCCAAGGAATATGCTCCTTGGGAAGCAAGAGGAAGTGGTTGCTGTGGGACTGGGACTGAAGGACTTGGGGGAAGGCCAATCTGGGGGCGATCTGCCTCCTTGCCCTCGTGGGTAGGTTGGGGGTCTGGGGGCTGAGCTGGGCGTACCTCAAAAAAGATGCTTGCATGTGTCCCAGTGGACCCGTCTCCAGAGGATGCCCAACTAGAGACAAATCCACTGGGGGTGGATCCGCGCCCCAAGGATGCTTCTGAATGTCTTCAAGAACCTGCAGGAAGAAATGGAGATTGGTGAATGTTTTGTCTCTTCTGCCTGGGGGCCGCCTGAGGGCATCTAGTCCAACCCCCTGCTCAACGCAGGATCAGCCCAAAGCATCCTAAAGCATCCAAGAAAAGTGTGTATCCAACGTTTGCTTGAAGACTGCCAGTGAGGGGGAGCTCACCACCTCCTTAGGCAGCCTATTCCACTGCTGAGTGTGAAATTTTTCCCCCTGATATCTAGCCTATATTGTTGTAAAGGTAAAGGTATCCCCTGTGCAAGCACCGGGTCATGTCTGACCCCTGGGGTGACGCCATCTAGCGTTTTCATGGCAGACTCAATGCAGGGTGGTTTGCCAGTGCCTTCCCCAGTCATTACCGTTTACCCCCCAGCAAGCTGGGTACTCATTTTACCAACCTCAGAAGGATGGAAGGCTGAGTCAACCTTGAGCCGGCTGCTGGGATCGAACTCCCAGCCTTGTGGGCAGAGTTTCAGATAGCATGTCACTGCCTTGCCACTCTGCGCCACAAGAGGCTCATTATTGTTGTACTTGTAGTTTAAACCCATTACTGCGTGTCCTTTGCAGGCAATGGAAACAGCATCCTGCCCTCCTCCAAGTGACAACCTTTTAAATACTTAAAGAGGGCTATCATGTCCCCTCTCACCCTCCTTTTCTCCAGGCTGAACATTCCCAAGTCCCTCAACCCATCTTCATAGGGCTTGGTCCCTTGGCCCCAGATCATCTTCGTCGCTCTCCTCTGTACCCTTTCAATTTTATCTACGTCCTCCTTGAAGTGAGGCCTCCAGAACTGCACACAGAACTCCAGGTGTGGTCTGACCAGTGCCGTATACAATGGGACTATGACTTCTTGTCATTTTAATGTGATGCCCCTGTTGATACAGCCCCAAATGGCATTCGCCACTTTTACCGCTGCATCACACTGCCTGCTCATGTTTAGTTTACAATCCACAAGTACCCCAAGGTCTCGTTCACACACAGTGCTACCTAGAAGTGTATCCCCCATCCAGTAGGTATGCTTTTCATTTTTCTGACCCAGATGCAGAACTTTACACTTATCTTTATTAAATTGTATCTTGTTCTCATTTGCCCATTTTCCCATTGTGTTCTGATCTCGTTGAACTCTGTCTCTACCTTCCGGAGTATTTGCCAGTCCTCCCAATTTGGTGTCATCTGCAACCCTGATGAGTAGTCCCTCCACCCCCTCATCTAGATCATTAATAAATATGTGAAAAAGTACCGGACCGAGCCCTGAGCCCTGAGGTACCCCGCTACTCACCTCCCTCCAGTCTGATGAAACACCATTGACAACAACTCTTTGAGTGCGGTTCTCTAACCAATTCCCTATCCACCTAACTATCTGAAAATCCAGATTCCAGTCCTTCAATTTATCCATCAGAACATCATGGGGAACCTTATCAAAAGCTTTATTAAAATTCAAGTAAAAGACAGATTTCTCTACTTACCAGATTACGCTCCATTTTGAGAGATTTCTTGCATCAAATGACCGTTGGACCCTGGGCGCCCAATAGAAAATCCCCGTTCTGAGCCCGCATCACAATGGGTTCTGGAGCTTTCCTCTGGCGGAGAATCCGTCCCTCAAGGGGAGGGGGTTGCTCTGGTGTCCCCAGAACAGAAGGTGGGGGCTGTCCAGCCGCTGACTCTGGAAGGGATGCCAACCGGCCTTTCTGAGGGTTTCATGTTGAGCAGAAATCACTGCCCGATAGATCTCTCTCTAGAACTGATATAATCACACCTTCCTTTGGGCCTGGACCCTGTCCGGGATCCTATTGTCCCCTGCCCACAATTAAACACAGGTGAGGTCTTTGTGATGTCATGTCAGTAGGTATACAGTCTAGGAGTCAGAAAAGGGCCAGAGACACTGGATGCCTACTGACATGACATCACAAAGACCTCACCTGTGTTTAATTGAGAAGAAAAAAACCTCTTACTGTCTTTTGAAGCGATCCTTAAACAGTCTAGGAGTCAGAAAACGGCCAGAGACAGTGGATGCCTACTGACATGACATCACAAAGACCTCACCTGTGTTTAATAGAGAAAAAAACTTCTTACTATCTTTTGAAGCAATCCTTAAACAGTCTAGGAGTCAGAAAAGGGCCACAGACACTGAATGCCTACTGACATGACACCACAAAGACCTCATCTGTGTTTAATTGAGAAAAAAAAACCTCTTACTGTCTTTTGAAGCGATCCTTAAACAGTCTAGGATTCAGAAAAGGGCCAGAGACACTGGATGCCTACTGACATGACATCACAACGACCTCATCTGTGTTTAATTGAGAAAAAAAACCTCTTACTGTCTTTTGAAGCGATCCTTAAACAGTCTAGGAGTCAGAAAAGGGCCAGAGACACTGCATGCCTACTGACATGACATCACAAAGACCTCATCTGTGTTTAATTGAGAAGAAAAAAACCTCTTACTGCCTTTTGGGGCGATCTTTAAACAGACTAAAAGTCAGAAAAGGGCCAGAGACACTGGATAACTACTGACATGACATCACAAAGACCTCACATGTGTTTAATTGAGAAGAAAAAAACCTCATACTGCCTTTTGAAGCGATCCTTAAACAGTAGGAGTCAGAAAAGGGCCAGAGACACTGGATGCCTACTGACATGACATCACAACGACCTCATCTGAGTTTAATTGAGAAAAAAAACCTCTTACTGTCTTTTGAAGCGATCCTTAAACAGTCTGGGAGTCAGAAAAGGGCCAGAGACACTGGATGCCTACTGACATGACATCACAACGACCTCATCTGTGTTAAATTGAGAAAAAAAACCTCTTACTGTCTTTTGAAGCGATCCTTAAACAGTCTAGGAGTCAGAAAAGGGCCAGAGACACTGGATGCCTACTGACATGACATCACAACGACCTCATCTGTGTTTAATTGAGAAAAAAAACCTCATACTGCCTTTTGAAGCGATCCTTAAACAGTAGGAGTCAGAAAAGGGCCAGAGACACTGGATGCCTACTGACATGACATCACAACGACCTCATCTGTGTTTAATTGAGAAGAAAAAACCTCTTACTGCCTTTTGGGGCGATCTTTAAACAGACTAAAAGTCAGAAAAGGGCCAGAGACACTGGATAACTACTGACATGACATCACAAAGACCTCACATGTGTTTAATTGAGAAGAAAAAAACCTCTTACTGTCTTTTGAGGTGATCCTTAAACAGTCTAGGAGTCAGAAAAGGGCCAGAGACACTGGATGCCTACTGACATGACATCACAACGACCTCATCTGTGTTTAATTGAGAAAAAAAACCTCTTACTGTCTTTTGAAGCGATCCTTAAACAGTCTAGGAGTCAGAAAAGGGCCAGAGACACTGCATGCCTACTGACATGACATCACAAAGACCTCATCTGTGTTTAATTGAGAAGAAAAAAACCTCTTACTGCCTTTTGGGGCGATCTTTAAACAGACTAAAAGTCAGAAAAGGGCCAGAGACACTGGATACCTACTGACATGACATCACAAGGACCTCATCTGTGTTTAATTGAGAAGAAAAACCTCATACTGTCTTTTGAAGCGATCCTTAAACAGTCTAGGAGTCAGAAAAGGGCCAGTAATTCTCCAGGAATTCCCCCAAATCTCCAGGAATTTCCCAGTTCAGATCCTTCCGAACCCTCATCCAGGTCCCCAGCTATTTGTCTTTCCTTCCTAAATGGCATTCTGACAATGACTCAGGTGCAAGACGCATCCAGCTTACCTGCGTGTCTCAGCCAAGATCCTGAGCTGGCTACCTTCAATAAACCATCCCGTCGGCATTCTGGCACTTGGCTGCCATCTTGGGCCTGCTTCTTTTTCGGCCCCCAGGCGTAGGAGGGGCTTATTGGAGGCAATGGAGATTCTTTCCTGTGATGGAGTCAGAAAAGTTTGAGAAATGGTGACCTTCAGCTGACCGTCCTCTTCTCCCCCTTTGAGTTTGTATACATTCACG
This sequence comes from Paroedura picta, assembly GCF_049243985.1. Taxonomy (NCBI): domain Eukaryota; kingdom Metazoa; phylum Chordata; class Lepidosauria; order Squamata; family Gekkonidae; genus Paroedura; species Paroedura picta. The sequence continues at coordinate 2,129,844 of NC_135385.1, read as the reverse complement.
ATCCCCCGTAGTGTGACCCCTTCGCCTTGACCCATCCTGAAACAAAGCTCCACACCAGGTTTTCTCAACCCGTGTTTGTGAAGCCCTGGGGTTTCGTAACGGTGCATGCTGACAGGGGCTCATGGTAATTGTAGTCCATGGACAACCATAGTTTGGGCACCCTTATGGATTAAAAACTGGAGTAACAGAGAACGACAGAAAATGGCGCAGTACTAGCTGGGCTTCTGCCCGGCTCTTAAGCCATGCTGAGGGTCAGGAGCAACCGCACCTGGCAGACCTGAGCAGATACGCAAATCTTGCTCGCCGGTCGCCCCAGGAACCGGGAACGGCATCCTGAGGGTCCTACACATCTGTGGAGACTGAGTTCTCCGGATCGCCGCGGCATGTGCTCAAGGTCATGATGGCGCCCTTGTCGTAAATAACTTTCTAAGGCTGAAACGACCAGCTGACCCTACATTCTTCCCAGATCATCTTTTACCAGACTGACAGGAGCCGAAGTCTGCAACAGTAAAGACCGTGAGTTTTCTGTTTTTTCCTTTTTTTCCCCACAAGCTCTTCCCCCCCTCCTCAACCAATTTACAAGTGAATTCTTTCGTTGAGTGGGAGGCTCCCAGCTAATTACACTCACTAACCAAACAAAGAGAGAGCTTAAAGAAAAGAGAGACTTGAAAGTTTTGTTGGAGAGAGTTCAGTGGGGGACGCTGACTTGATACGGAGATCGACAAACTGATAATTTTGGATCGCTCGTGCTCCCGCGAGACCTCACGAGACATTCTGTTTATAGTTTGTGACTGCCTAGAACTGTGGAAAAATTAACTAAGGCACAGCTTTTCCATTTGTTATGTGAAGGGAACTCAAAGATACTGAAAGCAGTCAACAAGGTGGAAAAGGAAATCCAAAAGACTAAGAAAGGGCTTTTAGACAGAACCGACGGCTTGGAAAAAACAGCTGATGAAAACACAACTCAGCCAACAATACTTCAAACGAGAATTCAATGTCTGGAAGTTAATCAACAGGAGGGGGAAAGAGCTAGGGACGTAAAAATCAAAAGCACCTTGGAAGAACTTGGGAAAACAGATTTAAGGAAGGAAAGCACCGAAAACCTGGAAGTCTATTTAGAGCAGGATGTGATTTGGATCAACAAAATAAACAGAGTCTATTCAAAGGCGACAGCACGCAGGAAGCTATCAGGAGATATCTCTGTGCGACCAGAGGAAGAGATCCGGATTGACAAAATATACAGAGCCTACGTAAAGGCGACTGCAAGCAAGAATCAAGCAAGAGACTTCTTTGGCCCTGACAGAAAGGCAACCAGAAATATTCTATGCAGGAATCATCAGGCGTCACTGTGGGAAAAATACAATTTCATTTTCTGCGACCACCTGAAGGATGTGATGAACAGTGGAGCATTCTCCTGGTCTCCTGTGGGAAAGACAGCAGCAGTAACTTTTAGGTCAGGGCCAATATATGAAGGGAACTGACTTTATATTATCTAAGACAATAATAGAATATATTCTTATAATAGATTATACTCTCATATGTATCAACAATTACTCTGCTAAGAAAGATGGTAATAACTTCTAGATCAGGATCAATATGTGATGGGAACTGAATATGTATGCTAATATGTATGCTAAATGAGGATGGCAAACTATACTTCATATGTATTAACAAGACAGCAGCAGTAACTCTTAGGTCAGGGCCAATATATGAAGGGGACCGACTTTATATCATTTAAGATAATAATAGAATATATTCTTATAACAGATTATACTCTCATATGTATTAACAATCATTTCGTTAAGAAAGATGGTAAAAACTTCTAGATTAGGATTAATATGTGATGGGAACTGAATATGTATGTTAAAAGAGGATGGCAAACCATATCAGCTGGTCGCTTTTTTCCTCTTTTACTTTTCTGTAAATGCTTTATATAATAATAAATAATAAAATTACCACAAAAAAAAAAAACTGGAGTAACGAGGGGAAGCAAAGAGCTACCATCAATGAAGAGTTCTCATCATGGACAGAAGCAAGCAGCAGGGTCCCACAAGGAAAGGTATTGGGGATACTACTATGTAACGAGCTGGAATTAGGGGAGAGTAGCGTAGTGTCCAAGTTTGCAGATGGCCCCAAATGGTTTAAGGATGGGGAAAACCAGGGCTGACTCTGAAGCGCTCCATGAGGGTGAGACCTCCACCAACTGGGTGGGTGGGCGTCAATGTGGGAAATAATGTTCAGTGTCCATAAGTGACACACATTCAAACCAAAGATCCTAACTTCCAGTCCAGGCTAACGGGGTCTGAACTTGCTGAGGCTGAGCAGCAAAAAGATCTTGAGGTCTTAGAGCAGGGCTAGTGAACCTGTGGTCCTCCAGATGTTCATGGACTACAATTCCCATGAGCCCTGATTCTGGGAAGGATCAAGGGGGTAGCAGGTGACAGGGGATGAGCAAGAAATTTGTGAGTGTCCTGCATAGTGCAGGGGGTTGGACTAGATGACCCAGGAGGCCCCTTCCAACTCTGTTATTCTATGACTAGGGGCAAAGCCTGTTGTCTCCAAGAATACAACGGGCGCTAGAGCTTGGCAGTGGGAAGAGGAAGGGGAGGAGATGTCCAGTCTGTAAGGGCATGGGGTTGAATGTGTGTGTTGTGTGGGAGGTTGTGGTGGCAAATGAGGACATGGGTGTGGAGAGATGGGTGTCAAGAACCTGTGGTGTGGAATGTTTGTTGAGTGTGGGAGAGGACTGACCTTTGGGAATTTTGGCATAGTGGTTACAGATGAGCTTTCCAGAGCCATGTCCTCAGATATGTGAAGGGAAAATCAGACTGGAGACTCTTCTTAGGGGAAGATTACATGGCAACCAATTCCTCCCAGATCTGCGTCATTTCCCTTCTTGTGTGAATTAGGCCAGATTAACTGAAATGCCCCTCTGCCCTAATACACATGGGGTAGTCACAGTACACAGGTGTCCACCCTGTTCCTTCTTTTCCATTCTTTCACTGTTGATAAAATGTTATGTGCCCACATGCTTCTTTCATGGTTTCTCCTAAGAAGAATGTATTTTTGTACCCTATTGCTTACTACCCAAAGGAGTCTCAAAGAGGTTTACAAACACCTTTTCCATTCGTTTCTCCACAATAGTCAACCTGTGAGGTATGTGGGGTTGTGAGAGATCTGAGAGAACTGGGAATGGGCCGCAGTGACCCAGCAGGCCTAAGGTGTCTCAAAGCATTTTCCAATTGTCTTCCCTTTCTTTCCCCATAGCAGACTCCCCATGAGGGAGGTGGGGTAGCGAGCCTCACAGGGAAGCTGGCAACCCTAAGAGGAAGACTCTCTGTGCACAGCAGTCTTGACCTTAGTAAGGTTTTTTATACTGTTTTTTTATTTGCCAGGCCAAAGGTTATTTGCCAGGCCAAAAAGTCCTTTCAGTAACCATGTGTCTCCAGACATTTACTTGTTCTCTATTCACAGTTTCAGGCTGTAAATATTTATTTAGATCTTCCTGCACTTTCCAGACTCACAGGACTGATGCTGGTCTGCCTGTCTGCACCCCAGAATAGGGGAAGATAATGGAGCAGATATTAAAGGGAGCGATCTGCAAACATCTGGAGGACACTTTGGTGATCCAAGGAAGTCAGCATGGATTTGTCTCCAACAGGTCCTGCTAGACCAACCTAGTTTCCTTTTTTGACCAAGTAACAGGTTTGCTGGATCGGGGAAATTCAGTTGATGTCATTTACTTGGATTTTAGTAAAGCTTTTGACAAGGTTCCCCATGATGTTCTGATGGATAAGTTGAAGGACTGCAATCTGGATTTTCAGATAGTTAGGTGGATAGGGAATTGGTTAGAGAACCGCACTCAAAGAGTTGTTGTCAATGGTGTTTCATCAGAATGGAGAGAGGTGAGTAGCGGGGTACCTCAGGGTTCGGTGCTTGGCCCGGTACTTTTTAACATATTTATTAACTAGTAAAAAAGCCCATTGTATTCCAAATACAATGGGCCCTAGCAGGGGGGTGGAGAGCGAGGGACTGGCGAGGGCAGGGTGAGGAAAGGTAGCTTACCGGTGAGAGGGCTGTAGCGCCGTCGGGCAGCTCCTTCGCGGCGGGCAGCTCCTTGGGTGGCTCCTTCTCGGCGGGCAGCTCCTTTGCGGTGGGCAGCTCCTTCGGCGGGCGGCTCCCTGGCGCGGTCTTCTTGCCGGCGGCCATCTTCTTGTGCCGGCGATGCGTTTGTAGAGTCCGGGGGCTCCCTGGGCGGCGGCGGGTGCGGCCCCCGCGGGGGCGGCCCCCACGGGCGCGGCCCGATGCCCTGCTGGTCCCCAGCCTAATAAAGGTTGGGGACCACTGGCTTAGAGGTTCTTAGAGGCCGGCTGGCTTGGAGCAACTGCGAGCTGCGCTACGCGCGGCTCGCAGTTGCTCCGGCAAGGAATCGGAGGGACAAATCGGCAGGCGCTTCGCGCCTGCCGATTGGTCCCTCCGATAGTCTGTCATGAGGAAGGGGCCAATTGGCACCCTTCCTCATCCCGGACACAGCCCGCCTTCCAAGGGATTACTGTTTTATTTAGTCCGTGGCGCCCGCGGCGCCACGGGCGGTGTAAAGATGATCTAGATGAGGGGGTGGAGGGACTACTCATCAAGTTTGCAGATGACACCAAATTGGGAGGACTGGCAAATACTCCGGAAGATAGAGACAGAGTTCAACGAGATCTGAACACAATGGAAAAATGGGCAAATGAGAACAAGATGCAATTTAATAAAGGTAAGTGTAAAGTTCTGCATCTGGGTCAGAAAAATGAAAAGCATGCCTACTGGATGGGGGATACACTTCTAGGTAGCACTGTGTGTGAACGAGACCTTGGGGTACTTGTGGATTGTAAACTAAACATGAGCAGGCAGTGTGATGCAGCGGTAAAAAAGGCAAATGCCATTTTGGGCTGTATCAACAGAGGCATCACGTCAAAATCACAAGATGTCATAGTCCCATTGTATACGGCACTGGTCAGACCACACCTGGAGTACTGTGTGCAGTTCTGGAGGCCTCACTTCAAGAAGGACGTCGATAAAATTGAAAGGGTACAGAGGAGAGCGACGAAGATGATCTGGGGCCAAGGGACCAAGTCCTATGAAGATAGGTTGAGGGACTTGGGAATGTTCAGCCTGGAGAAAAGGAGGTTGAGAGGGGACATGATAGCCCTCTTTAAGTATTTGAAAGGTTGTCACTTGGAGGAGGGCAGGATGCTGTTTCTGCTGGCTGCTGGACACGCAGTAATGGGTTTAAACTTCAAGTACAACAATATAGGCTAGATATCAGGAAAAAGTTTTTCACAGTCAGAGTAGTTCAGCAGTGGAATAGGCTGCCTAAGGAGGTGGTGAGCTCCCCCTCACTGGCAGTCCTCAAGCAAAGGTTGGATACACACTTTTCTTGGATGCTTTAGGATGCTTAGGGCTGATCCT